>NC_041396.2:31387173-31700673 GCF_900747795.2 Erpetoichthys calabaricus | reverse complement strand
ATGAGTAATTCTCAGTGCTTCACTTTTTTCTCTTCACTTTCCTTCCAAGTATTTAATTAAACCAAATAGTGCGTGATAAATACACACAGGTGTAAATGGAAACAAGCTAAATGGAGAAATGCTGGTCTCTTTTGTCATTTGCATGGCATTGCTAATTAGGAGCAATTAAAAACCAAGAATACAGCTGTTTAAGACTAAAATAAGCAATAAGGGTTCAAAATCTTAACGAGCGAGACAACTAAAGTGAAGCTGAAGTGTTACTTGAGCAATAAGGGTTTCTTATTAAGCAATTGGGTTGGAGCAAAAACCTGCAGCCACTGCGGCCCTCCAGGACTGAATCTGCCCACCCCTGACTTAGAGGAAAACCCCACATGAGCACGGGGAGAACACGCTAACTGCATTCTGCAGACGCATGGCGCTTAAACATTTCCCAACAGCAAGTTAAGAAACAGCTATGGATGGGGTTCGCTCACGTATTTACCCACACTGGGACAATTTAGATTTATTTAAAGCAATGTGCTAATTAGGACGTAATAATATCAACTGTAAAAGCAACTACCGCGTGTTTCTCCTGCTTGAACTCGAACAAAGTGGACAAGGCTCTTACTCCCTTAAAAATAATCGATTCCTTAATGACACTTTACTGAATTGCAAGGGGTCTCGTATCATGCTGCTTGCATGTCAAAGAACCATTTTATTCTGAGAGTCGGTGTTTCCATGTGAAACTGGAACTTTGAGCTCCAAAAATTTCCTAAAATGTGGACAAACAGAAATCTTTAATGTGTAGTAGGTGACGACCAGCAATATCCAACTGGGGGTTACATATTGGTGGTGGTACCCAACCCCCCACCCCACATATGTAAAGCGCTTTGAGTAGCGAGAAAAGCGCTATAGAAATGTTAAGAATTATTATTATTATTATTATTATTATTATTATTATTATTATTATTATTATTATTATTATTATGTGACAGCTCAAGAGAAACTCAAGTTAGCCTGCAGTTATTCTATGCAGCAAGAGTGATTATAAATGCAGGAACCCATTGGTATTTCACAAATCAGTTCTCATCTATTCATGCTTATTTTTGGAGCCTATTATGGACTTAAAAAGTAAAGGTTCACTTTAAAACTTTCATGTGAAAAATTCTTTTGGTAACCAAAAATGGTTTCCCTATCGCATTGCTTTGAAGAACTACTTTGGCACCTTTATTTTTAAGGGGTGTAGGCAGTCATTTTATCGCAGTTCTAATCCAGTCCGTTATCTCGTTCGGCTCCATTGTCTGGTTTGTTTAGTTTGACAAATTCAAAGTAAAAGAAGAAAAAAATGTTTGTCAAACATGCTGCCGGAATTATTGGAGCTAATGTGTATGATTTTGGTAAGTTTGCGTCAGAGAATGGAAATCATCTCAGCTGATGACAGACCCTCATTACATGCAAAACATAACTTCAGTAAATCAGGGCGGAGAAGTTCTTTGAAGAGCCAAACAAACCGCTCCAGAAATTCCTTCCATTGCAGTGCCATACGGGTTTTTATTAAGAAATACCGGAGGTAATAATAACATTTTAGGGGTGTAGCGTTTTCGTAACTATTGCGTAACTGCTTACTTTCCTAAAAATGCTGGCTCTATGATGGCACTTCGTGTTCTTTACGGTTCTTCGTAGAACCATTACTTGACAAAGCACCGCTTCATTGTGGGAAGGGTTCTGTATATGAAGTAAGCTCCTTACACTTTGAAAAACTTCCTAATATGTAGAAAGAAACTACCATCTTTACTGTATGGTAGTGGGCTGCTTATCAGGATAGGATTAAGAAAATAGTCTTGTTACTGTACTCAGGCAACAAGAGTCCTTTCACAATCATGAGCCATTCACGAATCTGTTACCATCTAGCCAGGGTTCTTTACTGTAAAGAGCCTGTTATGGATGTAAATAAATTAAGGTTCTTTCTGGAACCTTCATGTGGATGGGACTCTTGGGAACCAAAAACGGTTCTTTACTGACATCCCTGTACCACTCTGGCACCTTTACTTTGAAGATTGTGCCCTCTTTAAAATAACGGTCTTTGACATACACTTAACTAAAAACTATATTTTATTCAGTAGGGTTCTTTGCCTATGAAATTGGTCCTCTAGGCTTTAATAAAGGTTCCCAAGATGTGGAAAAAACAGAAATCTTTAATGTAGCAGGATGGGACAGATCAAGAAAGCACGAACTTAGTCTAAGTTAATTGTACTTTTAACGTCGTGAACTCATTTGTCTTTCACAAATCTATTCATCTTTAATTATTCAACCTGTTACAGATCTAAATAGATCAAGGTTCTGTCTGGATCCTTCATGTGGATGTTTTTTTTAGGGAACCGAAGAAGGTTACCCTATGCGGTACCGCTCTGAAAAACCACGTTGGCAGCTTTATTTTTAAAGAGTGTAGGCCAAAACCTATACTGTTGAACCATTAGTAGTTCACAAAATAGATATTTTTAAAATTAATATAAATATTTCAGAATTTGTGTGTAACTTGTAACCTGTTGTCTGTTTTATCTTTGCTTGGGCGTTCAAAATGCTGCTGAGAACGCAGATTTCATGTGATCTTGTGTAAACGTAAATAATAATAATAATAATAAATCCTTAAATCTCAAATCGACTTCACACATGCAATAAGGGGCTCTGGAAAGGAATCGAAAACAGAAAACGTGCGCCGCAGCCCGCAGAAATTCAAGTCTGTGTTTGCGTCTGCGAGAGAATGAACGACGGGAGAGAAACGCGTAGAGGTAATGCGCAGCCTCGAGGGTTATCGAGAGGCTACTGACACCCGAGACTAGACCGACTCAACTTCCGCACAACATTAGCGACAAGCTGACAGATTTATGGCTGGCTTTGTGAGCCACAGCCGCGGAGCGGAGCGCGGCGCGGCGCGGCGCCCAAACTCGGGTTGCCGCTTTAAGGGGGCCGCGCATTGTGGCGGCGCGGCGCTTTTCAGACGAGTCTTTAAACTGCTCGGAGTTCGTACAAAGATCGGCTTTGTTGGCAGTCCAATTTGTTTACTATGTTATTGAATTTAATTGAATTCGGCGAAAGAAAGAAAGAAAGAAAGAAAGAAAGAAAGAAAGAAAGAAAGAAAGAAAGAAAGAAAGAAAGAAAAGCTTGAGTGAAAGACGACGGTTAAAATAAAAAAGCGCACGAGATAACAAAAAGGTTTTGGGTAAAAAACAATAAGGAATACATGTCAGCAAAACAGCGTAAAATACATAATTGTATTTCTTCATGTAAAACAAATTAACACCGAAAGGACTGCGTGAGTGTGTGGACGTATTATTATTTTATTTTCAAAGTCCGCCCGTCTATTTTATGTACCCCATTTATCTAATACAAGCAACGCAGAGAGCGAGAGCCCATTCTGAAAGGATCAACCGTAGACTGCATGAGCGCAAGTCTGGGCGGCAGCACACAAGTACACATTATTACTATTATTAATATTATTTATTATTTGGAGACTATTCAAGGAGACTTACCCCGCTGGTTGCATTTCTTTTGGTTTTCAATAATTGGAGCACAAGCAGGTGAAGCGACTTGCTCATGGTCTCACTAGTGGAATTTGAATCATCAACCATAGGCTTTGAAGTCCACGTCCTTAATCACCATGCCATACTAACCTAACCTAATGGTTTAAGATGTGCGAGTATTTTGAAACACGTAGACATAAAACTAAGGTGACCATCCATCCCCGTTTTCCGGGGACAGTCCCCTTTTTCGGACAACTGTCCCCACTCAGAAACATGTTCCCGTCTTGTCCCCGGTTTAAGATTTGTCCACATTTCCAGTTCTTGTACGATCTTGCGTTAAGTTTTGCTTGTTCGTGTACGCTAGCACGTCGTAATGAAATTGCAATGGCATGAATTCTTCTTGAGAGGTATGTAGTCTACGCTCCACTAGCCCAAACCCCATGTCCCCGGATTGGCCCAAAAAATTCTGGTCACCTTAATAAAACACATTTCATATACACTCTTAGAAACGACGGTAACTTAATGCACTTTTCTAGATTACATTCAAAATTAAGATGCTTAGCAGACGCCTTTATCCAAAGTGTCTTATGCATCCTTCCTGCTTATTTACTTATTTGGCTGACACCCATTTCCAAGGCTGCTTACAACGTTTATGACAGCGTTTCTCAACCTTTAAGTATTTGCGACCCGAGTTTTCATAACAGTTTTAATCGCGCCCCCCCCCCCCCCCCCTAACGTTTTTTTGAAAGGAGCCCACTGATACCAATTTGTTCTTTTTTAATTAATGATATATCATAGATGCATATTTTATTATACCTACTTAACTTTTATCGACATTTATCTAACTCTACATTTATTTTTCTAGTATCAGAATGTAGTTTAAGTTAATTTGTTTTGGTTTCAATAGATGTATTTTTCATATTTTTGATTCTTGTTTTCTTTTTTCACATCTTCGTGCCCCCCTTTTTGTTACTTCGCGCCCCCTAGAGGGTAGGGGGGCCCGCCCCACAGATTGAGAACCACTGGTTTATGATGTGGTTGGTTCCATTTCGTTTTGGTTTTCCAGTTGGAGCACAGGCAGGTCAAGTGACTTGTCAGGGTCACACAACAAAGTAGCAGGATGTGAACCCTCAGCCTCAGGGTTTGAATAACAACAACAACAATTTCTGTAGCACATTTTCATACAAATGATGTAGCTCAAAGTGCTTTACATAATGAAGAAAGAGAAAAAAGACACAAAAAAAAAGAAAAGAAAATGTGGTGGGCTGGTGCCCTGCCCGGGGTCTGTTTCCTGCCTTGCGCCCTGTGTTGGCTGGGATTGGCTCCAGCAGATCCCCGTGACCCTGTAGTTAGGATATATTGGGTTGGATAATGGATGGATGGATGGATGGATGGATGGATGAAGAAAATAAAATTAGGGAACACTAATTAACATAGAGGGCGGCACGGTGGCGCAGTGGGTAGCGCTGCTGCCTTGCAGTTGGGAGACCTGGGGACCTGGGTTCGTTTCCCAGGTCCTCCCTGCATGGAGTTTGCATGTTCTCCCCGTGTCTGCGTGGGTTTCCTCCCACAGTCCAAAGACATGCTGGTTAGGTGGATTGGTGATTCTAAATTGGCCCTAGTGTGTGCTTGGTGTTTGTGTGTGTTCTGCGGTGGGTTGGCACCCTGCCCAGGATTGGTTCCTACCTTGTGCCCTGTGTTGGCTGGGATTGGCTCCAGCAGACCCCCGTGACCCTGTGTTTGGATTCAGCGGGTTGGAAAATGGATGGATGGATGGATAATTAACATAGAATAAAAGTAAGATCTGATGGCTTGGGAGGACAGAAAAAAAAAACCTCCAGACGGCTGGAGAAAAAAAATCAAATCAGCGGGGGTTTCAAGGCCAGGAGACCACCCGGCCCCCTCCAGGCATTCTAGCTAACATAAATGACCTCAATCAGTCCTCATTGTATTCAGGTTGAAGGCCAAAGCCTCAACCACTACGCTATACTGCCTTTCTAGAGCGAGCCGTTGCTTGACAAAGATCCATCTCTTTCTCAGAAGGGTTCTTTGCATATCAATTTGATCCTTTGGGTTTTGAAAAGGTCCCTAATATGTGGGCTAAACAGAAATCTTTAATAAGCAGTAGACTACCAACAATCTTTGGTTCTTTCATGACACGTTATGGTTCTTTACTGGGTTGTATAGTTTATTGCAGAACCATTGCTTGACCAAGAACCATTTCATTCTGAGAAGGTTTCTTTGCATATGAAGTTGATTCTTTGTGCTTTGAAAAACTTCCTAATATGTAGTAAAAAAAGATGAATTTGTAATGTATGGTAGGCTACCTAGGATGACAGTATCAGATTAGAAAAAGATGAACTTAGCATGTTATTGCACGTATGCATCAAGAGTCCTTTTGAAATCACGACCCAGAGGTACACTGTACAAAAAAAACAAAACAAAAACAAAATATTAAATTTACGATAAAAAAAACTTTCCGGAATTTTACCGTAAAAAATAAGGTGACAATATTTTTCAGAGTATGGTATCACTTTATAGTAAATAATCATTCTTCCTTTACAGTACATTACAATAGAAGTGAACGTTTAACCATAAACTGAAATTCTTGCATTATGATAAACATGCCAATCAATTAAACAAGCAAAATATCCTGTCAGAAACATCAACCAGTTTGCTGTTTACATCCATGCAAGAACAACAATCCATAACAAACATGTTATACTATTAAATTTCATACATTGAAAAGAATTAAATGTTCAATGAAGATATGGCACGATCTCTGGTGGAGAAGTAAAGTTTGCTGCTGTGGAGTGAGGTGTGCCGCTCAGCATAAATCAGCTTGTGTATCCTCAAAAAACCTTCAGAACAAGGGGAAAAATAAGATTGCTAGCTCTGTTTAAGTTTTTCCTCCCACTATGCAAAGGTATGGGGTTCAAAAGAA
This sequence comes from Erpetoichthys calabaricus, assembly GCF_900747795.2. Lineage (NCBI taxonomy): Eukaryota > Metazoa > Chordata > Cladistia > Polypteriformes > Polypteridae > Erpetoichthys > Erpetoichthys calabaricus. The sequence continues at coordinate 31,694,229 of NC_041396.2, read as the reverse complement.
GCAATATGGTAAAAGGGGGCGTTTCCTTATGCAAATATTATAGCTGTATGCAAATTTTGAAATTGGAGCCAAGAACAAAAAACAGAACATGTTTAAGTCCTGAACCTTTCAACATATGGCAATCACACAAACTTCTATTACCTCGGGTGCACAATAATTAAAAGTAATATTGAAGAAAGAGCTACATTAAGCAAAAACACATGATCATTTTGAGTTAAAGTAGTGTAAGGTCGCTGTTTAAAGTTAAGGAAAATACATATTGTTGGTAAGAGCAAACCACACACAGTCAACGAACAGCAACGTTTCTTTAAACAGCTTAGAGCAGTAAAATGGAAGGTAGAATTCAACTGTCTGTCTGAACTAAGATCCTGGATGGCTAATAATTTTCTTGATCTAAATCAAAATAAAACGGAGGTGCTTATAGTGGGTCCATCAGCTAAAGCCCAAATTGGTCTTGGACTTCTCGGCTCTTTCTCTGTCTTTTCCAAACCTCAAGTCCGCAATCTTGGTGTTACCTTTGATAGTAACCTCGCTTTTGAGAAACAAGTAAATTCTGTAGTCAAGAGTTGCTTTTTCCAGCTTCGTCTATTAGGTAAGATCAAGCCTTTTTTATCTTCTAGGGATCTTGAGATAGCTACTCATGCGTTTATTTTTTCTCGCCTCGATTACTGCAACTCGCTGTGTTCTGGGAGTAACAAATCTCTGATATGCAGGTTACAGTTGGTCCAAAATGCTGCCGCTCGCTTTCTGGTTGGGGCAAGAAAGTCTGATTCTGTTTTTCCAATATTAGCTTCTTTATACTGGCTGCCTGTCAGTTTTCGAATTGATTTTAAAATCTTGCTGCTAGTTTTTAAATCTTTACATGGGCTTGCTCCTGCCTACTGTATTTATCTGAATTGTGTGCTTTACACCAGCCATCCAGAGTGCTTAGATCTTCTGGTCAGCTGTCTCTGGTTGTCCCTCGTACCAAGTGTAAAACCAAGGGGGACAGACAGGGCTTGTGCAGCTGCTGCTCCTCGCCTGTGGAACTCTTTACCTCATCATATAAAGGAGTCGTCTACAATTGAACTGTTTAAAACAAGAATAAAAACTCATTTCTATTCACTTGCATTCCATGACCTTCAGTAATACTGATGGTTTCCTCTTTGTGATTATATAACATTACTTCTATTTTTTTATGTATATAACATTACTTCTATTTATTATGTATTTTATTTTATGTTCATATATTTTATTTCTATTTATGCTTTATGTTAATTTGTTTTGTTTTTCTTTTATTCTATTATTGTAAAGCACTTTGGCCACAGCATTACTATGTTGTTTTAAATGTGATACTGTATATAAATAAATTGACATTGACATTGTAGAATATGATTTCCTTTCTGATGGCATTATCCTGTTTTTTGGTGCCATAATCATCATTTTTCACAGAAAAAGAATATATTTTTCATGGGTTAACAATGTAAAAATAATATTATATTGGTCTGTACATTTCATTTCAGTGTTACTGAAGTGTTACTGAAATAGTGCTTTACTGTTTTACAGTTGTTTACCTTTGCTATTTAACAGTTTTACACTGCAAAATTAACAGCCATTTTTTACAGTGGCATGCAGGATACTAACAGATCGAGGAAACCTGAACTGAGCATAGGTTACTGTATGCAGCAAGAGTGCTTTTGAAACTATGAACCCACTGGTATTTCAAAAATCTGTTATTAGTTACTCTTGGCTATTTATGGAGCTTTTTAGTAATCTAAAGAACAGGATCTTTCTGGAACATTCTTGATGGATGGTTGTTTTAGGAACCAAAAATAATTCACCTGTGGCATCACTCTGAAGATCCATTTTGGCACCTCAGTTTTTAAGAGTGTAGGCAGTGAGGGTGCATTCATAATTTAAGTGGAACACACTTTGTGTTATAAACATATACATCCATCTTTTAATAGCACCTTATCTTAAGCAGGGTCTGGAGCTGGAGTCTATCTCTGTCAGAATCGGTTACAAAGCAGGAACACGTCCTGGACAGGGGGTACACACACACACACACACACACGTATCTGATGCCAATTTGGCATCTCTGATTCACCTGACCTGCGTTTCTTTGGCCTGTGGAAGACCACCAGAGTACCCAGAGGAAATCCACAGGGAGAACATGCAAACTCCACGCTGGGAACACTTGGGGCTTGAACCCCAGTCTCATTCTGATGATATGCTTGGAAAGGAAAAAAAAAAACTGCGATATAAGAATGTCAGGACATGACAGAATGAAAACAGTAAGAAAACGTAAAATTAAGGAAGATCTGTTAGTAAGAAGAACTGGTTTTAAATTAATCAATCAGGTAGGAATACAAAAGTGCAGCCACTACAGCCTTCCATGACCAACTTTGCAGACCCCTGCTCTTTAGTATAAACTCTGGAGAATTCACACACACACATCAGGGGTCTATTTTAGCATCGCCAATCCATCTAACCTGCATGTCTTTGAACTGTGGGAGAGAACCGGTGCCAGACCATTGCAGTGCAAACACACAAACACACACACTCACACATCAAACACACACCAGGGCAATTTATCATTACCAATTCAACTAACATGCATGTATGCGGACAGTGGGAGGAAACCAGAGCAGCCAGAGGAAACCCCCACAGACATGAGGAGAACATCTAAAGTCTCCACAGCGAGCACCCAGAATGCACACCACAGTCTCCTTATTTCAAGACACTGTGCCACCATGCTTCCTAAGTCCTCCTAAAGCTTTGGACTTCAGATCCTGAGATTATGGGTTCCAATTCCCCCCATTGATGCTGTGTCACTCTCCCAGCCTCTACTTCAATTGGAAAAACAAAAGAAAAGGAATCAGTTGAATTTCAGATGTTATAAGCTGGAGTGGATAAAGGCGTCAGCCAAATAAGTAAATGTAATGCAATGCATTCACAAATGCACACATTCAGAAGTAAAAAGCTATATAATTTGATCACTCATCTGGTTTTATCTAATAATACAGACATCTCTAATGTCTAGTAGGCAACCTATCAGTACACCTACAGATGAAGGAATCAAAACGTAGCCTATGCGATTGTGTGCAGCAAGAGTCCTTTTAAAATTATAAATTCATTGCTATTTCACAAATCTGTTATCATCTATTCCTGGTTGTTTTTGGACCTGTTATGGATCAAAATAAATAAAGGGTCTTTCTGGAACCTTCATGTGGATGGTTCTTCAGAGATGTATAGCATCCCTCTGGAGAACCACATTGGTACATTTATTTTTAAGAGTGTAGACAGGGATCTATAGGCTTATTTTATATATTTATATATACATATATACACATTATATATATATATATATATAATATATATATATATATATATATATATATATATATATATATATATATATATATATATATATATATATATAAATGGGACTGACTGGAAAGGACAAGTGGCTGGTCTTTATAGGCGGTGGGGAGAAAGAGGTGGATCCAAAGAGAGAACCAGCAGAAGTGAGGTCAGTAGGGGGCATGGTCTGAAGAGGGGCATGGAAACTAGTTGGGGTGTAGTTGGTCTTTCCTTCTGGTGATCTACAGAGGAGGGAGAAAAGACATTAGTGCACTTTGTCAACCCCTGACTCTGTGTTTTACCCTCAGTTAAGCCCACTGACTGACTCCCATGCACTTGTGTGGCATCATATCTATATATATATTGTATCATATATATACTGTACATATATACTGTTTAATAGATAATGCTTTTTTAAAACTCATTAAAATGTCCAGAAATGGACAGTCACGGTGAAAATACAAGAATAACACCCATGAAGATATCCATTCATCCATTTTCTAAAATGCTTACCTAGAGCAGGGTCATGGAGAAGCTGAACCTATCAAGCATAGGGCTGAGGGCAAGAATAGTCCCTGGACAGGGTGCCAGTCCATCTCAGGGTGCGCAGACACACGTACACACACGCACAAATATACACATTCTCACTTTAGAGTAAATTTAGCAACACCAGTCTACATACCCTGCATGTCTGTGGACTGTTGGAGGAAACCAGAGCATCTGGAAATCCATGAACACACATGGAGAACATGTAAACCCTATGCTGGGCCAGGACTAGAACCCCAGTCTCATTTGGATGATATCCTTGGAATGGAAACGGAAACAATCTGCGATATTGAAATACTAAACAGGGCACCTGTTCATTACAGGGTGAACACACACACACACCACATCAGGGCGAGTTTAGCATCTCTAAGTCAACTACAGGTAGTGCTGCTGCCTTGCAGTAAGGAGACTGTGGAAGATTGTGGGTTCGCTTCTCGGTTCCTCCCTGTGTGGATAGCGCTTTGAGTACTGAGAAAAGCGCTATATAAATGTAATGAATTATTATTATTATTATTTATTATTAACTAACACACAAATGCATACACCCATAAGTTCTAAAGTTGCTGAACAGTTTAGTTATAATAACGCATATTATAACATAAAATGTATATATAGTCTCTGTCTCTCTCGCTATATATATATATATATATATATATATATATATATATATATATATATATATATATATATATATATATATATATATATACACACGTCACACAATGTGCATTACACATTGTAACTTTATGTTACAATTACTGTAAACCGGAAAAATAATTAACTATTAGTCAGTCCCTTTAAATCGCTTTAGCTAAATAAATATGCAAATGTTAATAAAAACAAAAAAGATGAAGGTTCGGGTCGACCCTTTTCGTTTTTCAGTTGCAGGTGCACGCATCTTCATCCCTTCAAATAACTCCATAAAACGGCTGAACTAAACAACGTACTGTATTTCGATTATTTTAAAAGGAATACAAGGTTGTCGGAAATAAATACCATTGTTAAAAATGCTTTATATATATCTTGTTAATAACTGAGACGCAAATGATGATATTGTTAAGTAAAGAAACTGAGACGCTTTATTATTCGGAACCAGTTTGTTTACCCCATTAACAGAATCAGTTTCAAAGGAATTGTTCAACAGCAGCTAAATTACAATGAGGCGGAATAGAAATGCATGTATATGTATTGTTTGAAAACAAAAAATGATAGAAATGACCGACAGAACGAAAATATGGAGCAACAAAGAAAAGTGAAACGTGATCAAAACGGAAAAATGAACGAGGCATGCGGCAAAGAGGGGCTGTAACGCTATAGGCTGCAGCATTGTGTTTAAGTCGCGGTCTTCCTACTCGGGTAGACGTGCGAGTCTGTGGTCTGTGCACGCGCCTTGGTGTTGCCCTTTTAAGAAGCGCGTTCCCCGACCGGTGGGCTCACCCTGGCTCTATTCTCTCTCTCTCTCTCTGTCGGATTTTTCTCCTCCTTGAGCTGTAGCAGGTTTATGATAATGAGAGGGAGCCCACCGAGGCAGAGGCACTTGCAGGAGCCATTTTGAGCGGCTATTCTCTGCAGCTGCTGTGTCTTTAGTTTTTCTCTCCATCGACTCTCCACTTTTGTCCAGACGAGGTATGGGACGCCGGAGGAGCGCGCGCTCGTGATGGGACAGCCGTGTCCTGGAGCGCTGCCCGCCCTGCCCTGGGCGCTGCTGCCTGTCGGCTGCCTCCTCACCCTGGCCGTGCTGTCCGACGCCTACACCGTACACCTGAGCGAGGCGGCGGAGCCCGGCACCGTGCTGCACAGCCTGGCTGCCGGCCGCACCTGCACCCTAGAGCAGGTTGTGGCCCCACGCTTCACGCAACGTTTCCTCCGAACGGACCCGCTGGAGGGTCGCGTTCACATCACACAGCGGCTGAACTGCGCCAGGCTTCCTCGCAACCCGTTTACGGTGTACACCGCCGCCGACTGCAGGGACGCTGCTCGTCCGGAGTTTAGCCACTTGGTGACTGGTCGCTACGAGATACACGTCCATGGCGCTGGGTGCACTGCCAGATCGCGAGGCGGGCAGACCATGCGGGATATGGATGTCCTCAGTCTGCGGACGGACGCCAAATCGCACACCGCCTGCTTTGCGGCGAGGGAGTCGTTGTTCAGGATCGTTGACTTCCTACCGCCGGTGTCCAAAGAGCACTGCGCCCTTCGCTGCCAAGTGTCTGGTAGCCGGCAATTCCATTACGGCGGCGGCTCGCTGCGAGCATCCGAAGCTCTGTGTCTGCAGCGTGGCAGCTTCGCCGAGATGGATCTGCGGTGCGACAGGTGCCAGGTGACCGTCTCCATGCACCTGCGGCTGGGTCTGGGCTCCTTTACACAGCATCGCTTGGAGAGAATTTTGGAAAGCGCGGCCCACTCTGAGACAGGACTGGCCAGTCGTGCCAAGCGGAACGTCAACAGCAGCCCCCAGTTCCAGCCCCCCATGTATCAGGTATCCGTGCCGGAAAACAAGCCAGCTGGCACAGCTGTGGTGGTGGTGAAGGCTACTGATCCAGACGAAGGGGAGGCTGGCCGACTGGAGTACTCCATGGATGCGCTGTTTGACAGCAGGTCTAACAGTTTGTTCACTGTGGATCTTCATAGTGGGACAGTTAGTACAGCTGAACTACTGGACAGAGAAACTAAAGACACCCATGTGTTCCGAGTCACAGCAATTGATAATGGTGTGCCCAGAAGGACTGCAATGGCCACCCTGACGATTACTGTTAGTGACACTAATGATCACGACCCGGTGTTTGAACAGCTGGATTACAAAGAGAGTGTGAGGGAAAATTTGGAAATTGGTTATGAAGTTCTGACTGTCAGAGCCACTGATGGGGATGCTCCAGCTAATGCCAACATACTGTACAGAATCCTCAATAACAATGGCACCAATGTAGTTTTTGAAATCGACTCCAGGTCGGGGGTCATCCGCACCAAAGGTCTAGTGGACAGGGAAACAGTTGATTCATATCAGCTGGTAGTGGAAGCCAATGACCAGGGCCGTGACCCGGGGCCCCGTAGTTCCACCGCCACAGTTTCCATCATGGTGGAGGATGATAATGACAATGCTCCCCAGTTTAGTGAAAAACGGTATGTTGTGCAAGTCCCAGAAGATGTGGCCCCAAATACAGAGATCCTGCAGGTGACAGCCACAGACAACGATAAGGGCAACAATGCACTGGTCCACTTCAGCATCGTGAGTGGTAATGCCCGTGGACATTTTTACATTGATGCCCAAAGTGGTAAAATGGATGTGGTTGGTCAGTTGGACTATGAGGCCAACAAGGAATTTAATCTTCTGATTCGAGCACAGGATGGAGGCAGGCCCCCGTTGTCAAATGTCAGTGGACTTGTGACCGTTCAAGTACTGGACGTTAATGACAATGCTCCAATTTTTGTTAGCACCCCTTTTCAGTCTACTGTTCTGGAGAATGTACCGATTGGCTACTCTGTTATCCATATTCAAGCAATTGATGCTGATTCTGGAGAGAACTCACGCTTGGAATATAAGCTTATTGAAATGGCCCCAAATTTCCCTTTTACCATCAACAATAACACTGGATGGATTGTGGTGGCTGCAGAACTTGACAGAGAGATGGTGGACTTCTATACATTTGGGGTGGAGGCTAAGGATCATGGCCTGCCTCCCATGTCCTCTTCTGCCAGCGTAAGCATCACCATTTTGGATGTCAATGACAACAATCCAGAATTTACCCAGAAGTTCTACAGCATACGTTTAAATGAAGATGCTGCTGTGGGCACAAGTGTGGTTACCGTATCGGCAGTGGACAGAGATGTCAACAGTGTGGTCACCTATCAGATTTCCAGTGGCAACACCAGGAATCGCTTCTCCATTACTAGTCAAAGTGGCGGTGGCCTGATCACTCTTGCCCTGCCTCTGGATTATAAACTTGAACGACAGTACTTTCTCACCATAACTGCTTCTGACGGAACCAGATTTGATACTGCTCAGGTCCACGTTAATGTCACAGATGCCAATACTCATCGCCCTGTCTTCCAGAGCTCCCACTACACAGTAAACATCAATGAGGACCGGCCGATTGGCACCACCGTGGTTGTCATCAGTGCAACTGATGAAGACACAGGTGAGAACTCCAGAATTACATACATCATGGAAGACAGCATCCCTCAGTTTAGGATAGACCCCGACTCTGGAGCCGTCACCACCCAGATGGAACTAGACTATGAGGACCAGGTGTCGTACACATTGGCAATTACTGCTAAAGACAATGGTATTCCCCAAAAATCTGATACCACCTATTTGGAGATTCTTGTGAATGATGTTAATGACAACACACCCCATTTCCTTAGAGAAATTTATGTGGGGACCGTGTATGAGGATGTGCCAATTTTCACCAGTGTTGTCCAGGTTTCAGCCATTGATCGTGATTCTGGCTTGAATGGCAGAGTGTATTACACGTTTCAGGGTGGCGATGATGGGGATGGGGACTTCATAATTGAGTCAACTTCAGGCATTGTGAGGACACTGCGCAGGCTTGACAGGGAAAACATGCCAACATATGAGTTAAAAGCTTTTGCAGTAGACAAGGGGCTCCCTCCCTTAAAAACGCCCATCGATATTCAAGTCACCGTACTTGACGTTAACGACAACCCTCCTGTTTTTGAGAAAGATGAGTTTGACATTCTTGTGGAGGAGAACAGCCCAATAGGACTGGTTGTGGCCAGAATCACTGCCTCAGACCCTGATGAGGGGACAAATGCTCAGATCATGTACCAGATTGTTGAAGGTAATATCCCAGAAGTCTTTCAGCTTGATATCTTCTCCGGGGAGCTGACCGCTCTTGTGGATCTGGATTATGAAGCAAAGTCCGAATATGTGATTGTGGTGCAGGCCACATCCGCCCCATTGGTCAGTCGGGCCACTGTCCATATCAAACTGATTGATAAGAATGACAACGTTCCAGTCCTTAAGAACTTTGAGATCATTTTTAACAATTATGTCACCAACAAATCCAGCAGCTTTCCTAGTGGGGTGATTGGTCGCATTCCTGCGTATGACCCAGATGTCTCGGATACTCTTTACTACAGTTTTGAGCGAGGCAATGAACTTAACTTGATCTTTCTAAATGAAACAACAGGCGAGATTCGGCTGAGCAGCTCTCTGGATAACAACAGGCCCCTGGAAGCTGTCATGCTTGTTTCAGTGTCAGGTAGGAGTGCCTTCGTTTTTATTTGTGCTTGATGCCTTTGCTCTTTTTTTATAAGAGACCAGTTAATTAAATTAGCAATTGTTTTGAACCAGGGATCAAGTGGCTTTCACATCTGTATGTGCTCACATGCTAATGCTTATATGTTTCAGTGTGCTTAACTGCTGTCTTGAGTTGTTCAGTATTGCTATGGTTCTTCACCTTGTCAGCTGTGTTGTCACATTTGTCCTATTTAGCTGAGAGTAAACAACATGAGTTCCTTGTTTCTGTTTGTAGTGTAAGTTGCTGGGTCAGAATACAATTGTCTGTATTTGTGGTGATGGTGGTGATGTGGGGGGGGGGGGGTAGCAGTAGGATATTCACCAATCGAGGGATGTTCTACTCGTATTATAGGAGCTTCTTAGGTGTTTACATACCCATTCCAAGTGCAGTGTGCTTGGGACCTTTCTGTAAATACCACTGATGAATCTAAATGATACCAATTGCTTGCCAGGCAGTTCTGCCTGCAAACTACCAGCTCGGCACTCCTTGTCTTCTGTTTTAAATTAACACTTCATTAATGCTGATGCAGTGTGCTAAATACAAGGTGCTGAAGTTCCATGTGACAGATGTGAATGCAAGCATTTGAAAACAATGATGGAAGATCAATCTGTGAAGCATTTCTCCAGGCTGAGGCCTGGCCTATGAGCAGCTGGGCTCTCGGCCTAACAATTAAGAGCTCAGCATGTGTGCCTCTACCGCACCTGCCATAGGGACCACGGCAAACTAGGGCATGACCTGTTATCTGAACAAAAGAATCGAGCAGCTGAGTCTCGGTGGACTGATGCTGTCCCCAACTTGAGTCCAGTTTGTAATATTCAGATAGGCCTTTTGAGACAGATGAAACCACACTGCTTCATCCTAACTTCTCAAAGATACATTCTGCACAGTAGCGTCTTCCTATTCCTATACAAATAATTCTGCATTGACAAAGCACTTTTGGTTTTTGAAGTGCTATCTATATAGCCCTATGAAATACAAGAATGGTGCTGCTATTAGCATAATTGTATCTTGGGTTTGAATCCTGCGCCTTCTTGTTGTCTGGGTAGAATTTGTACTTTCTCTGTATCTGTGTGGGTTTTCTTCCCACATCCCTGAAGACGTCTTGCTTGTCTTAATTGATGCCTTTTATATTGACTCCACGTGGGTGTATGCATGAGTGTGCTCACATCTGAGTGGTGCTTGTTTGGAGCTGGCCGCTACATCAAACAAAGTGCTGGTAGGGTGGGCTTCAGCTCCTCATGACCCTGAATTAGAATTGGCAAATTTTGAGAATGCTATAATTTTTTAATTAAAGAGCAACCAGTTAACAGAGTTTGATTAAGCTTTATTGACATTGAACACAGCACATGCCAACAAAATGCAGTTTTGTATCTAACCACAAGTGCAAACAGAAGTTAATACAAGTAATGAGATAGATATAAATAAGTAAAGCAGTGAGGGATTGTTCAGACGAGAGTAAATGAAGAGAATATACAGAATGTTTAGTGAGCTAAAATACAATCTGGACAGTGTATATACAGTAAGTACAGCATGGATAGAATAGGATAAGTACAGTGAAAAATGAAAACAGTTTAAATCGTAGAAAGAGTGACATGCAGAATTACAGCAGAGCCCTGCTAGTTCCAAGCTATTAATGGTTCAAGACTACAGTGCAGACATCAGCGTGTTCACATTCACACACAAAACCAGGATAAGGTGATATGGTTTCTTAAAAACGTGAACTTGTGGAGTTCGTCTTTGGCAAAATGCTCAGACGTCATTAAACTGCACTAAAACGAGTTAAACGTCATCAAATGAGTTCAATGTCTGAAAGCAAGCATGAAGCCTGTGAGTGTTTTCTTGCATTTCTGTAAATGCGTTTAGTCCATCCTGTGTTGTAAAGTAAATAACGCTCATTCCCTTTTCACACCCTTGACCTGAACACTGGCCACTACACCACACCATAACACTATTTCAACACATCTAGAGCAAATAGCTTGATTAAAACTAATTTATTTGTAGGTTTCTATTACCAGATTGAACACAGCTCACTGTGACATTGAGCCCTGTGAAGGAGTGGCATACCAGTATGTGGGCTTGTTGCCTTACCCCCAGTGCTGCTGGGATAATGATGACATAGGTGTTTTTACTTCAATAAGTATTGCATTAGGTTTCTCGTTAATTTAAAAAGTAATCAGACCACGTAACGCAAGTTACTTTTTAACAAGTTAACCCGAACACTGCTCCCGTGATTGTGCTGCTGAGTTTAGCCCTGTATATTCAGTTCATCAACATAAATTTATCAAAATATTGAAACAGATTACTTCAACCAAGAATAAAGTGGATTGCCCAAGCATTTGCCTGAGGAAATTTATCTTGTACCTGTGGCTGGTGAAAGAATGTATGAAGCTAACGCACACACAGGCTAACAATGTGCAACAGATGCATGCAGACAACAGAATTCGTAGGTGTAACCTGGTTAAGGGTTTACATGGCTAATTGACTGGGTTACTCACAGAGACATTTATGTGTGCTGACTTGGTTTCCTGGAGGTAGTCGGTGGTGAGGTTCAGTGAATCTAGCTGCCTAATGTGACCTACCCAGCAAATCACTTCATAGTCTGCGACTTGTTCTGATAAAATTAAACCGGTTTGTCTTTAGTCGTAGGGGCAGGCTTACGTGCATGAGTGCTGACAAATAGTGAATGCTTATCCGGAAGTACATTTACTGTAATGCAGTGATGACGAATTAGGAGTGCGGGTGATTTTGACCTTACAGACAGAAGAGCTTGTCTGTCTGATGGCTCTTGTTTTATGTACCACGGCAGAATGGATTAAAGGGTAGAGATTGCAGCTGAACTTGCCGTAGCCTCTTTGTACATTGCCGGGTCTGTCAAGTGGCACGGTATTAGTGAGTGAGTGAGAGTGTGCTGGAAGTTCTGCACTCAGTCGGTAAATGTGACATGCCCAGCATTTTTCACTCATTTAGGATGACATGATCTGGTGAACTGTGGTTGGCAAATCTGACATATCTCACAACTTGAAGTCGTGTAATGTGATCTCAATGCTATCAGTTAGCAACCGGATAACTTGGCACCATCTGCCCATGTGTGAAACAGACATCTAATTAAGAATTTTGGCTAAAAAAGTTTTGGGAAAAAGTGTTACTAATTTACTTTGCTGCAGAAAAAATTAGTTGAATTTAGTAGAAGAAAATAGTTTTGTTGGAATTGCTACTGATATCTGACCCAGGATTCTGCCACACACCTGAAGCCTGTGATGGACTAAGCAGGTTCACATCCATCCATCCATCCATCCATTTTCCAACCTGCTGAATCCGAACACAGGGTCACGGGGGTCTGCTGGAGCCAATCCCAGCCAACACAGGGCACAAGGCAGGAACCAATCCCGGGCAGGGTGCCAACCCACCGCAGGACACACACAAACACACCCACACACCAAGCACACACCAGGGCCAATTTAGTAATGAATGTTATTAATAATTTGGCACAATTACAGCAGAAACAAGACACCTAACTAAATTGGGCAAGCCAATAATAGCAAAACTGGAATTAAAACTTGCATTTCCTCCTTAAGCAGGTTTGAGAGTCGTGGCCCTTTACACAATTTAAAAAATGTCTTGAAATGCACACAGGTTCTTCTTTCCAGACCCGACACAGTCCTTCTTTGCAGAGTCAAACAATGTCCACCACTCTGAAGAACTGTGCATGTGATGTGAGATTCAGTCCCAGATGGGGAGAAATATTGTTTACTCACCTAGACGTTCATTTCTTACATCCTGGATGAACCTGGCATCACAATTTTGTGCTTCTATCTCATTTAAATGGACCTTTCAGAGAATGTAATAACACATACAAAATCATATAGAAATAGTCTTTCCAGGGTGTAAAATAAAAAATACAGTATCATATAGAAGGAAGGAATGATTTATAAATATATCCCATGAGAGAATTTTATGTGCATCTACTTGTGTTCCAAAGCAAAATTAATCCTGGAGTTGTTCACACCATTAGTACTGTAATTCTCTTATCATTCAACAAAGCAGAGGCCATCTCCTTAGGTACACAACACTCTATACATTAAAATGTACATATATTTCATTTAGCAGGTGTTAAAAATCTGGACAGCATGTTGGCACAGTGGTTAGGACTGCTGCCTAGCAAACTTGGCATCTAATGTTTGAGTCACATGCCTCATCTTTGTCCATATGGAACATGCATGTTCTCCTGTGTCTGCACGGTGCACCGGTTTTCCTCCCATATAATAAAGATATGAAGGTCAGGTTAACAGATGACATCAAATTGACCCTGTGTGGGTTTATGCATGCATGAGTTGGCCCTGTGATGGACTGGCACATAATCCAGGGCTGGTTTCTGCCTTGTTCGTGATGTTTCTGAGACAGGCTTTTAGCCGCTTTGCCAACCTGAATTGCATTAATTGGGTTTGATGATATTATGTTTTTCTCTGCTTTTTTTTTTTTTTTTTAACAAATTACAAGTGAAAACAAACATTAGGCATTCTGTACAAGTACAGACACTGTTACATTCACGTCACCTGGAAAGAACCCTTCGCACACAATTAAAATGAGCAAATTCTGCAATGCAAGCAGCACTGTCTTGGTTACACATTGTGAGGCACAAAGTAATTTGCACATAAAGTCGGCTTAGTGAAGTGCATTGTTCTGTTTCTCAGGCAGACTGTGAGATTTGCTGAGTAGATCGAGTAAAACAGGGCCTACGGGTCCATTTGTGTGTAACCAAGCTAGGCTGAGCTTTGGACTATTCAGCATACTCTGGATACTCTGATGACCCAAGCCTTCAAGATCTTAAGTTATTTGAGGTAGGCATGCAAACCTTTATTTTTTGTTTAGCTGAATTTAATACAAAGTTACATGTTGCAAATTAAATGACTTGCTCAAGGCTACACATTGAGTCAGGGCTGAGGACTGAGCTGGCAATATTATAGTTAACATTGCAAAACTTTCATCATTATTCATGTCTTAAGCCGATATCACATTACGCAACTTTTAGTCAGTTGGTATGTCAGACTTGACAACTGCAGTTGCTGATCTTGACTGAAAATTGCTGATCATGTCACATATACTGACTACGTGCTGACCTTCTAGCGACGGCAACAACAGTAATACTATTTCTTGTATAGCCCAAAATCACACGAGGAATGCCTCAGTGGGCTTTAACAGGCCCTGTTTTTGACAGCCCCTCCTTGACTCCCTAAGAAGACAAGAAAGGGAAAAGGCAATTCCAGGTAGATTGGGCCCCTTTTTGTGACAGCCAATAGCGTGCTGTCTGATGGAGCTGGCGTTGTACGAAGCGTTAACAGGTATTGTGAGTTCAGCTGCAATCTTTACCCATTTGTTTCTTTTCTCCATTCTGTCATGGTACATAAAACATGAGACATCACATGGATGAGCTTCTTGTCTGTTTGTGAGGTCCAAAACAACTGAGTTCCTTAATTCTTGTTGGTGCATTCCGGGCATGGTACTTCCGGATAAGTATTCACTAGTTTGTCAGCTCTTATGCACTAAAACCTGCATCTATGACTAAAGACAAAATCGACCCTGTTTGATTTTATCAGGGCGAGCTGCAGACTAGTTGGAATGAATTGCTGGGCAGGTCACATTCCGCGACTTAGTTCTTGGGGCTTGGCAAGATTATGTAAATAAAGCGTGCGGCTGAAAATCACTGGAAAAGTTACATGATGTGACACGGCCATGGACTTTGTTGTTTTCAACCATGCTCCCGTCTGGACTGCTCCATTAGCTCAACAACAAAAGCCAAATTGGCTAGCTCTGTTTGGTCTTGTTCGTTCTTCACATGTATTTGCCTCAACTGAGCCACACATAACACTTTTAAGTTTAAGTAGACTTTATTATCCTGGAGGAAAATCTATGGTAAGCTTACATATTTTTTTGTGGTTAGTGAAGGAGGCACGTGGGGTGAATTATCAGATTCAGGCAATGGAAGGGCTTCAGGTAACGTGTTGTGTACATCTCTGACTGTGTCACACTTATTGAGTTCTTGGTCATTAAGAGAAGGTTGAATCTGGTCTTAAGATAGGAAGAAGCTTGTGGGAGCTGTTCTCAGTGGGGTGCAGGCTTCTTTATGTTAATGAAGCAGCATTTCTTTGGAGAGAAGCCAGTGCAAATTAAAAAGATTATCCTGGGACTGTTAACTGAGGACTGGCGGCAGGGTATGTAACAAAAGGCCTTGGGCCTTCTGTATTGTCTGTTGGTACTCAGTAACCAGGACTGAGGACTGGGCTGTGCAGCTGTGGTTTCAAGGGGATTTAGCAGTCAGTTATGTACGAGTTCCCAGAAGACACGAACACAGCTGCTCACCTTTGTCTCGGCTCTTGTGGGATGAGGTGTGTGTCTGTGGCTCATGACTTAGTCACTCTCTAGTATTTGCCTCCTCTGTAGTTGGCATCAGATGTAACTAAATCCAACCTGAAGTGACTGTTTTCACAAATGACTGTGTGCCTAGGTACTTGAGAGCCCCCCCCCTCACCCCCACCCCCCACCTCACAAGCTGGCCTATTAATAAGATGTCTGAATGACAAAGATGTTTAGGGGCCATTCTAGTGGCTGCTGATGTCTAGTTAATGACTACAAGCGTGTCAATGCAAACAGCGGGGGTCTTAGTGGAGACAGAAGCTCTCTTTACAGTTCTTGTTATTTTAGACCAGCCGCCTCACTTTCTCCCTCCTCTGTCTTCTGGGTAACTTGTTTGGTGGTCAATGTCTTCTCACAGAACCTTTTTGTGGTTTTGTTTTCATTCCGTTTATTCTTATGTAATACCCTTCTCATACTACATGGATTGTTGGCTCCCACAATATTTATTTTTATTCATTCTTCATTCTAATTAGGGCTATGTCCACACTAGAGCTTTTTATGTTTTATAAACGCAGATATTAGTCACCATTTTCGCTTTTTGTCCATACTTCTCCGGCATTTTTACCCCCCATAATATAGGCATTTGAAAATGCTCTCCAGCGCTGTGTACTTCTGAGAATTCAGCCTCCGCGTTGTGGAGTGGAAGGTGAAAACACAGACTTTAATTGTGTTGATTAGTTTCTGCTTATTATGTGATGATCCACTGATTGGATCTGTTCATTACAACATCTCCAAATTGGACACCCTTCACGAAAGAAAACCATATTCCATCATAGTGGACTGCCACTTTCCACAGTGCTTGTCGTGTTGCTGATCTGAATGCGTCTAAATTGTATTTTTTACACTTTGAATGCTGCATACTTGTGCAAAATGCAAAGAATATACCAGTCACGACTGATCACAGTAAATTCTGTGGCCAGTAGCTTTACCATCCCTTCAAGATTTTTTTCTGCTTATGTCGTATACATTTACAGTTGTGTTACTGTCTGTTGTTTTAATTTCAACACGCCATTTTAAAATGAAAACATCGTAGTGTGGACATACTCTAAATGTTAAATGAATTAATGAAAACACACTTATTACCAATATCGTAAATAACTACTGGTATATTTAGTAATAAGATGATGTTTAAGCATTACAAACACAAATTAAGTGCGTTGGCATTATATAAAAATGAACAAGACTGCAAGGACTAGAAGTATGTGCAATAATAATCTAATAATATACAGTATGCAGGAGTATGTAACAGCCTTTACCAATATAATACATTTTTAACAAACAAATAATTAAAGTAGTGCACTAAAACCAAGCATGCTTGACAGCATTATTAATATATGAAGTAGTAGTAAAGGTTCAGTTCTTATTAATATAATAAACTAATAATAAGATTATAAGCAGTAACAACACAATCATTTATACTAGGAGAAAATGTAATATCCATAGAATAAGCTTGTAAATGTGGACTATTCATAGTGTTACTAAGAATTTCTAATATAATAAACTTAATAATAATAATAATTCATTACATTTATATAGCGCTTTTCTTAGTACTCAAAGCGCTATCCACACAGGGAGGAACCGGGAAGCGAACCCACAATCTTCCACAGTCTCTTACTACAAAGCAGCAGCACTACCACTGCGCCACCTGTGAGGACATATACAAGTACTACTGTATATAAGCATATCTACTATCTATATATAAAAGTTTAGCAAAATTGTGCAATGTCTTTATATAACGTTTTTGTGTGACGTTTTCACGCAATGCTTGATTTTCTTCAAAACTGTAGGCCATATAGTATACATTTATATATATCATTTTTTCATCTTCATTAGGAGAATACAACAGTGATACTCTCATGTCAGTACAACCAATTTAATGTGCATACGTCAAACAAAATACCTTGTATACATCTCCTCCGCTAAGAACAGTAGTAGTTCAGTTGTGTGTCAGCAGTCGACAAATAAAGCCTATGTAATGGCATACGCTTGAAAATTGTAAAACTGCATAAACATTCAATTGCTGGCAAAATCATGACTTCTTGATCATGCAGGAGAAGTCGTTTTCCTTCTGTGTATTAAGTTAGATACTTCAGCAAGTATGATGAGTTCATCTTGCATAGATGACAATTTCCAATAGTTTTAGTGTTTGCTGTAACTATAAATAAATCTCAGAGTTTTAACCATGTTGAAATATTTCTGATGTTCACTTGCTATCTAGGGGGATTTAGGCAGCCATAGGCGGCTTGAGGGGACACACACCCTCATAGTAAGCTAATGATTAGAGTAGTAAGAATAGTAGTAGTAGTAGTAGTAGTAGTATTGTCACATGTGACAACAATAACATTTATCTGTGTAGCACACGTTCATACATGAAAGTTACACAGAGTAGGTGGAGGGTCGTGTCTCCTATAATATTTCCTTCTTTGATATATTGCAGTTGTGATTCCAGGTAACTGGACATGCAAGTAAGCATTTTTCTGCATTCTAACACTAAATTAAAACAAAAATTCAATTAAAGTGTAGGTACCAGAGTAGGCTTTTTATAAAATGCATCCACTTGAGTTCCAAACCACAATTAAGCTTGGAGTTCTTCATTGTAATTCTCTTATCATTAAGAAAAATATTCAAATTGGGCAATGGCTCTGCGGTGGGTTGGCACCCTGCCCAGGATTGGTTCCTGCCTTGCACCCTGTGTTGGGCTGGGATTGGCTCCAGCAGAACCTCGTGACCTTGTGTTCGGATTCAGAGATTTGGAAAATGGATGGATGGATGACAATGGCTACCTTTTAAGTCATTTATGAATATTCCCATTTGAAGTTGTTTAGAGTTTGAATAAGTAATCCTGGATCTGTTTTAAAGATGCCAGGGTACATGTTGTTTATTTCTAGCACTTTATATTTTGAATTGTCTCTTGATATTGTCATGACAGAATTCCTATCCTGTTGTAATTTTTTACAAATACATGTTTCCTCATACATTAATTAGGAATTTCTCCTTAACCTAAACCCCATCTCAATAGCACCAGGTACAAGACAAGAAACCAGTCTTGTCTGTGGTGCCCTTTCACCGAAAGAGACACTTAGACACACACCTACAGTACTAGGCCAATATAAAGATGGCAGTTATTGTAACTTGCACACCTTTTGGGATAGGAGGCGGACAGTGTGATTTAGTGGTTAAGGCTTTGGACTTCAAACGCTGAGATAGAGGGTTTACATCCCTCTACCGACACTTAGAACATTGAAATGCACTTTAATATATACGTTTTTCACAGAAACCTGGTTTATAAGATGCAATGTAAACCCTAATTCAAGGTAGAGTAACTGGGATGTTAGTCTCTGAGAAACCTGGTTAACCCATGTAGATTTCTCCATTAATAACCCAGTTATGTGGCTATGTAAACCCTTAACCAGGTTACACTTACGGATTTCGTATTCTGAGTATGTCCACTGCACTCTATTAGCCTGTGCTTGTCTTAGTTTTGCACATGATTCATCCAGCAGCTATAGGTAGAAAATGGTGAAATCATCCACAAACATAAATTTCCTGTAGCAAACGCTTGGGTCATTGCATTATTCCTTCTCCTGGTTGAAATAATCTGTCTCAATATTTCAGAAATAGCAACATTTTCGCTGATGAGCTGAATATACAGTGTTAAGATCAGTGGCACATTCTTGGGATCAGCAGGGTAACAAATTAAAAGTAACATGTGTTAAGTAGTCCAATTACTTTTTAAAGTAATGAGTAACCTAACACAATACTTATTGTATTGAAGTAAAAATACCTGTATTATTATTATCCCAACAGCACTGGGTGTAAGGCAAGAAGCACGCGTGCAGGTGTACCGCTCCTTTGAAGGGCTCCGTCACACAGCCGAGCAGAAAAGAGTGAACTGCACATGTAAATACGGGTTTTTAAGAAGCCAGGTTTCCACCTTAACCGTGTTACTCACCTTATTCTGTTTTTGTATGTGCACGTAAATGCACTCACTAGGTGACCATAAGCCAGTCACTTCACCTGCTTATGAACCAATTGGAAAAAGCAAAAAGAAATGTAAGAATTGTATCACTCAAATGTTGTAAGTTTCCTTGGATAAGGGTACAGAAAAGCCAAGCAAAATGACACCTTTTATTGGCTAACTAGAAAGATTACAATATGCAAGCTTTCGAGGCAACTCAGGCCCCTGAGTTGCCTCGAAAGCTTGCATATTGTAATCTTTCTAGTTAGCCAATAAAAGGTGTCATTTTGCTTGGCTTTTCTCTACATTCATAATGGCTAACACGGTACAACACCCTAGTACTACTTGGATAAGGGTGTTAGTCAGGTAATAATAATAATAATGTAGGAGGAAAGCTGAAGGAGCTAGATACAAATATATTGAGATTCAGGAGTGACTTGCAAGTAGCCAGACTGGGATTTCAATTCAGTATTCTACAGCTGTGAGGCAGCAGCACAAATTATGGTGCTTCCACCGTGGTATCCACATATTCAGTGTACAGTAATCCCTCCTCCATTGCGGGGGTTGCATTCCAGAGCCACCCACGAAATAAGAAAATCCGCGAAGTAGAAACCATATGTTTATATGGTTATTTTTATATTGTCATGCTTGGGTCACAGATTTGCACAGAAACACAGGAGGTTGTAGAGAGACAGGAACGTTATTCAAACACTGCAAACAAACATTTGTCTCTTTTTCAAAAGTTTAAACTGTGCTCCATGACAAGACAGAGATGACAGTTCTGTCTCACAATTAAAAGAATGCAAACATATCTTTCTCTTCAAAGGAGTGCGTGTCAGGAGCACAGAATGTCACATAGATAGAGAAAACAATCTCTAGCAAACAAATCAATAGGGCTGTTTGGCTTTTAAGTATGCGAAGCACCGCGGCACAAAGCTGTTGAAGGCGGCAGCTCACACCCCCTCTGTCAGGAGCAGGGGGAGAGAGAGAGATAGAGAGAGAGAGAGAGAGAGAGAGAGAGAGAGAGACAGAGACAGAGTTTGTTTTTCAGTCAAAAATCAGTACGTGCCCTTCGAGCTTTTAAGTATGCGAAGCACCGGTGCAGCATGTCGTTTGAGGAAGCAGCTGCACAAAAGATAGCAACGTGAAGATAATCTTTCAGCATTTTTAGACGAGCGTCCGTATCGTCTAGGTGTGCGAACAGCCCCCCTGCTCAATCCCCATACGTCAGGATCAGAGAAAGTCAGCGCAAGAGAGACAGAGAAAAGTAAGCAATCTAGCTTCTCAGCCATCTGCCAATAGCGTCCCTTGTATGAAATCAACTGGGCAAACCAACTGAGGAAGCATGTACCAGAAATTAAAAGACCCATTGTCCGCAGAAATCCGCGAATCAGCAAAAAATCCGCGATATATATTTAAATATGCTTACATATAAAATCCGCGATGGAGTGAAGCCGCGAAAGGCGAAGCGCGATATAGCGAGGGATCGCTGTATATAAAATATGACATTTTGTAGAAATTATTATAAGGTGCTCTACACCTCTAATGATGGATCAAACACAGCTGTTTGCCTGTGCCCATCCCAAGCAGCCTGCGGTACATTTCAGTACAGACAAATATCCATCCTGGCATTGCTCAGTTACTCTCTGCAGGAGTTGCTGGGTGGTTAGCATTGGTATCCAAGGTGGTGGGGCAGACCATCTTTCAATTCATTGTGAGAGTGGCTAACAGGTCAGCATTGTGTCAGGTTGCAATGCAGTACCTCTCATCCTATGTGTTACTTGCCAGGACTCCTACTAGTTGCTCCCATTGTGCTGGATGCCGTTGGGGCATTGATTCTGAACAGGACTTGCCCTATCCAGTCGATGTTACCAGTTTGTAGGAGGACAAGCAGCTGCTGAGGCGTCATCTGAATGTTTTCTAAGCACCTGAACAAGCCATTTACAGGCTCTTGTGAGCAAATCTAGACAGCAGATGCTAAATTTGGTTTGTAAACATTAAATGACAGAAATCCTTTTGATCCGTCTTCACGCTTGAGTGGCTTGACTCGGGAACAGACAGTGCCTGTGTTGTATGAGAGCAGGGCGCTATAAACACAACTTGGTGGCCAGCAGAGCCAGTTCTCATTCAGCCAACATGGTGCCAAAGCAGAATTCCCCAAGTATCTGAGAGTCAAAAGTAGTGAAAGAGAGAGAGAGATTGAATTTATTAACTTGGTACAGAGAGTGGAACTCGGCAGGCAGAACCAGTTTGTGTATGATTGCTCAGCACTTGGTTAAATCCCAGGCCACTGGGCCAGTAGAAGCTGGCTGTAAGGTCCTCCAGGCCCTTTGCACTGCTTATTTGGGTACCCGTCCTCGCAGCAAGATTTACAGCAGTAACTTGCACAGATAGACACACCCACACATACAAACTTGACATCAAAACACAGCAGCATAACATTTCAGATTACAAAAATAAATAAATAAATTAAAATCTTCCGTCTGTTTTGGGCTTCCTAGGCGCCTGGAATAGCACTTTATTTTCATTTGCTTACAGCTTGCCATCTGCTTGTCTCCAGGGAAATCAGTGCAGAACTTAAAAGACAGAAAGAGTCTGTGTTTTTAAGATCTAGTGTTTACATTGTTGTGGACTGAAAATTTGGGATTACAAAAAAAATTTGAACATACCGATGTTTCCCATTTGTTAGAAGGTATATTCTATTTTATTTAACAAAGTAAACCACTCTTACAGATAAAATCAAAGCTATTTGCCCTTTAGGCTGTAGCCCTGTGAGTTCCTGTAGAAACTGTAAATAACATTATGAAGAATACAGCCATTTGCCTGCAGAAGTACCTGAGAGCTGTCCTTGACTGTCAACAGTTGTGTCAGAAGGCAAATGAGGGCCTCTGGCCGAGTTTAACCTACCTGTAGCTGTGTCAGTGACGTTGTGACAGACAGTGTAGTCCAACTACCATGAAGCTGGCTGTGAAACCACAAGGTCATAGAATCTGATTTTTTTCATCGCTTATTGGTACCAAGTACAAATTAGTCAAATTACCTCCTAGGTGGCAATGGCAAACTAGATGTTAACCAGCATCTTCTGGGTTTACCCAGATTGTCCTCCCAACTTCATTTTTTTCTCACTTTGGCTTTCTGTAACCTTAAGCTGATGCCACATTACACAACATCTTGTCGTGGGGTATGTCAGATTTACTGACCACAGTTGCTGAATCTTGTCATTGGATCATGTCAATTTAAGCGACTGAAAATCGCTGGCCATGAAACATTTAGCAGTCGTCTGTCTGACTCACCCCTTTTTCTGACAGCCAATAGTGCACTGCCTGATGAAGCCCGTGCTATATGAAGGGTTAACAAGAATGATGAGTTCAGCTACAATCTCTTCTTTTTACACACCATAACAGAATAGAAAAAAAGAAAATCTTTTTCATTTTTTACATTACTTTATGCCATTCAAACCAGTAAATATTTCAAGCAATGCTGCAGTTCTCTTATCTTCTTGAAATTTTAAATAGATATGACTGGCACCATATAATAGATAATTAAATGTGAAGTCAACTCTATAATACATAGAAAGGCACTATTTGATAGATAAATGTGAAAGACACAATAAGATAGATAGATATAAATGACACTATATACATATGAAAGGCACTATATAATGGCTCTATCTATCTATCTATCTATCTATCTATCTATCTATCTATCTATCTATCTATCTATCTATCTATCTATCTATCTATCTAATATAGTGCCTTTTATTGTCTATCTATTGCCTTTCAGAATTATCTTGTCTATCAATGTTCTAATTTCATTGAAGACATGCTTTTGGTTATTAGCTGAATAATAAATCAGAAGGTGTGTGATGTTTCATTAAGACTATTAGGCAGTGTACTTAAATGCATTTTTATGGTCGTATTTGTATGTGTGTTTATTTATTTACTTATTTGTTTATTTATTTAAAGAGCTTCTGCAAGAAGCCAGATTTCCCTGGAGGACAAATAAAGTTCTATCTATTTCAGAATTACAATCCTGTGTTGTATTGGGTAGTAGTTAATGTACAGGAATTTAGCTTGGTAGCTTTGGGGCTTATTATAACAGAACACAATTATCATATACAAATAACATAAGTTAAACAATATACATTATAAGTGGTTGCAGAAAAGTACAGTTATAAGGGAGAAGTGCAAAAGAAGGCATCTGTGTGCATAGTGTGTATGTCTCACACACATGCACACACACACACACGCACATACATGCATCTATATATTAATAATCCAGACTTCTGAGTATTTAAATATCACAAAAATTTTAAAGTCTCAGTCTACAGTGGTTACTTGATAAGACACCATTTTCAGTTATCAATATTTCAACAATCTTAAATGTGCATTATCTACATTACTTGCCTAGTGTAATTTGAATATTTTCATCCAACTGTCCATTTTCTCTCTCTTAATCCAGTTCAGGATCACAGTGGGCTGTAGCCTGTATTACTGAGTTTCAGCTGAACAACTGTGTAAAAGTGTCTTGGGGATTCTGTTGCCCGTGAATTATACCAGTTGATGCCATGCCACCATGTTCACAATTATTACCCTTGCGATATTAAACTGCTTCCTTACATGATGCCACTTTCTTCCTCTGTTACTGTGACTCTCCTATGCAAGCATCTGCTCTACTAATTTGCTTTTATTTTTTATCTTGTCTGATTGTGACTTGTTCTGTTTGGTACATGTTGTATATTGACACTTGATTATATTGCATATTTTGGCTATTATTTTTTGCCATTGCTGTGTTTACTGTGTCATGTGTGCTTTACCGTAGTACATGTACTGTATTAGAAATATATTATTGAGGTTTCTGTACTGAATAGGACAAAAAATATTTTCTTTGTACTGTAAGGTATCATTTCAGTAAATTGGATGGACTGGAAATGATTTAAATTGAATGGCACCATGTAAAATACAATTTGTTTACTATATTTGGATTTCTTCATGTCACTGAAACTGTGTGACTATGAGTACTGACTGCTGAGCTTGGTGACGGTTTATGTGAATGGCATTAAAGTGTTGGATGACTGTGTATCTGTTTTTTTTTATTTCAGATAATAATAGTGTTGTATCTGCGTCATTGAGCAGAAAACTACACATTTACAGGTTCATTTCCCACCAGTGACTTACTGGGTGACCCTGAGCAATCTCATTTCCCTGTAGATACTCCAGTTCTAGAAATATGGAGACACTTGTATAGTTACAGAGTAGAAGTATTCCCCATACCCCTGGAATAGTGGAAGCGAACATTAGATAAAGGAGAAGGAGGCTTTGTAACCTTTGACCCTAGACTCTGTGTGGTTGATTGGCATAATTGTTGAGTCAGCAGAATGTGTTTCATGATGCTATCTGGATGCTTTGCAGCTTGTGTCAAGATGGCATCCAAGAGCTGAATAAATTTCACTTACCAGTCCGTAAATGTCGTTGATGTGAGAACACTTCCAAAGGACATAGTGCTGACTCAAGAGTTGTTGTTCCTCTAATCAAGATGATTTGTACTGTTCCTGCAACTGCAGGAACTCTGGTTTAGACTTTTGAGCTTGGACCACATTTGTTGCAAATTCAGGGGAAATGAGTGGACATGGAATTGCCTTTTTTGTCACATGAATTTGTTTTATTTTTCACTTAAATGTATGACCTTTCTACATCATCCCAAAGATTTGCATTTTGGGTTAATTGTGTACAAGTTGGCTAGATGTCGGTGACTATGGTGGTGTGTGTGATTGTGATGGACTTGCACCCAGTGCAAGACTGGGTCGTGCATTCACTTCTGCTCTAAAAAGGCATCAGCTCTCTGTGACCCTGAAATGGATAAGCTTGTTAGAAAATGATGGAACAGATCAATGGACTAAGGTATATAGAATTCAGAGCTAACAGATTTATGTAGCTTATTTCGGCTCGGCTGCCAGGCAGCTTGTTTACAGGTCACCTGCTGCTTGGGAAAGGATGAGCTGCCTCAATATTGCTTACTGGGTCTAAAAACTGGGCAGGTTGTGCAATATTCACCTACTCCTTCAAAAACACGTAACAGCTTCCATTGCAAAATTATTAGTGTGAAAAAACACATTTTTGGGCTGCCTGTTTTTTGTCATTAAATCTTCTTTCCAACACTGTTATGTTCATCCATGGCCATCAGTTTGGAATCCTTGCAGTGTCGGTCCTTAATCGATTTAAGCTACCCAGTTTGGCATGGCTTGCTAGAGCAAATAGGGAGAACTCCTAGAGGTCTTTGGATGGGAGAAGTGCAGAACTCATGAAAGTCTGTCTGTGGCATTGCCTTGTTTTCTCCTCTTTGTATCACTTACATTCTTTATCTTCCCACTTGTTTCATGTAAGATAAGAACAGTTTTGATAAGAATGGTCTAATCAGTTCAACATAGCTTGTTGCTTCCTATTCACTTAAAGTTTCCAAAATAATATCTGGCTGAGATTTACAGTACTTTTTTCCAAGGTGCTACCTCTACCTGCACTCCTTTGTAACTTGATCTGTTGTTTATTTTACTTTGTCCAGAAGTATTTCCTATTATTTGGGATGATTTCACCCTTAATTACCCTCAGTCTGTGTGTCCATGGCTTTGTTAAAAGATTTTAATGTGATAGCTGGCATCCAAGTTAACTAGCTCCTTTTATTATTATTATTAACCATAATGCCATTAAATTTATTTGGTTAAGATTGAAAAAAGGGGAGACATAGTAGTTAGTGTTATTGCCTCACAGATACAGTGTTGTGGGTTCCAGTCTTGTTTCCAGTCACCATCAGAGTGGAGTCAGCACATTCTTACTGTGCTTGCGTAGTCTCCTCTTCAGAATTGGCCCAGTGTGATAAAAGAGACATTTGGATAGACTGGCACCCCATTTCTTGAACTCAATGCTTCTTTGATAGGCTTTGACTACCTCCGATCCTGAATGGCATTTAAGCTGATGTCACATTATGTGACGTGTTATCATGGGATATGTCAAATTTGCCAATCTCGTAGTACAATGTCAAATCATAGCCAATGTCACATTGACTGACTGAGTGCCGATCTTCCGTCCCAGTCGTGCTTGCCATTTTTTCTGACAGCCAATAACGTGTTTCCTGATGGAGTGGTGCTCTATGAAGGGTTAAGAGCTACAGCAAGTTCACAAGAAATTTCTGACTTTTAATTCTTTTTTTCTCTTCTGTTATGCTGTGTAAACTATGTGATATCAGACAGATGAGGTTTTCTCCTGTTTGTGAAGTTCAAAACACATTTCTCATTACCTGTATTTGTTGCTACATTCTATGCATTGTTCTTTCGGTTGAGCATTTGTTGATTCATTTGATTGTCACCTGTCCTGTACACACAGCCCTTCATTCCGACTAACAAGAAAATCAAATCTGTTTGATTTTATCCTAGCCAGTTGTAGACTAGTTGGTCTCAGTCATTGGGTATGTCACAGTAGACAGTCGACTTTATAGGAGGACGTTGCCAACTGCGTCTGACTGTCTAAGAATATGTAAATGAAGGCTACGATTGAAAATTGTTGAAGTCGTCTAGTGTCACGTGGGCTTAAGCGTGCTTGAGAATGACATATAATGTATGTTTAGATTAAAGGAATACTCCACCCAAAAATGATATTTTTCTATATGTTAGTTACTCTATGTATTTTATAGTGATGACAGAGAATAGTATCAATCTCGTGCTTTAATGCAGAATGGACATAAAGTGTCTGATAAAACGGAACACAAGGGTGACCTGCCTGTCCCCCTCATTCATTGGTCAATGTTCATTTCAAAATCGTGATCCCATGAGATGGGACTTCATCTTTCTAGACTATTTTCATTTTCCTGAATTATTTATTTAGCAATATTTTAGCATAAAATTAATGTGTTTTACACTTGATGAGCATATCATTGGATGACTTGATACACTGATTATATGACACAGAAAATGTGAGATCTTTTCATAGATCTTTTTGATGTAGTTTGCTGTTGTCCAGTGTTGGTTACTATTGGATCTTATTCTATCTGAAACTTAGTTATGTCCATTCTCCACCAAAACATGAGATTACATTTTTTTTTTCCCGACTACCAGTACAAACTATGTGGGGTTAGTAGCATATGAAATATAATTTTTGGGTGGAGTATGCCATTAAAAAATTCTGTTCCTTAGGTTCTTCCTCACAGCCTGTAGTCCTTTACTAACTCTGGGAGATATTTTTTGGATATTCTCTCCAACTGTTGTTATGTGCACTTTTAGGTATGCTAAAGTTATTGCGTGATCAGTACTGGAAAAACAGAAATAATAATAATAATTATTATAATTTTTTACATTTATATTGCACTTCTTTCACTACTCAAAGCGTTTTATATAGTGAGTGGGGAGCCACTTCAACCACCATTAACATGTAGCATCCACCTGGATGATGCAACAGTAAGCATTTTTACACAAATACACTCCAGAGAGACAGTTACAGACAGGGGATGATTAGGGGCCTAGAATGACGATGATACTCAGGTTTATATTCCTGTCTGCAACTCTACAACAAATCAACTCCACAACTGTCTGTCTTGAACTAAGATCCTGGATGGCTAATAATTTTCTTGATCTGAATCAAAATAAAACGGAGGTGCTTATAGTGGGTCCATCAGCTAAAGCCCAAATTGGTCTTGGACTTCTCGGCTCTTTCTCTGTCTTTTCCAAACCTCAAGTCCGCAATCTTGGTATTACCTTTGATAGTAACCTCGCTTTTGAGAAACAAGTAAATTCTGCAGTCAAGAGATGCTTTTTCCAGCTTCGTCTATTAGGGAAGATCAAGCCTTTTTTATCTTCTAGGGATCTTGAGAAAGCTACTCATGGTTTTTTTTCTTGCCTCGATTACTGCAACTCGCTGTACAGTAATCCCTCCTCCATCGCGGGGGTTGTGTTCCAGAGCCACCCGCGAAATAAGAAAATCTGCGAAGTAGAAACCATATGTTTATATGGTTATTTTTATATTGTCATGCTTGGGTCACAGATTTGCGCAGAAACACAGGAGGTTGTAGAGAGACAGCAACGTTATTCAAACACTGCAAACAAACATTTGTCTCTTTTTCAAAAGTTTAAACTGTGCTCCATGACAAGACAGAGATGACAGTTCCGTCTCACAATTAAAAGAATGCAAACATATTTTCCTCTTCAAAGGAGTGCGCGTCAGGAGCAGAGTCTGTCAGAAAGACAGAGGAAAGCAAACAAATCAATAGGGCTGTTTGCTTTTAAATATGCGAAGCACCGCGGCACAAAGCTGTTGAAGGCGGCAGCTCACACCCCCTCTGTCAGGAGCAGAGAGAGAGAGAGAGAGAGAGAGAGAGACAGATAAAAACAAACAGTGAAAAATCAATACGTGCCTTTTGAGCTTTTAAGTATGCGAAGCACCGTGCAGCATGTCGCTTCAGGAAGCAGCTTGCACAGAAGGTAGCAACGTGAAGATAATCTTTCAGCATTTTTAGACGAGCGTCCGTATCGTCTAGGTTTGCGAACAGCCCCCCTGCCCAATCCCCCTACGTCAGGATCAGAGAAACAGCGCAAGAGAGGGAGAAAAGTAAGTTGGGTAGCTTCTCAGCCATCTGCCAATAGCGTCCCTTGTATGAAATCAACTGGGCAAACCAACTGAGGAAGCATTTACAAGAAATTAAAAGATCCATTGTCCGCAGAAATCCGCGAACCAGCAAAAAATCCGCGATATATATTTAAATATGCTTACATATAAAATCCGCGATGGAGTGAAGCCGCGAAAGACGAAGCGCGATATAGCGAGGGATTACTGTATTCTGGGATTAACAAATCTCTGATACACAGGTTACAGCTGGTCCAAAATGGTGCCGCTCGCTTTCTGGTTGGGGCAAGAAAGTATGACTCTGTTTCTCCTATTTTAGCTTCTTTACACTGGCTGCCTGTCAGTTTTCAAATTGATTTTAAAATCTTGCTGCTAGTTTTTAAATCTTTACATGGGCTTGCTCCTGCCTATTTATCTGAATTGTGTGTTTTACACCAGCCATCCAAGAGTGCTTAGATCTTCTGGTCAGCTGTCTCTTGCTGTCCCTCGTACCAAGTGTAAAACCAAGGGGGACAGAGCCTTTGCAGCTGCTGCACCTCGCCTGTGGAACTCTTTACCTCATCATATAAAGGAGTTGTTTACAATTGAACTGTTCAAAACAAGATTAAAAACTCATTTCTATTCACTTGCATTCCGTGACCTTCAGTAATACTGATGGTTTCCTCTTTGTGATTATATAACATTACTTCTATTTATTATGTATCTTATTTTATGTTCATTTATTTTATTTCTATTTATGTTTTTATGTTAATTGTTTTGTTCTTCTTTTATTCTATAATTGTAAAGCACTTTGGCCACAGCATTACTGTGTTGTTTTAAATGTGCTATATAAATAAATTGACATTGACGTTGACATTGACTAGGCCATGGTGGACAATTTAGCCTGGAAATTGGAATGCACCCTACATTTTACGAAGGATGCCCAGAGATCATGTCTCATTCGAAGGATGGCACCATTTTTACAGCACAGTGACCCCATCACTGCACTGGAGCATTGGAACTCCTACACAAACCACAAAGTAAGCACCCCCTGCTGGACTCACCAACACCTCTAACAGCAGCAACCTAAGATTTTCCTGGGTGGTCTCCCATCCAAGTACTGGCTGGGCCCAAACCTGCTTAGCTTCAGGTAGATAACCTGTTCTGAAGCGCAGATGTGATGGCTGCTTGCTAATATAATAACTGAGCACTATGATTAAATTTAGTGATTAGCTTACCTGAAAGGGCCAAAGTGTTGTGAAGCGGCCAAGAATAGCCAGGGAAGCAGGCCAAACAATTAACAATACTGAAGAAAATACATAATCATGCAAATAAGAAGCATAACTTACTACATTAACATAAATGACTGTAACCAAAGTACCAGAAATGAACCAAATATACATAAAAAAATTAATCTAAACATAAGCCAGGGTGGTGATTGCTTCTTAAACAGAACAATGAAGAGGAGAGCCAAAAGAATAGTCATCAAAATGAAGCCAATGTGTACAGATACCAAAAAGAAACTCTCTGCTTGTTTAAAAAGCTAAGCTACCACAAACTGTTCGAAAGACCTTTGCTTATCCACTGAGGGATAACTCAAAGATTCAAGAGGGCTGAATTTACATGTGATGGCTACTGCATCATTGGTAAGACCAGACAATTCAAGTGACAATGTCACATATACACAAAATAATATAATGCATAAGGAATATAAACATTGTTACAATTAACACATAGCACTAAAGAAAACACCAAAATTAGATTCCTTGTAAAAATGCTAATATAGATGAAATATAAATGATTTATAAATAAATCAATAATAAACAATAATCATAAGCAGTCCTTGCAATTGGAGACTAAAACTGCTCACTGTATTTAAGATGTGCCTCTCAACTGCACACAGAAATGCCTTATAAGCCCGGGTCTACAGAGTGAGGACAAAGGAAGCAGTACAGAGTGAAGTGCTGGGGTCCCATTGAGATCTCCATTTAATAGGGACAACGCTAATTTGAAAGAAATGGCAAAAACAAAAGAGAGGGGGTCCGTGTACTTTTTGGTATTTGAAATTTCATTGTAGAAGCAAAAACGGAAAAACGAAAATGAAAGGAATTTTCAGATTTTGATTTTTGATCAAAGAATGAAATGAGGGAAAATAAGGTATTTTTTAATTCTGTGGTAACAAATAGCAGTCATAAACTTAAAATTACACCTACTTTTCTCGATTTATTTGTGATTCAAATACTTAGTGTTATAGCTCAAAAACAACAAAACAGACGCATTTTCGTTGTCTGAAACTGGAGGTACAGTACTTCTTCTTCTGTGCGATTTTTGACGACCCATACGAACAGTCTTCTTCCTCACAACACATCGACCGATGGCCTTGAAGGTACACTGCATGGCATCAGCAGAAGATGGACCATTACGTTGTTTTTTCGGAACAGTAAAAGAGTGACACTCCGGGACGAGGACATAACTGCAGAAAAACTGAGTCGGATCTTTCAGGTAAAAATACAAGCTTTGCAAACTTTGCTTCATTGATGTGGCAGTTCTTTTATGAACGTTATTGTTATTACTTACTGTGAAACAGCTAACACTTGGTGATTTCATTTACTAACACTAAGTCTGGCAATTTTTATAGTGCTAGCATTTTAAATGGTTGCTCATTGACTTTTACCGGCTACTATACAGTAAATGTTTCGAGTATTAACAGTGCGCACAAATGTAACACATGTTAGGAGAGCAACGTGATTTACAGAAAGTTTTCTTAACATGTGTTACACTTGTCAATGAGCAACCATTCGCACATGTACACACATTCAGGTTGATGTGTTGTGAGGAGGACTGTTCGCACGTGTCGTCAAAAATCGCACAGATGAAGAAGTACCTCCGGTTTCAGACAATGAAAATGCGTCAGTTTTGGTTTTTTTGAGCTATAACACTTTCATTATTTGAATCACAAATAAATCGAGAAAAGTAGGTGTAATTTTAAGTTTATGACTGCTATTTGTTACCACAGAATTAAAAAATACCTTATTTTCCCTCATTTTATTCTTTGATCAAAAATCAAAATCTGAACATTCCTTTCATTTTCGTTTTTCTGTTTTTGCTTCTAAAATGAAATTTCAAATACCAAAAAGTACACGGACCAGAGGGCCACCAGTTATTGATCATTACCAGTCATATTAGAAATGCTTCTGTGGCCAGTCTGTCTCCGACAGTTGATTTCCGGCTGTGTTACTTCCTTTATAGTGGAACGACGGGAAGGATCGGGACTTCTGTGGCAAAGCAGATGGTACATCGCTCATCTTCTTTATTTTAAGGCTTTGAAGAGGAAGAGGAGTTTGTAGCTGTGCATCACTCTCTTCCATCCCCAAGTTAGGCTTGTGAATTGGGCCTTCTACACACTCCCATAGCACATATTCATGACAGCAGTAATTAGACATTTATTACTTCTGTGCATTTTATAATTGACAAGTTGTACTATACTGGGAAAAAAGTTACGCCCCACTCACATTCTAGTGTTCAAATGTTTTAAGATTGGTGCAAGATGGTTTTAGGTAGTCTGTTCACTTTTGGTTTTTCATATTCATTTACATGACATTAAATTTGTTTTTGCTAGAACAGTAGGCTCTTATTAGTTGTGAGCATGAAAGAGCACATATAGTAAGTGTGCCTTTGCATTGTACCTGATACTGCTGACATTGGCTTTGGTCCCCAGTAACCTTCAGCTGTTTTAAGCATGTTTTAGAATGCTATGTTTACTCTGCACTATTATAAAAGGGGATTTTTACAGCTTACTGTCACTGGCAGTAACCTCAT
The DNA here is from genome assembly GCF_900747795.2 of Erpetoichthys calabaricus. Lineage (NCBI taxonomy): Eukaryota > Metazoa > Chordata > Cladistia > Polypteriformes > Polypteridae > Erpetoichthys > Erpetoichthys calabaricus. The sequence goes on along the minus strand of NC_041396.2, from coordinate 31,661,308 downwards.
CCAGTATCCAGTAACTCTGACTTGAAACATGATGATACCATTTCAACGCTTTGCCGATATTGCGACCCTGCATTGAATTAGGCGGGCTTAGGAAATGTTATGGTATGGCATTATGATCTGGAATGAGACTCCATGCCTATCTTTCAGAACTTTTTTTAATGCTGCGACCCACTTTTTCGCATGTCAGTGATGTCGTGACCCATTGGGTACCCCCCTGGTGAGTGGAAAATGATTGTTAGAGCGCGGAGTCCCCCTTGGTGATTGGAGTGTGTTGGGTGTGGAAATATATTGTGTGGCGCAATGCCAATTGCTTAGGCAACCATCTGCAACCCACTACCAAGATAAATAAAGAATAGGAACTCACAACACACTAGGGGCAATGGCTTGCGACCCTGAGGTTGAGAAACACTGTTTTAGGCTGCGCAAACATTTTGAGGTTTTCACACTTTCCAGAGCTTCCTGATTTGGTCTGGCCATACCAGTGTTCACATGTGTCTGCTGAGAGTGTTTTGTGAGACCTGATGTAGAAATGGAAGTGTGAATGGTGTCATGGAAATGGAAAACTTTGTTTAACAGGAAACGAGGGAGTGAATTGCTAATGTTACTGGCTGAACACTAACTTGAATTAATTAGCAATTCACTTGTATCTCAGACCTCTTTGTTCTGGTTAAGCCATGATATTTATTAGAAGCTGTGTGCCTCATTTTTGAGCAATTCTCATAATATATTTTCTCTCATTCCCTTTTATGAAACCTCTTTAATAGTAGGGGTGCTAAATTTAAAGTTTAAATAGGGTTATCCAAGTAATTGGGATTCCTGAAAAGTTACAGCAGTCTTTTGGAGTGCTGCTGTCAGATAAACTGAACCTCTGCTTGGAAGGTAGTGTCGAGTGAATTGCATGCGGTGAAGGAGTTGGAGAACTATTATAGATACAGATGGGTCTGCTGTAGACTGGTAGCATTCCAGCTGGCTGATGAAAGGCTGGTAATCATTCTATTTCTAATTTTACTGCGCCTCGGTGGGGAACTTGCCAACCCCCACCCCTCCCTTAAAGATTTGAATAAGAAAGACGGAGTCTGATGGGCTAAGTTGGGAAAATGGAATGAAAGAAGGCTTGTGTGGGGATGGGCTGTGTCGCCTCTCTGTTCCAGCAGGTCAGCTGAAATGCAAAAGCCTTGCGTCTTACTAAGAAGTACGCTGCTCTGGTGTTTGTATTTGTTCTGCTACTACTCCCCCCCACCCCACCACTCAAAAACTGTGATCTGAGATGGAAAATGCAGTGTAGCGGGTTAAACGGCGTGCCAGTAACCCTTTGTCTTCTAAGAATTTAAGGAATGCAATTGAGATAAAATAACCGAGGTGAAAAGGGGTCAGTGGTGTGTGTGGGCTTCATTTCTTCTTCTTCTCGGGATGACCTGTGTGGTAAGTGGGTGTCTGTCTGTTAACAATGCTCATTCTTGGGCACTCTGCCACGGCATCCTCTGTTTTCACTTCAGAGTGATGACCACTATAGTGTAGGTTCTACATTTCTGCAGCATGCGTGGTTACTGGAAGGTCAATCCACACTTTCCTAAGGGAGAGAGGCGTGAAACATTTTCAAATATACTGCCATTGAGCAGGGGGCAGTATGAAGATAACTGAGGAGGGGAACCTCTTTTAGTTTACTGTCTAGAATATAGAAGTTTTGGACAAAGTCAGAACCGTCCCCTTACTCCAGCACTTCATCTTGATTTGTTACAACCACAACTCATTGTTCGAAAGCAGGTATAGAGTTTGCATGGTTTTCCAATGCTTGCTTGAATTCACAGATGTGTACTCCACTTTCCCACCCCATATATGAAAGATTTAAATGTGCAGTCAATTATTTCAGTGTAAACTGACCTGAGGTGAGTGAGTATGGGAGTGTGTCCTGCAAAGCTGGTGTGCCGCCCAGCACTCTAGGGATAGGGGCCACTTCCCCAGGACCCTGAACTGTATAACTGGGTCAGAAAAAGGCTGGATGAATGGAGGTTGACTCCATTTACATTACATAAATTTAGATTTGTTTGACACATACTGTCATTGTAGTGCACAATTCTGTAAGTTGTTTTTGTGGCAAACTCTGTCATTGAGCATAAGACAAAATATAACTAGAAGGAGAAAATTTAAGGTTGAAAAGGCGGCAATATAGGCAAATATAAGTATACATTGTAGTGAACAAGTTTAAATGCAAAAGTGACAGTATAATAAAATAAATTATAAAGTGCAGTAAATATAAAGTGACATAATTAGCATAATTTAAAATCTGTGTACCCTGAGCAGCACAGATGCAGAATGAAAATACAATGATAAAAATGAACGACTGAGCGGAGTCTAAAGTTAAGCAGAGTTTAAAACTTGTGTGGCTTTTTTCTCTTATTGGTATTTTTGGTAAATATATTGCATATTTTCATTAAAGTCCAAGCTATTGTCCATTATGGTCCAATATGGTTCCCAAGTATTTAAAGCTAGTAACTCTCTCAATTTGTTCTCTATTGAGGACCAGTGGTTGTACTGGTTAAGCTCTTCTGTCTACCGCACATTTAATTGAAAGTTCTGCTTCTGGCACCACTTCTATTATGGTACCATTTTAGGTTCCAGTATTCTGCCATCAAAATATTGAATTAAGTAGGCTCTATTTAAAAAAATAGGAAAATATTTTTTTGATTTTCTAGATATGGACAGGATGATGGAGTTAATTATGCAGGAAGAAACTAAGGTTGTGGAAGTTATCCTGTGGTCTTTTCCTTTCATTTAATAAACAATTATTTATCATCCCCTATTCTTAGGATTTTGTTATCTTATTTAATATCTTACTCTTTAAAACATAACATAGTAAAAATTATAATCCATATATCTATGGCACAATTGTACCCACATTCATAGTCATAGACACTGGGGCTGATTATTGTTATGATTGTTTCATTTATTTTTATAAAAAATTTTTTTAAAGGAATTGTGCATATAAAATCAGTGATATTCTTGTCTTTGTGATTATTTCATCTTTGATTTGAGTTTGTTTTCAAGTAGTTCAAAGTTATTTACGTCTTTACCCTACGCTGTTTTGTTTTCGCGGAATCCGTATTTTTGTGGTGTGGTTGCCACCATGTTACTATGGAATTATTACGTTAATGTGCGACACATGACATCATCTCTGTAATGATGTCAAAGATTTGGATAACAACAGTAAACTATTTTCACACAATGGGTCTTGATTTTCCTGTTAAACAGCTATTTTAGATGTGAACCTTGACTATGATTTAGGGATTTTGGTTTGTTTTGGTGAAAAGATCAGTAAGGACTCACAGTATTATATGTGTTGAAGCTCATTTGCACTTATAAGAAATAAAAAATGAAAAAAAGAAGTGCAACATAAAGACAATGTTGAGGCATAAACCAGGGAAACATCATGAAGTACATGCAAAAAAACTCTAAATTTTAACTATCCTAGGTAAGCTGCATTCTGAAATTCTAGCACGGTTCTGTCTAATGTGATAACATAGTGAGTCCAAGTCAGGCCTGGTACCACAACAGACACCAAGAAGAGAAAGAAACTCAAAATGACTGAGCAAGTCAATAAGAATCACTTTAGGTATTAAGACAAGAGCTACATAGAACAATAGCTGCAGCAGCTCCAACTGTTACATTTAATGCTAAAGTAATGAGTCATCTGGCATGATTTAAATGCTGACAGTGATTGGAACTCTTTAATATTGGTTGGTAGATCAGTCCAATGTTTGGGAGTCCAACACATAAAGGTCCTGCTTAGGACTGTGCAGTATACCGGTACTAGAAAAGTACTAAAACCTCCAAATTTTAAAACAGTATGATACCAGCATTTTGGGATTTTCAGTACCAGAAGTAAACATCACCTTTCCACTCCACCTCCCCCAACGAAGCCCCCTTCCCTTCATACTCACATGGACCCCCTTTACACTAACCACTGCAGCTGTGGAAAAATGTCCATTTTGTAGACTTCACAAAACAAAAGTATGAGCTTCAACATGATCAGAACTTCTTGGGGGCATGATGGCACGGTACATCAGGAAGGTTTGAGTAAGACAGAGACGCTTTAGAGTTCTCCATTATTTGCTTCTGAGCCATTTTGGTACTGTTCCTGTTGTCTGAAAGCTGGGATCAATACAGAAGTCAAAATTTTAGTATCGATCCAACACTAGTAGTTGTTGTCGTAACGATCCAACATTATTGCCCCACAATAGTTTTATTTTGTCTAATAAAATTAGGATGACTGCATCTTGTGATCACAATGTAAGTCTTGGAGTGTAAATGTTAATAAGGGAGATCTAAATCATTTATAGGTTAATAGGCCATTAGTTTTATGTATACAAATTAATGTGATTAATCTCTGTGAAGAGAGAGATTTTAAAATTGTCTGTAAACCTATTCAGAAGCCAGTGAAGTAATTTATGCACTGGTGTTAGATGGTCATACATCTTAGTTTGAGTTATAAACCTTTGTTGCTCTGTTTTCAATTAATTAGCACCCACATTCATAGTCAGGACTCATGGTATTATATACAAGTGTCAGGTTTGCTTGAGACAATCAAATGAAGTAGTTTTCCCAGATCTTGTATCTGTAGATACCCGCATTCATTTTGCAAAATTTCCAAGCTGGAGAAAGCAGGTTTTTGAAAGTATAGTAATATTATTATGGAAAGTGTCAATCTGTGAATCCGTGTCAAAAACATTTTCTAAATTTAAGATGTACTCAGTTATACTAAAATTTCACCCTTCAAGTATCCCAAACAGTAACAGTGATGGGATTTGAGCACTGTCTCTGGAGGCAACAACACTAACCACTGTAGCATTCATCATCCATGTAGATGTGTTGTATGCGTAATTTGTCCATCATAAATTCCAGATAACAATTAGGTTCCTGTTATTTTCAAAATTGAGGTGAGCAAACATCATTAGGCTACATTGCACAAACTCATAAAAAGGAGTAACCACTTGCCTGCCTTTTATGTATAGTTTGTTTTTGTTTTTTTAATATCCATTTATTTCAGCAACTTGTTGATACAAATTCGTGGGGGCAGAGCTGCAGGTGCAGGAAGCAGCCCACCCTGGATAGCACACCAATTCATCACATAGCAGCCTTTGTTGTCCTTGGTAATTAATTAATGTGCTTCTGTTTCTCCATTTAACACGTTTGTCTGATGACTGTTTTAAGTGTCACATAAATTCAGGGTGAAGGCTTTGTAATGAGTTTTATAAGGAGATCCTTAGGATAACATTTGCAACACATTCTTTTATTCCTGCATGAATATCCACAGCATAGAATCGCCTGAATTAAGCATAGCATAGCATTAGGTGTAACAAAAGGATGTTTAAAATGGGACTCAAGTAAGTTACAAAATGTAATATTCATATGACACTATAGGCTTTTGATTTTCACATATAGAAAATATAGTCATTCATATTAGTATGTAATACAAACGGTGTGAGTGAATCTTGATGTTGTTAGAATGGAAGGAAAAAAAAAATTAGTAATTGTTTATCAACCTTCCGCATACCCCATAAATCCAAATACTGTATTGTGGAGAAGATGTGTGTATATGGGCAGCACTGGGCATTAAGGGAAAACCAGGTTTGGCCATGGGAATATTACATTGCAGGTTATACTCGCACATCTATCTATCTATCTATCTATCTATCTATCTATCTATCTATCTATCTATCTATCTATCTATCTATCTATCTAATCCCACCTCCATCCATCCATCCATTTTCCAACCCGCTGAATCCGAACACAGGGTCACGGGGGTCTGCTGGAGCCAATCCCAGCCAACACAGGGCACAAGGCAGGAACCAATCCTGGGCAGGGTGCCAACCCACCGCAGGACACACACAAACACACCCACACACCAAGCACACACTAGGGCCAATTTAGAATCACCAATCCACCTAACCTGCATGTCTTTGGACTGTGGGAGGAAACTGGAGCGCCCGGAGGACACCAACGCAGACACGGAGAGAACATGCAAACTCCACGCAGGGCGGACCCGGGAAGCGAACCTGGGTCCCCAGGTCTCCCAACTGCGAGGCAGCAGCGCTACCCACTGTGCCACCGTGCCGCCCCTAATCCCACCTACTATGCTAAAATTAACATAAACCTATCTAGCTAGCTCTCTATCTATCTAGATAGATAGATTATAAAATCTTTTGTGGTTGCCAAGCCCCAGAACCTTTAAACTGTAGGTTGTTTGGTTCACTAGGTCACTTATCTGTATGTACATCCATTGTAAGTGTATATACTAGGAATCTGCAAATATGTTACACATAATTCTGTAATTATTTTGTATAGTTAATTATTTATTAATTTTCCTGTACAGTGGTTAAAAAATAAATTACTATGCAGTTTTCTTTTTGTCCATTTTTTCCCAGAATACTGAGTACAGTCTTGATAAAATCTTAAAATAGGTACCTTTAAATAATATTGTATTAAGAAAAAGCTAAACCAGTATATACAAATGAGTTGCTTGAAGGAGAACGTTTACAATCTTAAATGTTTTGAACAGTAGTGTGACACATGATATTATCCTGCTATTAGGCTTTGTTAGTCTAGTGTACGGTTGAGTGAAAAATCACACACTCTTGGTACAACAATGTAAAGCACTTTCAGTGAACCCAGTGTGAGGGGTTGTTCAGTGTATACAAGGAAGTGCATAGCGTTCTTTGTGACAGACGTAGAGCTGCAGACCTGTTTGTTAAGTGTTATCAAATTCTAATACTGATAGTCAGCTCTGGCTGTTGCTTTGCACTTCATCCTACATTTTAATTAGAAACCAGTTTTTACTCTTAATGAAAAATGTTATTAGATTATATAGTTTGTTGGTGCCCTCATTCATTGATATTTCCAATAATTACTTTTATTTTCTGAGAACATTATCAGAATGTTTGGTAGACTTGGAAAATTTCAACACTTCTCAGTCCAAATAAGTACTGTTTATGTCTCTTATTATTTTCCAAATATTTTACTGGAGCCAACAGATTCTGATGAAACCACAGATGTAATTGACCTACCCTAGCTATAGATCCCCTAGATCTTTACATTTCATTATTAATTGGTAGCTGATTATTTAACAAACAAGCAATCTGTTAAAGAAAAAGTTAAAATATATACCTCCACTGAGGTCCTCCTACACAAATGTGTGACACTATATACATATAAACGTGTGTGTGTGTGTTTCATCAGCAGCAATAATTGACTTGTTAAGATATTTCCAGAAACTAAGGCCCTGTCTGCACTACCACATTTTCATTTACAATTGCAGACATTAGTCCCTGTTTTTGCTTTTCGTCCACACTACCTTGGTGTTTTTAAACTACGAAAATGGATACTTTTCAGAATGCTTTTTCAGACCTGGATACTTCTGAAAATGCTGACTTGGCGTTATAGTGTGGACAGACAAAAACATTTTTTAAAACTGCATAATACGCTCTGATTGTTTCATGCTTATTAAGTGGTCCGTCCCTGATTCGGTTCTGCTCATTACAACTCCTCATTCCCTGATTTGTCACCCTTCACAGTAGAAATCTATATTCCAACATAGTGAGCATGGAAGAGTTGCGTTCCATGGTGCTTGTCATGCCGGTTACCTATATGCATCTAATTGAAAATGAACAGAGATAGTTTTTGTTAAAAAACAAAAAAAAATGCCATTTATAAACAAAGGAGTAGTAGTGTAGGCATAGCCTGAAATAGTTTGCCTTGTGGCCCTCCAGTAAATGAGTCTCACTGAGCTGTGTTAGTCTATAGTTCATCTGAAACATGTGCTCAAGATCAGTGGTTGTGCATCATTAGTAAACTTATCTTTTATAAAGTATATTACTTCAATGAATACGATCCAAAGATCCTTTATACAAATAGAGCTACATATATTTTAGGATTTAATATATATAAGGTTATTATTGTCATGTGCACAGAGTACTGAAACTCATACTTCCATGTGCTAACCAACATATATGCTAAATATATACATATACACACATGCAAGTATCACGTATGATATGAGTGGGTGACTAGTCGTTAGTCATAGGGGGTGCTTCCTTGATCCCCTTGCATCACATGTATGATAAAAAGATATTAAAAACACTTTGCTATATTTTTAGAATGCATCAAATTTTGACACACTACCCAGGTCTTTGAAAAGGTGAGGATGCAGGGAATAGAGTTGGCGAAGAAGGATAAGTTTAAATACTTGGGATCAACAGTACAGAGTAACAGGGATTGTGGAAGAGAGGTGGAAAAGAGAGTCCAGGCAGGGTGGAATGGATGGAGAAAAGAGTTGGGAGTAATTTGTGACCGACGGGTATCAGCAAGAGTGAAAGGGAAGGTCTACAGGATGGTAGTGAGACCAGCTATGTTATATGGGATGGAGACGGTGGCACTGACAAGAAAGCAGGAGACAGAGCTGGAGGTGGCAAAGTTAAAGATGTTAAGATTTGCATTGGGTGTGATGAGGATGGACAGGATTAGAAATGAGGACATTAGAGGTTCAGCTCAGGTTGGACAGTTTGGAGACAAAGCCAGAGAGGCGAGATTGCATTGATTTGGACATGTGCAGAGGAGAGATGCTGGGTATATTGGGAAAAGGATGCTAAGGATAGAGCTGCCAGGGAAGAGGAAAAGAGGAAGGCCTAAGAGAAGGTGTATGGATGTGGTGAGAGAGGACATGCAGTTGATGGGTGTAACAGAGCAAAATGCAGAGGACAAGAAGATATGGAAAAAAAATGATTAGCTGTGGCGACCCCTAACAGGAGCAGCAAAAAGAAGAAGACAACACACTTATACTGGACATACTGGTTAGCCTCACACTATGTCATTGAACTAAGGGGAAAGGCCACAGGAACATACAGAAGGCAACTCAGCAAGGCATGCTATTTTTCACAATGCTTTTAATCTTTTAGTGATGTGAATTTCACCCATCATTGTTTTAGCTTAAATAATTGTTAGTTTAGAAAGAAAGTGGCCAATGCATTGTCCTTTTTTAGATGGGGTGGTGTTGGAGCTGAGAGGTGAATCTCTGTACTGGAGATACACAACAAAGCCAGCCATTAATCATCCGTTAACAACTGCTGGTTAATGATTTATTTATTCATTGGCTGGTTATTGCCTCTTGCCAAGTGACCTCACGGAATGGATGCCTGTTACATGGATATAATTTTCCCCCAGACCATTAAATAACATCTCTCAAAGTCATAATGTTCATGCAGGATAGTTTGGTTCTAAAATATTGGGTTTGAGAACATTCAGTGATCGACAAGTTGGGTTGTTTCAGACTTTGTGTCTAAGAACAGCATCACTTTTTAGGTTGGTCAGTGCTTACACATATGACCAACCTCTGTTGTTGGCAGTGTATCATTTTTGCACAGGCAGGCTTTTGCCCCATAATCCATTTTATCTTCCTTGTTCTGAAAATGTACATTCACATCAGAGGTGCAACAAGCCAATGTACCGCAGAGTAAGATCAAATGCTCTTTGGCGAGTAAGTCCCACCTCTCCACATTTCTCTTTCCCTCTTTCATTATTAAGGGTGGCTTTCAGAGTTTAATTTTAGTCATTGTCTGTGGGGCCCCCACCATTGTGACATCTGGGGCCCTTCATTCATTACGCCTCTGTGTGACACTGTGAGAGAGAGGGGGCGGGGGTGTTCATTGATATGCAGCAGTCTTTTGAATAAAAGCACCAGGACCCAGGCGATCAATAGAGCGGCACTTTCTTTTGTGTGAGTCAGGGTCTGCTTGCTCACTGTCCTGGGGGGCGGTTAGTATATGCAAAAAGAAAAGTCCTCCTCCTCCAAATGTGTGGGTCAGGGCCTTCAACTGTAAAATAAATTTGCACAGATAAGGATTTGCAAACAATTCTTCCACGTTTGTTTTCTTTCAAAAAGCACAAACAGAGGGAATTGCACTGTAACCCAACCAGGTTTAACCTTGCTAGTTGTGAACATGGGGATTTTTCTCCAGACTAGCAGGATGTGACTTCTGAAATGAGAGGAAAAAAAAGAAAAACAAAGTTATAGAGCCTTTTCACATTGGGCTTCCCACTCACTATGTTTATCACTTTCTCAGCTTTAAACTCTGAGAATTTAAACAGACATCCATTCAGGTTATGTTGTGCATGGTTGGGCTGCCGACAAGGGCCGTACTAACCAGATTATTAGAAGTATTATCACTGTATTTTCATTAAATCACCTGGGCAGCATATACTGAACAAACTAACCCCTTATAAAATAGCTGCTGCTTTTTTTTTTGTTGTTTTGTTCTTTATTTTGTCTTATACGATTTTTCGTATTAGAAATTTGTTAGTTTTCGCATACCCCTTGGGGTCAGAGCGCAGGGTCAGCCATTGTACAGCGCCCCTGGAGCAATTACAGGTTAAGGGTCTTGCTCAAGGGCCCAGCAGAGTAGGATCTCTTTTGGCAGTGACGGGGATTCGAACCGGCAACCTTCAGGATACCAGCGCAGATCCTTAGCCTCAGAGCCACCACTCCACCCCAACTTTGATAAGTTAGCTTGGCATCCTCCATAAGTGGATTTCTAGAAGCCTTAGTGGTCTGTAATAATCAGTCAGTTTTAACTGCAGCATGCAAACTCGCCCCAGATGGCTTAGTAGACCAAGTTTTAAGAACAAGGCCTTTTATTAAGTAAATACTGTAAATGTGAGCAATACAAAGTACAGAGTACAACAGATTGAAATAAAAACAATTTTAGTACCTGTTGGTGCACACCACTGTGTGTCTTGAACCCCTATTAATCTATTGGAACAGATTTTGTACTTATCTGCCTCAAGTACTCCCCCAAACACTCCTTTCTTACTACCCCTGGCTTCTCTATTCCTTCCATCTGCTGAGTGTTCAGATCCTAACTCTGTACCCAAAGGTCTTTTTGCATGATGGTTACTTTGGAGATAATAATACTGGGAATCAGTGGCAGTGCTTCTTCCTTGCTACTGGCATGACAACCTACATCACTGCCAGCAAACATTCTCGTCCCTCCTCCAAGGCCCTGTTGCTCTCTAATGCCAACTCTTCTTATCTGGCACCTGGGAACCTTCTGACATCATGTATATAACCAATTGTTCAAGATATATCTAGGCAGGATTAATCAAGCATCTCAAAATTGCTCCAAGGAATTCCACTTAAAATTCTGGCCATGATAAGAATTTGTCCAACCCCAGAGTAGGACATAAGAAGTAGTTACGAAGTGTTCTACTCCTAGTCCCAGAGAGGAGTTGGAGGCCATATCTGAGAATCACCACAAAGATGATAATAATAATAGTAGTAAAAATAATTACCAATTTTAGTAGAATTAAGGTGAAGGTTAAAGGTAAGGTTTTTAAGACATTGGTAAGACCAGCAGTGATGTATGGAACTGATACATGGGCACTGAAAGGAGCAAAGAAGAAAAAGTTAGATGTGTCAGAAATTTAAATGCTGAGATGGATGTGTGGAGTTACAAAAAAGGACAGAATGAGAAACGAGACAATCTGAAGTGGGAGAGATATCTAAGAAAGTACTAGAAAGTACACTGAAGTGGTATGGATGTGTGATGAGGAGAGAAAATGAATATGTGGGCAAAACTGTGATGGGAATGAAAGTACAGGGGAAGAGAAAGTGAAGGACAACAAAGCGGAAGTGGATAGATAAAGTGAAAGAAGATATGAAGAAAAAGGGCTTGACTGAGGCGGAGGTGCAGGACCGAGCTATATGGAGAAAGTTGATCAAGCATATTGACCCCATATAAAAGTGAGAAAAGATAAAAGGGAAGAAGATGGTGATTAGTTATAGTAATAATACTATTTAATAAGTAGAAGAAGAAGAAGAAAGGAAACATAATAAGATAGGATACTGCTATAAGCTGCACATACTTGTTACCATTTGATCATAACAACATTATGAATAAAACTGTTATGAGCACCAAGATAGAAAGACCAAGACGTACACATCAAATGAGTGTTATCCCAAATACAGGTAAATTTATTTAACAATTAATGATCCACAGCTGTACTTTCAGTAGAATCACCTTCCTGCTGTTATAGCAACAGGAAGCTTTTCGTCAGGTACCAATTACTGATCAGCCGCAGCTATCCGTTGCATTGACACTTCTGTTGTTCCCAGTCATCTTTCAGAGTCGTGTCCATGATCCCTCCTTATCTTAAGTAATTTCCTTTGGGATTAATGAAGTTTTTCTGATTCTGATATTGTGTGAGGGTCTATTCATCTAAAGCACCAGGAATCTCTGCCTGCTTTCTTGAAACTTCCTGGGCTTTTGGAGTGTAACATGAATGGTCCAGGGGTTTGTGGAATGTAAAGCTCAATGTACCAGTGTGACATTTTGGTATCTGTCAAAAACCAGAAATGGTACAATAAAGGGGAATGATGGGGAAATGTATGAATCCATGTTTTACCTTATGTGTTTGGAAGGGTGTTCAAAGTTTGGTGCAAAATTTTAAAAAATTGTTGCTTGTGACGTACTTAAATCACTGTTATTGCAAAACTGCATTTCCCCTGTAGCCAAAAAAGTAACGGTACCAGCACTTTCATTTTGGCAGACCGTGCATGACATTCCCCGCGGCTTTGCCCTTGGAGTAGTGAAACTGGACAGTAAGGAGGGTCCCGCCCAGCTCTCTACTCCTGACATCACTCTTCCCCCTCCCCTCGGCCTGCAGCCTCTGTCTCAGATTAACACAGATATATCGCTCCAGCAAGCGAACTATGATTCTTAGCGGAATGAGAGAAGTTGCAAAGTCAACCAGAATGTTCAAGCAAATTATAGAAAAAAAAAAAGATCTAAATTCCGTTAAGTAGTTCTCTCGTTTTCTAGCTAAGCAAAGTTAAGGTTACACCCTGAAGCAGACGCGTCAGTGAGGAGGGCCCGGCGCCCCCTACCTGCAGCCTGATGAGTCTCTCTTGGATTAGTGCCAAGAAATCGGTACTGCAAGCGAACTATGATACTTAGTGCGATGAGAAAGTCGCAAAATCAACGGAATGTTCAAGCAAATTATAGAAAAAAACCTGATCTAAATCCTTTAAGTAGTTCTCTAGTGAAAAGCGGACAGACATACAAACGGGTCTAAAAAACTATAAGAAATTTTGCGCTTGGACCACGAAATTTTTAAAATCATTTCTTAGCCAGCATCTATGGGCGAAGGGTAACCTACATTCCAAATTTCAAGTGGTTCGGGAGATTTTGTGATGAGTGAGTCAGTGGTATTTGGCTTTTATATATACACGTATATATATATATATTGATCACGTAACGCATAAGATTACATGTATTAAGATGTTACAAATATTACTACATCTTTGTCAGATTGGTATCTCTTTTCAGGTTTTTTGTTGTCCAGAGTTTTCAAAACATTCAGCCTTTCATGGGATGTGCTTACTGATCTCTGCATGAACATCGTCTTCTGGCAGCTCCGAGTAAGTTAGGACACCTCACAAGTTCTCCTAAATCCCGGTGATTTTAGGAGTAGTTTCCTAAATTAGAAAAACTGATAAAATGCTTTCACTCTTATTTCTAAGAGTAGGACCAAATTTGTGTCACTCTGAGAATTTTGAGGCAGTCCTCACAGTTTTCTTACTCTGTGAAGCTTCATAAATATGGGCACTGGATGACTGAAGATACTCTGGCTGGCAGTATACTTCGTAGTAGTCTCCAAATTGTTTTGTACCTTGGTGGACCTGATCAGTAAATGGCTCACCTCCTGTTGCAGCTTAGCCAAATTCTTTTTAAGGTCACTGCTCAGGCTCACCTGCTGTATATTATGTTTTGATAGCTTCAGTGGTTGGTACAGCTGTCAAAGCCATTTTAGGCCCAGGTATGTCATTTCACTTCTTTTTGATGCTGTAATTCTCAAAATGGAATGAATGCCACACCTAATATTGGTTTGTAATCACCTAGAAATCTTTATCTCTTGAGGCTCTGGTTGGCATAAATGTCTAAAAATTTCCCATCACTTACTGTATGAGAACTATCCCAAGACAAACTTGAGAGCAAGCTGCATGACCTTGCACAAGTTTATGTTGATTCTTGCATTCAGCTAGACATAACAGTGTGAAGTGCTGTGACATAATATTTACCATACTGTCAAAGGTGGCATATAGTAATTGCTGTTGAAAGTGGCGTGCAGAAAGCCTTTCTGCTGAAGTACTTTACACAGTGCATCTTTGATCCCAGTTTGTCATATCCCTCAACATGCACCTGATGCAACTTGATACAGAAATAAGGTTGCTGGAGCAGATCAAGCATATGTCCTTAGAGAGCAGGAAGGAGTCAATCAGGTGAGACACTCTTTGTGCAATGTGTGCCTGGAGTAGAGATGAAATTATTCAAGGTCAAGGAACTTTTGGATGACTGTCAAAGAGGCATGTGTAATAGTTAATCCACCACCCCAACCCCCAGATGACTGCTCTCTTTGAGACCTGCTCATCCAGTGCACTCATTTGCAGGAAGGAGATTTTAGCTAATTCCTCAACCCCCAGCAGTTCTGCAGTTGTTTGCTTTAGTTTGTGGTGTTATCCATTTAAATAAATACAGATTAATTCCTGGTATCAAAGATATGAGGCCTTTTTTTTCTGTCCACCAGGTGTGGCATGCTAAGTGGCATCAGAGTGGAATGCGTGAAACTGGCTTGCTAGTATCCTTTATTCTGATGGAGACTGTACTGTATAACAAGAAAGGAAAACTGAAAATGAACAAATAAGTGGCTCATCCTGTGTCAAGATCCACAGAGCTGGCACCTCTCAGATGAGGCGAGATGCTCCCTTTGGACTTTGGGGGGGTGGTGTTACGGAGTACCAAAGATCCCCACTGGGCTTTCTTTCAAAGTGTTCTTGGTGTGCCACGCCTCTCCCAATGGCCCTTTGAGAGCAGAGATGGCGCTTAGGAATGCTTTGTTTAGTAGTGGTTGTCCTGGCGACACCAGCGTCGCTTCAGCTATCCAGTGCTGCCAGAGTTTGCTGCATTCAGGCTCTTTGTTTGTAAGTTCAGCCTCACTTGTTCCCAGTCACTCCTCTTCTACAACCCGACAGCAATGCAAATGTCGAGTGAATCTGGTACCACATGAGTGAAGCCCCCAAAGGTGCTACTTATACATCTTTTGAGGCTGGGTTACAGTAAAAAAAAAATAGGAAGGTGGGGGTGTGGGGTTGGGTTGGGTCAGGGGAAGCAGTTGGCTAAAGACTGGAGACTCAAGATTGGGCTGGTGTCACCTTGGTGCTAAAGATATGAATGATTAATACATGAGGGTACTCCAATTGGAAACAAAATTCTATTCTTTAATTCTATTCTATAAGTTCAGTCATCATTGATTTGTTGGTGTAACACTGGACTCATTTCTTCATCTACCAGTGCTTCAGATGAAAATATTGGGAAAAAATGTATTAAACCTCACGATTTGTAGACTGCTTTGGATTAAACGTTATCTCCATATATAATATGGCATAAAGATTGAGGGTTTGGACTTTTAAGTGTGTGACCCAAAGCACTTTATCTGTCATTGTGTCAGCTTGAGAAATATGGAGAAAATTATAGTATATTTATAGTTTGTAAGTTATTTTAAATGAAAGCCTAACCTAAAAATTGCTATGTATGTGTGTGAGATCCAAGCAAATTACTTAACCTGACAATGCTCTGTTTGTAAAATAAATATATATATATATATATATATGTATATATATATATATATATACTTTTAAACATTTTTACCTTAAAAGCACAGTGAAATGCTGTTCGCAAGAGGAAAGAGCAAGATATAAGAAAGTTAGTTTGTGGGTAAGTAACGTTGGAGAGGTGGAGGATAAAGCCGTTTTGAGTAAAAGCTAGGTTTAAATAGGCAATTTGGCCTCAAAACTAACACATTGTGTTACCCCAAACAAATTCACTAGACTGTGTCCACACTGCTGCATTTTAATTTAAAAATGGCAATATAAATAAATAATTTATATTTTTAAATTTATATTTATATATGTTGTTTTAAATGTGCTATATAAATAAAGTTGAGATTGACGACATGATCTCCGTCCACACTGGTGTTTTCACATCATTCACAAAAATGTCTTTGTCCGCACAACAACCAAAAATCCTTATGACTTGGCTCTTTGAATACACAGGGCACATGTGCATTTGTGGAAGAATCCTTGAAGGGACAGTAGTGCTGCCAGAGTTTTGGTTTATTACAAAACTGCAATGACTGGTAAATGATTTGCTTTTTGCACATGTTTGAAATGTTTAAACTGTACAATTTAGATGCACATAGGTAAGCAACACAACACGCACCATGGAAAGCAACTCTTCTGTGTCTGCTATGTTGGAATATGGTTTTCTTCTGTGAAGGGGGACCAGTCAGAGAATGAGACATTGTAATGAGCAGGATACAATCAGGGAAGGGCCATGTAATAAGCACAGACAAATCAAAATACAGTTAGTCTGTGTTTTTGAAAGCCTTTGAAAGTTTTCACCCATCAGCATTCTAATGCTGAGCTGGCGTTTTCAGAAGTAACTGTAGCGACTGGTTAATTATTTGCCTTTTGTTCATGCATGCAGCATTCAAACTATACAAAAAGTCTGATTTAGCGTAAGCTGCCCAAATTTGGGGTGGTCATATTGAGGTAGAAATGCATAATAAACAAGAATAGTTGCATCAAACATTTGATATATTAAAATGTGCACTGCAGTTAAAATGTTTAAAATCCTAAATTTATCGATTGTAATAAGACTTTGTCATTTTTCACCCTATGATAGAGATCCATTGAGGACTAGATCTGTAGTAAAGCTTCAAAAATTAAGAGTAACATCATATTCTTTAATCACTGATCTTAAAATCGTCTAAAATGATAACCCCATTTGATTAAGTTTAAAAATTGTTATTTTTACCTTCTGGGAATGGCTGTTAGAGGGCTAGGTAAAGAATTATATATCAAAAATATTTTCACATTCATGAAAAACAGTCTCAAAATAGCATGTGCCTGTATTACCAATCCCCATTTTTTCCAAGTCGTGTGACTCCTTGTATCTCATTTGGAGGTGAACTCCTGCAGTTGGGTGATGTGGCATGTACAACTTCAAGTCCTTCTGATTTATTTTTGTGGAAAACACCAATTGGTTTGCTCTTTATTATAAGGGTATAATTTTCTACACAAAAAATATGGTCCAGAAATGGACTAAAATTTAGAGTTTTTTGTGTCTAGAGGGCCAAAAATAGGGGGAATCCCATAAAGCTTGCCATCTTGCATAACTAGGCATCAAGATGAGTCAAATGATATACCATATCTTGGGGGTTTTCTCGGAGAAGTGAGTCAGCAGGTCCTGGACAAAAGAAACACTGAAGTTAATTCAAAGCATTCCTAAGTAATTCTGAACACAAAACGCAATGGAGATACATACAGATAAGCAACATAACAAGCACCATGGAAAGCAGCTCATCTGTGTAAAGTGGAATATGTTTTTCTTCCGTGAAAGGTGACCAATCAAGGAATGAGACTTTGAAATAAGCAGAATCCAATCAGTGAAGGGCTACATACAGTAAGAAGCATGAACACAGCACAATTAGTCTGTATTTTCAAAAGTCTATTTTTTCTCCCATCCACATTGTGTTTTCTGAAGTATGCAGTTCTGGAAAGCGTTTTCTAAAGTCTTCATTTTTGGGGGTATAAAGTGATGGGGTAGAGTGGGATGAAAATGGAGATGAATGTCTGCATTTTTAAACAAAAACTTAGTAATGTGGACATAGCCTTAATCTGCCAGGGCTCCAGCTGGTGAAATAGGAAGATATTGGTAATACACTTGTGATTTGTAAATTATTCACAGACCACCTTAATCCATTTCAGGAACATGAGGGGGCAACAGCTTTTGCCTAGCAGCTCTGTGTGCAAGATAGTTATTTTAAATAAAAGTATCACCTAAGCAGGCTAAGGCACTAGACTATAAATGGATGATCACAAGTTTATCATTTAACATGCTTGTGGTCAGATATTAAGAAATGTGGTCAACCATTGCAATTTTAAAGACAAACCTTGCAGTGGTTTTTACAAAGGAAATGATATACTGTAATATGTATGTAAGAAAGTTGTCCATGTGAATAACTGAAGGTAAAAAATAAAGATGTCATGGGAAATGAATGCAGTTCTTACGTTTGAATCCATCTTCGTTACCCCCGTCTATGTGTCTGAGACCCACGCTTCTCATTAACATTAAAAAGCCACTTGGAATTTGCCTTACCAAGACTTGATGAGGCACCCCACCCCCAACCCGGGGCATATTAAGAAGAAACTGGAACGACTACACTCTGTTCACCAACTGCCATTTCAAAATGTTTTAAAACTAGTTGAAGTTGTTCTAGAAGTTTTTATGTATTGTCATCCTTTGAATTTTGGTTTACAGCACCGCACAGCAGGGTGTTTCAACTGAACCGTATAAGTAGTGTTGATGGAGAAGGCAATGAGGCTTACATAATATCTAGACGTCAAGCCTCAAAGGACGAAACGTCTTTTAAGAGATTTGCTGTACTTTTGTGTTACTAGCCTACCTTGAAGAAGCATAGTGCCACTTGGCATGCTCTAATTGGCTCTACGCTTTAACCCGAGGTTACCCGAGAAGTTCAAGCTTGCTTTGAGAAGTTGCAGGTGTGGATTTGAGTCCAGACACATTCCATCAACCCGCCCTTGCCAGATTCAGTTTTGCTTTGCCGTTTTTGCTCCAAAAAGTACATTCCAGGACTGAATTACAGCATTGAACTTTCTTGTTTATTTCTATAATTTTAAAGTTGTATTATTTAACTCTGTTTAAACTGTGACTTTTTTCTTTGTTTCACACTTCCTCTCTTATCTTGGTATTTTATACAGGTATTTGCTATTGTGTCATTGAAGCTTTTTGTTTATTTATTTTAAGTTAATTGTTAACATAGAAGAAGGTATATAAAATATGGAAGAGGGCAAATAAATAGTTTTCACTGATTGAAACCTATACCTTTATGATTTGCCTTGAAGTGGTGGGGGGGAAGCAGGCTGGCACACTGATCTTAAATGTCCCTTCTCTGCAGTGTCTGTAGACGCATGGCACAATGGCAGCTCAAGCTGTGGCCAAAGTCTAAAGTGTAACAGCACTGTGAAGTTTATTAAAGCAGAACCATTGGTGTGTCTCAGATTTGCAGTAAAAGGAGTAAAGATCAGCTTTGTCCGTGGCTGATACCTACAGTATACAGTATGGGACTGCAATGATCCGTAAAACTAGTTTTCAAAACTAGACTGCATGGGATCTCGCACCATTTTATTCATACTTTACAGCTATACCAAACATGGAGTGTCCTTTCAGATCTTTGTTTTGTTAGAGACAGATATTCAATGAACATCCATCCATCCATTTTCCAACCCGCTGAATCCGAACACAGGGTCACGGGGGTCTGCAGGAGCCAATCCCAGCCAACACAGGGCACAAGGCAGGAAACAATCCTGGGCAGGGTGCCAACCCACCACAGGACACACACAAACACACCCACACACCAAGCACACACTAGGGCCAATTTAGAATCGCCAATCCACCTAACCTGCATGTCTTTGGACTGTGGGAGGAAACCGGAGCCCCCGGAGGAAACCCACGCAGACATGGGGAGAACATGCAAACTCCACGCAGGGAGGACCCGGGAATCGAACCCAGGTCCCCAGATCTCCCAACTGCGAGGCAGCAGCGCTACCCACTGCGCCACCGTGCCGCCCAATTCAATGAACAGGCGGCATAAAATGTATCTCCATTTATTGTCATTGCACTTAGTACAACAAAATTGCAGCAGTCTTAGCATTCACACATAATGGACATAATTAAATTATAATGCAGTACAATATAATACAATACAATAGAATAACTCAGTATTGCACTTGGGTATAATGCACATATGAACTGGGTGCAATAATAGAAATAGATAAATAATATAACTTGCAAAGAATGTGAACATGTACGTGTAGTGCACGAGTGACTGTTGTTATCTTGGTTACATTGTCAATCATTATAAGTGTTTAGTAGTATTCAGTTCTTGTATGGCTCTGGGGTAGAATCTGTTCTTAAATTTGTTTGTCCACAATTGGATGGACCTGAACCGCCTACCAGAGGGCAGCAAGGTGATGTCCAGGGTGGGAAGGGTCTTTCGAGATGGTTGGCTGTTGTGTTGAAGCAACAACAGCTGAAGAGTTCCTCCAAAGAGGGCACTGTACAGCCAATAATTTTCTGGGCAGAGTTTATGATCTTCTGAAGGGCTCTCCTGTCTGCCAATGAGCTACTGGCATACCACATAGAAATGCAGTATGACAACACACTCTCAATGGAGCAGCGGTGAAATGACACCAGCAGCTTCTCTTTCAGGGTGTTAATTTTTTTTCTGAGGATCCGCAGGAAGTACTCTGTGCTGCCACTGTGGCGTTTATGGAGCAGGAGATATTTTCTGCAACGTGTATATCCAGAAACTTGAAGGCAGGAACTCTCTCCACATAATCCCCATTCATGTTTATTGGGTTGTGGTTTGTGTTGTGCCTCCATAAGTCTATCATATGTTCTTTTGTTTTGGTAGAGTTCAGGGCGAGGTTGTTCTCAGTGTACCATGCAGCCAATCTTTGGACGTCATCCCCACAGGCTGTCTCGTCTCCTCTTGAAATTAATCAAATCACAGTCGTGTCATCTGCAAACTTAACGATGAAGTTGGTGGAATGAAAGGGTACACAGTCATAGGTATAAAACACATATAGAAGAGGGCTTAGCACACGGCCCTGTGAGACACCAGTGTTGATTTTGAGGGTGGAGGAGATGTAGGGTCCAAATCTAAGCATCTGTTGGCAGTTAGTGAGAAAATCTTTGATCCAGTGGCAGACAGATAGTGAAATTCCTAAGACAGCGAGTTTTGTGACCAGTCTATCCAGGGTAACTGTGTTAAAAGCCAAGCTGAAGTCTATGAAGACCATCCTCACTTGGCTCCCCTGCTGCTCAAGATGGGTAAACGCAGTAGGCTGAGAAAAATACTGGTAGTTCTGGAGCAGAGGGTATTCACATAGCCATCTTTGATTAACAGCTCATATGCATACAAGCAACCAAGTTAGTTTGACTGGATGCTGCACAGTTTAAAATTGTCCATTAGTATCGTGTAATGGCCAATGTTTGATGAGAGCCAGTGTATGATGTGTATGGCACTTCTCCATCTTTTAGCAAACTGTACACATGGCGCATATTCAATCAGCTCGTTGATCAAATTTAAAAGTATTTTGTCTCTTTATTCTCTTAAGGGGGACACCAACCAGCTTGTTGATCGACTCAATCAGTATTAATACAGAGAGTACCGGCACTTCTGCATATCCACTTCTGGTACTGGTAGTGGCTAAGGCCACTACCCACTGGTTCATGGCTGTGTCACTGTGTCATCTTGGGCCACAAGTTAGTTAACCTGCTTTTGGTCCAACTGTGAAAAATATCTGTAAATTGCTGTATTCTATCCTAATCTGGATAATGTGTCAGTTAAGTATAGTATGGTATTAATTAACTAGCATCATTCATTGCAAAGAATGAAGAGTAATTATTCAATAAATCTTTACTTTAGGTGTTCTTAGAGGCAGAGTAGGCAGTGCAACAGCATCCTAGGTCCTGGAGTCTGTTTTTAATTTAATCAGTTCTCTGTTTGAAGTTTGCTGCTTGTCCCTGTGTTCACATTTGTGTTTTTGGATACTCCGGTTTTCTTCCCACATCCCAAAGATATTATGGGTAGGTTAATGTACAACTTTAAATTGGCCCTGTATAACTGAGTGGTAGTGGGTCCTGCATTGAACTGGTGCCCTGTCCATTGTATTTCCTGCTTTGTCCTTGATGCTGCCTTACTGAGTAGTTTCACAGTATTTTACATTGTGGCTTTCATTCTTTTCTTTATCACAAAGCACTTTAAAACATGAATAAGAAAAAAGTCAAGGCTGGATGAGGACTTTCATATAGGATAATATCAAAAGGCACCAACCAAACATTATTATATTATTTATATAACATAGTGACGGGTGGACTTGTTCCTGCTTTGTACCCAATGCTGAGTGGGATAGGCTCCAGATACCCTGGGACCCAGCTCAGAATAAAGCGGGTTTTGAAAATGGATGGATGGATGGGTGGGATAATGGTGCAGTGGCTGGTGCTGCTGCCTTACACTTAAAGGGATTTGGATTCAAATCACTGGCCATTGTCTTTGGGAAATTTGCAAATTCTCTCCATGTTTATATGAATGGCACATGCGGCACCATACCAGTCATCCTTTATACATTGCAATATTAGGGACAGTTTTCATTAGTTACTCTGAGGGGCAATGTCTTTTCAGGGTTTGTTTTGATGACTAAGGTATTATTAAACTAATTCTGTCCATTGTTCTATATTTCACTTTTATATGAACAAAAAAGAGGGTTATTTGTGGTGATTTTGACAGCTTAACTATGTTTTCCATTTAAGTTAATAGTATAATAGAACCCCGATTATCAGAGGTAATGTGGATCAATGCTACCTCAGATGACTGAAAACTCGGATAAAACAGATGGTCGTGGCCATTTTGGATTTACAGATAATAAGTTTTTGCCAATTTATATAATACAGTATCACTTTTAAGCCTCTTTTTACACCTTAATGTTCCTCGCTTCTTTGCTGCAATATTCCACAGCCCCCTTAGCATCCAAATGTTGGCAGGTGTAGTGTCTTACATTTACTTATTTGGCTGACACCTTTATCTAAGGCAGCTTACGACATTTATGGTACGATTTGTTACATTTCTTTTTGTTTTTCTTATTGGAGCACAGGCAGGTGAAGTGACTTGCTCATGATCACAACAACATCAGTAGCAGGGTTTAAACCCACAACCTCAGGGTTTGAAGCCCAAAGCAAGTCTTAACCACTACGCTACACTGACTGCCTGTCTTACTGCTCTTCCACATAGAAAATTGCTGTTTCAAGGGCATCTGTGTGAGAAATCCTGTGTGGATTTTCTGTGCAGTCCTCATTGTCTTAAATACACAAAAATCCTAAGTGAACGAAATAGTAGAGGGTGTGTACATGGTCAACTCCCACGACACACTGACAATAGCTGAGGGGAGCAGTTAGGAATCAGGTCCTCATCCACATGCGAGGTACAGTTGAAATTAAAATGTAGTACAGTAATCCCTCGCTACTTCGCTGTTCACTTTTCGCGGATTCACGACTTCGCGGATTTTATACGTAAGCATATCTAAATATATAACGCGGATTTTTCGCTGCTTCGCGGGTTTCTGCGGACAATGGGTCTTTTTACTTCTGGTACTTGCTTTCTCAGTTGGTTTGCCCAGTTGATTTCATACAAGAGATGCTATTGGCGGATGGCTGAGAAGCTACCCAATCAGAGCACGCAGTTAAGTTCCTGTGTGCTGCTGATTGGCTCAGCGACGGAGTGCTGCATTAACCAGGAAGTCTCATCTCACTCATTCAGCATTAACGTGCTATTGCTTCAGGGGCCGTGTCCAAGCGCCAACAGAAGATGCAAATGATTGCAGAAAAGGTAAAAGTTTTGGATATGTCGAAGGAAGGGAACAGCTGCACCGCTGCAGGACACCATTACAGCATCAATGAGTCCACGATTCTTTTTATTTAAAAAGGAGGAAAAGCATATAAGATCTACGGCCGCAGTGTCCTTTAACCAGGGCGCAAAACGAGTTGCAAGTGGACGTAATAAGGCAGTAGTCTGGATGGAATCTGCTTTAGGAATCTTTGCAACAAGGTCGACGACATCATGACCGCCTACAAGCTGCTACGTGTACTTCGCTATACAGTAAGTGTAAACTTATCTACCGATTTCATATTTCTTAGCAGTTGTCCCTGTTATTAATAGAGTAAAGGGTGGGTTGTAAACAATACAGGGAGGGTTTAAAAACGTCCAAATACACGTTAAATAATTAAATAAATATTGTGTCCCTATGTCGCGGAAATTCAGTTATTGCGGTCGGCCTTGGAACCTATCTCCCGCGATAAGTGAGGGATTACTGTACATTGAGTACAGTACAAGAGAGTGATCAAAAGCTTCTTAACACACTGAGGGAGTCAGCGGTTTGGATGCAGGTGAGCAGTTCATTCCACCAGTTAGGACCTGCATGTGAAAAGAGTATGGATTTTGATTTGATGCCACACAGAAGTGATATCACCAGATGCTGTTCACTAGAAGTACCTAGTAGGCAAGAAGGAGCAGAGGACCTCATGAATACCTCTATGTCCAGAGCTGCAGATCCCTTGACTACTCTGTAAGCAAGCATTGAGGATTGGAACTTAATGTGTACTGTTACAGGGAGTAGTGGAGTGATCTGAGAAGAAAAGTGAAATGCACCTTCCTTGCCTGGTTGAATACAAGATGTGCTGGTGCATTTTGAACCATCTGTAGTGCCTTGGTAGCGCATGCAGCACTGCTACCTGATTTTATTGTCTTTAGTACAGCAAAAAAATTCAATGATGAAAGAATTAAGCACAGGGAGCTAATCAATTTAGCAATGAAAAGGGGCCACAGCAAAGCTTCAAAAAAGATATGAATTATGTGACCAGTGGGAAATCACTGACAGACATAGACGAAGAGGTCCACAGTAATGTGATGTATTGGTGAGGGGCCATTCACAGTGAGTGTTATAGTGGGTCTTTGAGATAGTGAGGTAATGTCAGGTCGCTCATTTTATAAGGGAGATTCTGGTAGTGGATGTACTTTACACCTATATAACGTAGAAGCTGACTTTTAAAAAGATTACTTTGATATTTGACAGAAATCTTTTTTTTTTTTTTTTTACTGACAGGGTTGCTACTGTGCAGTTAACATGAACAGGCATTACCCAGAGGCCATGCTTGTCAGGCCTAATGTGCAATAAACACTAGTGGACCAGCATGGTTTTAAAAAGGCTGTACAGCCCAACCAGTGAAAAGTAATTCATGCTGCGGAATTTTGAAAGTGCCCTTACTTTCCCACTGTCTGTTCAGTGAGAGTTTTGAAGGCTTATGTACAGCTGTGGTCCATGGAGGTGAAAGCTTTTTGGACGGGCCACAGGCCTGGATGCCACTCAGCCCCAGTGCTTGAGAGAATTCCATAAATTAAATGCTGTAAATCTCACTTTGTGTTCCCTTCTGGGTTATGACCCTCGTCCTGAGCTCTGAGTATTGATTACAGCACGTGTCACATGATCCTGGTCATCACACATAATGGCTCAAGTGACGCAGTCTCTGTCAGCTGTTGACCCTGGCTGTACTGGTTTTTCAGTGTTATATGTTTTTTTTTTCGGTCTGTCTGTTAGTCTGTAGCAGGATGATCTCTTATTAATCTCTTATTACAGCTGAATTTCATCGTGGCTAAGGATTACGCTAAAAAGATGAGGCTTTTCAGATTAATTTGATTGGCTCAAGCTCGGTAGTACTACAGGCATGCATGATTAAAGGACATTTCTTCTGACTGTGCACCTTCAGGCAGCAATGTCTGGCCATTTGTCAGTCTGGTCGTTTAAAAAATTGGCCATGACTAATGCCTCTTGCCTGGCTTTCCCAGTTGGCTTTCGATCAGGAGAATGGCGGCATGTTTACATACTGGTAGTGCAGAGATGCTCGTTTATGTGATTTCCTCTGAAACATCACATTGGACAGTGGCAGTTCTTGACAGCATTGTTTTGATTCTTGTATGACACTGCAGTATCCTTTCATCACTGTGATTTTGAAATGATCGCTTTAATTTATCTTATGCGGAACAGGATGTGTGGGTTGTTTTTTTGTTTTTTTGTTCTTTTTTTCTGCACTTTATGTTTCCGTCTTTCCTGTACATTCCATGCCTTCTTTTTCAGGAAAGGAATGTGAGATAAAAGTTTCTAAATAATGGAGACTAACAGCTTTCACCCACAACTTAAAATTACAGGTGTTACACCTGGACAGACTGGTTCTCCTGGCACTTAAATGGTCCAGCCTAGCGCGTGTTGTATCACTGCAAAGATCAGTCACTGTGAACTAATGGTACTGTAGCCTAGTGACGAAGTGGCTAACGTAGAGATCACGTGGGAGTATATTCAAATCCCACTGCTAGTTTATCAAGCATCTCTGAACAAGTGTCTTACTAGTATTTTGACCGAATTAGTAATTTACCATTTCTCAAAAGGTGTACTAACTGAAAATGTATTGACTCACCTGATTGATGCAGTAAGAGCCTAGGCTTTAGAAAATGCAGGAGGACCCACATCATAAATGGTCATGCATCTGAGTTTATTGTAAACACTCACTGTTGTTGTTACCTCATTTTAGAAAAGTCACTACTGCACATGCTGCCAATGACTTGATTAAGTAAATCTAAAAGAAGCTACATGGTAAACTTTAAACTGAATTCCATGTGTATTCAGATGTTAACCATTCATGTCAGCCAGCTTTATGTGACTAACCATCTTTTCTACCCTGACCCTTACTGGTTTTTGTGTAAATGATTAAATTTTAACCCACGTTACAGGGTGTGGTGACATATGTCCTCATAAAAGTATGTATAGGAAGTTACAGCCTGGGTTGAAAAGAGGTATAATACGAATGTTAATTTGTATGATAAGAACATGAAAAATGTTATAAATGAGAGAAGACCCATCGGGCCATCAAGGTTTGTTTAGCTTTTTTAGTCCCAATGTCTCATTCAGACACTTCTTAAAGGTTGTCAGGGTTTCTGCTTTAACTCCATGGTACGGTAGTTTTGTTCTACATTCCCATATCTCTGCATAAAGAAGTGCTTCCTGGCTTCAATCTTAAATACACTTCCCCTGATGTCCCCAAGTATGTGATTCTGAAGGAATTTTGAATACCTGGATAAGGTCACCATGCAGTCTCCTCCACTTGAGATTAAACAAGCTTAATTCTATCAGCCTGTCACAGTATGACATGCCCTTAAGTCCTGAGATGCACCTGGTTGCTTTCCTCTGCACAGCTGCTGTGTCGTCCTTGTAGTGTGGAGACCAGAACTGCACACAGTTCTATTAGTGCATTACATCCCTTGATTTGTATTCAACTTTTTTTAACAATATAACCTAACACTTTATTTGACTTTTTCATTGCATCTGCGCATTGCTTGAATGATGAAAATGTGGTCAACATAAAACCCCTAAATCCTTTTCAGAGGATGAGAGAGTCAGAAGTATCTATGTTGAAGTCATGACTTTATGAAAAAAGCTGAAAATTTTGCATTTTTTGCTTTGCGCCCTCCCCCACCATAACATGTCGTCTATGGAGGAGGGCGCAAAGCGAAAAATGCAAAATTTTCAGTAAAAGCTTTAGATTCGTCAAAAATTGCGATCTCTGGTTTTTGACAGATCTCAACATTTTAGGGTTCCCTGATACTTAACGCGTTGATATCTTGATGATGGGTGTGTGTCTGTGTGTCAGTTTCTTGAGGATGGTCTACTCTAGAACTAAAACAGCTGGATGGAAAAATACTAAACTCAAAACTAAAGCCTGTTATGAGATGATGATATGCTGATTAGTTTTTGAGCTAAAGCGTGCAAGAGAAAGAGGCACTCTAGAGAAACCCTCAAATACCATAATTCTGCAATTAATTATGAATTCTTTTTGTCAATTGCTATTGCAATGACCAATTTTATGATCAGAAACATCAACATCAGAGCAGTAAATAATTAAATTATTTTTCCTCCGTCCTCCATTAAAAAAATTCAATGGCCACACACTTTTTAAATGAGACCGGTGTCATAAATATATCATTATTTAGTGTAAAACCTCCTGTACAATAGAAAAACACAAAACTCCAAAATTTCAAAAATGCTTTGATGGATTTGATTGAAATTTTGTGATGTTTGGTGACATTATAGGAAATAACAAAATTAATGTGTTTTTTTTAGTTTTGATAAATATTTTTGTATGTTTATTAATATTATGGTAACTTATGATCTGTGATGCACTGAGGTCATGGTTTATGGAAACAAAGGATGCAGAAGAAGCAATTGACAGCAACACTAACTGACAAGGTGGATGGACAACTGAAGACTGATGTTAAGGACTGGGGAAAAAGATGTGATCAGATTATGAAATGGAAAGAAAAAATTTGGCGAAGGTAAAGGAATATGCAGAGGTCAATGGTTGGCAAGCAATTTTTTTTTTCTTGTAGACTATCAGTATTTTTAAGTGCATACTGGCTCTCTTCTTGGTTTTCCATTCCATTGTATTGACCTATAAAACCCAGTCACAGCACTAAAAACCACAGGATACTGAACTGCACCCGCTCTTCAATTATGGTGTTGCAAACTTAAAGGGAAAATATTGAGTGCCACAAAGCAGTCTTATACGAACAACAAAAGAGGGGTGCACCTCCATGAAGTATAGAGCACTGTGAAGAAACAGCACATAAACGACGAGAAGTGGGAATCCATGGAGTTTTGGGAGTCGCAGGTGCTTTACCAAAGGGTGATAACAGGTGCACATCAGTTCAGAAGTGCTGTGTGCCCCCCAAAAAAATGTATGCAGTTCTGTACCAAGACATGTTAAAGGAAACACACCAGCTTATCTGTTTCAAAAGAAACAATTTTACTTTGCTGCAAATTTGTGTTTTGTAATGACCACCACCAATAGCCAAGTCATTAGGATAAACAGGAACTGATCTAATGCAGGAATGTTTTACTCATGGACAGTGGCATGTTCAAGAGAAAGCAGCTCCAGTGACCTAATAATGCTATTACTTATTATTTGACTTTCAACCTTTATCCAAGTGACTTACAACTTTTGAGATACAATTGGTTTTTCCATTCGGCACTCAGATAGGTGAAGTGACTTGCTCTTTGTCAGCCGCAGATCGAAGGCCTTAACCACTACACCGCACTGCATGCCAATAATATTAACGCCTCGGTAAAAACAAAAACAACCCTACAGATATTATGTATAGAAAAGTACTGGTCACATAGTACTACTTGTGATAGACCTGATCAACCGACGGTACTATAACGGTTGCCCATTGTCTTACAGAATTTTCCGGATGAGGCTGTGTAACACAGCTGGTTTCACATATTGTTAAAAGTGCCTTTCCATGTTGTAATAGAATTAGACATTGTGCGCACAGTTTATTTATAAAATTGACATGTACATTTACATGACATATACAGTATGTTCAACTTCGTACATCTATCACACGAATGTGTACAAATCTTTTTCAAATTCACTTAAAAATAACGTGTCCTCTTCAATTTTTTCCACCTTTCTTCAGTAAGAATACTGGCACATTAACTGTCTTGCACAGTGAACCCATTGTTGGGAGTGATTGGAAAATTTTCTGCTTTACGGTCCGGAGCCATAGCCACCTGGTGTTCGTGCAAAAAATTTGAACAACAAATGAATGAAACATGCAATAAATAGTGGCAATAAAAATATATGTTTTATAATATTAACGGACATCTTCCAATTTTGAATGACCTAAAGACCTTTTCCTTGGAATCTTCATCTGTAAAGTGAGGGTTGTTTTATAAAATTCTTTGAAATGAAACATCCATAAAGCATTACTGGTGCAGTCTTTTAGGTGAGTGTTGGTCAGGTTAAGTGTTCTCCTCTTCCTTGTGGTGCAGACACTGAGATGAGGCCTACTGAGTTTACACTGGCATTCTTTTGCCACTTTTTATTCTTATCTTTGGTTTGTCTAGATATTCACAGCTCAGTGCTTTTGTTTACATTATGCTTCGTTTAGGTTGTTTGAGAGTGCGGCATAGACTAGCAGAATAAAAAATGCCTAAAATCCAGATAAGCATTTCAATTAATGTTACAATAACAAAATGATAAGTACATAGACTATGTACTGTGTATATACTGTGAACTGGTGGAAGGGCACATGTGGATGTCAAGGCGGTCAATAAATTAAACATAAGCCCTTTTAGAAATATTTATATGTGAGTGCTTAATAGACAACACGTTTTCAATTCTACTACTATTTGTCAATTCTAGGATTAAGAATTCACAGTGAATGCAATTAACTTATTATCCTTTTATCGATACTGCTGCAGGATTATATTCTATTCTAGGGAAAAAAGTGTTACTGTAATTCAGTGTTTACCGTAAATAGTTGCATATAACATACATTTCATAGCATTCCTCCAGCAGTTTCATATTCTTGAAAAGATGAGAACAATCTGTGTTTTGCAGCTGCACCTTAATTTACCTTGACAAGGAAGTTTTTTATCTTTTGTAATTAGCTATGATAAGAGTGCAGGAAAAAGAGAAATAAAGGCAGTGTGGGGAAAAAAGTGATTGTTGTTGTTTAATCTGACTCTTTACGATCTGATAGACTATAAAGGCCATGCCTTTCTATCAGAAAGTTCTTCACGGGCTCATATGCGGTCTCAGTAAAGCCGTTTATGCATTTTAGTCTCTGTCTGTCTTCACCTTTCCCCGACATGAGATTCTTCTCCAGCGAATCCTGTTTTCTCATTAAGTGGCCGAAACATTTGAACTTTTCTTTGACAATCAATCCCTCCAATGGAAACTCTGCTTGTATTTCTTCAAGTATTGATTTGTTGGATTTTCTTGATGTCCAAAGTGAACATTATGACTGCAATAACAAACAGATGCAAAGAATATCTTCTTGATCTTGGGACTTCATAGAGCTCTTCAACTACCATCAAGTGAACCCAACACTTAAATTGCAAACCTATCCAAACTCATCTCACTGACCCATGATTTCTTTTTGTAGTCATATTTCTGCTTAGTATTGTACTATGGTGTTTTAGATCATTGGGTAGATGTTCATGAAGTGAACATAAAATTTAAGTAACTTTTACATAGAATGGTATGAAGTTTTGATTCAGTTCACCCTAATGTGCTTTTTTAAGAGGGGTCTTAAGAATGTAGCAAGTATATTAGCAGAAGTAAGATACTGTGTGTAAAATTACTGATAATTTGTTTATTAATTGGCTTTCTGTGTAACAAGCTCATAAATTAGTCTATTTTACACAATGCATTGATATCTTTTTTTCATTGCCTTAAAATTTTTCTGTATAGGAATATGACAAGTTGAAAATCTCTGGGTCCTCAATCAGGACTGTGCACACGTGGATCCTCAACTCCCCATTTCAGTTTTTGCTACTTGACTGCTATTCTTTTTGTCAAAAAAAAAAAAAAAAAGATTTTAGTTGTTCTGGACCTTTTGTGTAATTTTAAGGATCTCCTTCCCTTACCTAAGGCCATGAAGGAGGAGTTTTAATATTTGCTTTAACAAATGTCCTCTT
Organism: Erpetoichthys calabaricus; assembly: GCF_900747795.2. Taxonomy (NCBI): domain Eukaryota; kingdom Metazoa; phylum Chordata; class Cladistia; order Polypteriformes; family Polypteridae; genus Erpetoichthys; species Erpetoichthys calabaricus. Next base: position 31,630,032 of record NC_041396.2, on the reverse strand, counting down.
TGATGCTTTCCATGGGCTGTAAATTGGTAAAGTAGGTGTCAGTTCATTCTGTAAAATGTAGGTATGGCTAATCAGGATGAACATTTTGAGGCGTGACAGGTTAATTGCCAGAGCCTTTCAAAACATACTAACTGCCTGGCTGTAAACAGAAAGGCAATGCGTTTCCAAGTATCGGTCTAGTCAGCATGGCAGGAGGGGGTCCCCTTTTCACAAAACAGAAAATTACTGTGAGATGCAGCATGCACAATGTGAGCTTCATTCAAAATGCAGTAACCGTTGGAAAGTGCTAAGGTAACAACATATTTCAAGACACAGTGCAGCCGATTTATCACATTGTTGTTATAAATTTGAAGTGGACGCCATCGATTGAATAATGATTTATGGATGATTTCGACGTGTCTCATCTGTGAACGATATCTTTCAGGAAATTAATGCATACCTTTGACACGTGTGAACAACTGAATTCTAATAAAATCCTGAAATGGACGTCCTTGTAATTTCCTAAGTATAAATGTGAAAAAGAACCTATTGTCTCACTTCCTGTCTTTCCTATCGGTCTTCATTTCTATCTTCTATATTAAAAATTCTCATACATTTGATATTTCCAAATTGTAAATTGCTTTTGTTCCCATGCTGCTGTAATAAGCTCTTGATTGCTACCCTGTGCCCTGGAATAGTGTAATTTGTTTCTTCGAAACCAAATAAATGCTTTGTGAACCTTTTCCAGTATTGGGTGCTGTACAAGGCACTATATAAAGCTGATTGTGTCTGTTGATATCTGTCCCCTTGTTTCTTTCTCATTCTTCATCTTTCCTTTGGCTCAGTCCTCAAGGGGCCGCCTCCTCTCCTCTGTAAAGCTACACCTCTTCTCTCTAGAATCAGCAGAACAAAGGCCATGACAGCCTAAATTCATCAAGTGAGGAAGAGCTCAGAAAGAGTGATGTCACCCTGCACCCACTGAGCCATTCTCAAAAGGCTGATAACAGCTCAGATATTAGCACAACAATGGGTTGCTTTAGACAAAGCAAGGTGAGAGACACTCCCACCCCCACCTCCTTGTATCTCCTTCAGTACAGCCGGCAGGGTTCAAATGCTTGCAGGTCAGATTCCCTGAAATCCTGTCCCTTTAAAGATCTACCATCTGGAATGCTATTTGATAGAGAAGGCAGTCCATTAATTTGTGGAATTATGATGGATGATGTAATGATGGCTAGTTAGTGCCTCCTCTTGCCCGACTGACTTAAGGGCCAAAGGATTTAAGGAGCCTTTCCCACCCTTCTCTCATGGGAATGGTTCTTTAGACAAGTTTTGCTTTGTTCTCCAAGTCATTTATATGTCCAGCAAGCTACATTATAGGGGCTTCCTGACATCTCAGTCAGACCCAATTCTTTCTCTTAGAATACGTTTGCCATGGCGTTGCTGCTTTTGACCCTGAGATGGGATGGGATGGTGTGGGTCATGGAATGCTTAACCCTAATCAGCAGGAAGCCCACACTGTTGTTTTCACCTTAGCAGATCTTAGAGTTTTACATACCAATCCATATAGCTTTGCATTTGGTCATTAACAGGATATTTGGGTTGAGTGTCATTTTTGATTCCTCCATTTCTTATTCCATCCATCCATTTTCCAACCCGCTGAATCCGAACACAGGGTCACGGGGGGGTCTGCTGGAGCCAATCCCAGCCAGCACAGGGCACAAGGCAGGAACCAATCCCGGGCAGGGTGCCAACCCACCGCAGGGGACACACAAACACACACACACACCAAGCACACACTAGGGCCAATTTAGAATCGCCAATCCACCTAACCTGCATGTCTTTGGACTGTGGGAGGAAACCCACGCAGACACGGGGAGAACATGCAAACTCCACGCAGGGAAGACCCGGGAAGCGAACCCGGGTCTCCTAACTGCGAGGCAGCAGCGCTACCACTGCGCCATCATGCCGCCCCATTTCTTATTCCACCCACATAAACCACATTAAGAAATGTTCTTACTTTCCCCTCTGTAACATATCCCATGTTCACTCAGTCCTCTCTTTTTCTAGTGCTGAGGAGTCAAGCAAAATGACACCTTTTATTGGGTAACTAAAAAGATTACAATATGCATGCTTTTAATGCTGCTCAGGACCCTTCTTCAGGCAAGATGTTGACAAACTTGTCCAGTTATTGCATCAATGATTGTAAGCACCTTACTGGCAGGTGCCCCTTCAAATCTCATATCACAGCCCCAGCTGATTCAAAACTCTGCTGCAAGAATCCTTACATGAATCGATGAGAACATCACAGCCATCCTGCTTCGCCTTCACTGGCTCCCTGTGTCTAACAGGATTCAATATAAAATTCTATTAATAACCTACAAAGCTTTAAAAGGCCATCAGTGTCCTTCTCCATCACTATGCTCCTTTTTGCCCTCAAAGATCCTCCTGTTCTGGCAATCTTGTTGTGCCTCACATTAACCTGTACTCTATGGGTAGCGGCCAGACTTTGGAATAACCACCCTAAATTAATTAATTCAGCTAACTCAATTCATTCTTTTTAATTACAAAAAAAAACAACTTCTATTCAGGGAGGCCTTTAACTTACTTTCACATTCTGTCCCTTTTTTCAGCTTAAATGCCCAGGATAATTTGTGTGATAATTCCAGGGCTGCTGGAATAATAATAACGCGGAGATTTTTACTTCAAGAAGATATGCGTTCTGTTACTCGTTACTTTAAAAAAAGCGCATGATGCTTTTAACGTGTTACCCAACTCCTCTTAAGAATTTCTTGCCAAGTTTAGCCCTGAACTTTCAGCTCATCAACATAAATGTAACGCTTTCTTAAATGTTATTTTAGCCAGTAGTAGAAATAATGAGATCACCCAACCATTTGCCTCTGGAAATATATTTTGTGGATAATTCTACCCACTGCTGCTGAGGACATGCGTGAAGTAAATACATGCACAGGCTGACAAAATGTAACAGACATGCACAGACTACAAAATCTTTAACTGTAACCTGATTAAAGGTTTACATGGCCACATAATCAGATTATTCACAGCAAAGTCTACCTGTGTTAACCAGGTTTCTCAGAGGCCAATAACCCAGTTTCCCTAACTGGAGTAAAGGTTTACATGGCATGTTAGAAATCAGGTTTCTGTGAATAATCGGGTTATTGAAACACACTTAAGTACACTCATTGTCTGCATTGTTGGACCGAGCTGCTCAAGTATCTGAATCCTTGTGCATCATCAAGATCCTGAAACCTCAAACTGATGAGTAGGGTGAAGTGGGGAATGTGTACAGCATTGTTGCTCAGCTTTTTGTCAACTGATTTCTACGCCTGTTTGGACCCATCCACCCTCAGGGGACACCCAGATCACAAGTCCACGTCAGCATTTCGATTAGGCTCAGAATGGTGAGCACTTCAAAGGTGTTTAAAGCTGTTTGTGCTGTTAAGGTCCTTAAGAGCATGGGTTGCGGCTGATTTATGAATGTATACTAGACACAACACTGCACCGGTGCCTTTGAATGCAGGCAGCATGGGAAGCTGGAGCTTATGGCAGTCGTAAGACTGCAAACAAACAACCTGAGTTTGTGCCTTTTGGAAGGTGTAACAAAATCTTTGAATGCAAATCATGTAAATAGTGAGTTAGGGGGCGGCATTAAAAGACGTTCTCTTCTCATCTTGAGCATTCTGTGTTTGTTTTGGCAGCCAGTATGTCTAACATTCTTTCTTTCAGAGTCGCTTCATCTTTCTGATCCGCTGTTGTTTGATGATTAAACAGGTTGACTCTGGTACTAGCCTGGGGCACCATCGACCTTATCTGTGTGATGTCAGCCCCTCCTGCAAAATTATTTGCTTGTTTGGCTAATGTCTTTATCCTGCCTTTACCTCCAAGGCTTTTTGAGATGGCAATACACATTTTCTAGTAAGACGACCATAATTGCGTAGTCAGGTATGTCTCTAGTATGGCTTGATGTTGCTTCTGGGCTGGCACTTTTTATGGTAAAAAAAAAAAAATGTTTTTATTATTCTAATGGCTGCCAAGGAGCAGAAGTTGTTTTGTAGGCAGGATATGACACAAGTGTTGAGATGGGGACTAAAATTGTTTACACCAAAAATTCCAATAGCGGTTCAGCAACTGTAATTGTTTTTTGTCGCAATGTAACAACTGAAACGTTTAATACTACATTTTCTCTCTCTATACTGGACCTCAGAGTGCTGACCATCCCACCAGATAAAATAATCAGTCCCTAAAAAAGTCAAAACACACTAAAGAATATAGCTACTGTATATAGTCACTTGATAAAAGGAATGGAGGTAAGAACGACATGGAAAATCATCACCCAGTTATGGTAGGAATTCCAGTGAAAACAAACCTCTGAAGTCCTAAACTTCTGCACATTAACATAATCCCACCGTCTTCTCAAATTCTTGAATTAATGTAATTTAGAAGAAGACTAATAACACAGATCAGACAATCCAGGACCATGATCCAAAGTCACCATGAGAGACATTGAAAATAAATGAGTAGATCAGACAACAGGGTCACTGTGTAATGACTCCTTATTTCCCATCTGGTGTGAGGCCAAGTAACCTTAGCAGTGATTGGTACGGCACCCTGAATTCAGTAAAAAAGAAGTGAAAACCAACAGCTAGATTAGTTATACTGTAACTATAAATGCAGCAGCTGTTGGTTCACGTTCTCTTTGGAGCCTGCATGTTCTCCTCATGTCTGCCTGGGTTTTGTGCACATCCTAAACACATGCAGTTTATATTGATTAATGATTAAATTGTCCTAGTGTCCTATGACAAGGTGGGCCTATCCTGATTTGGTTCTTGACTTGCGTCCCATGATACAGGCATTAAATATGGCTCAGTGTAAACTATTAAGTTAAGTAGTTTTGGTGAATGAGTAAATCACTGCAGCTCTAGGGGAAATCGCCAACAGTGTGCTGTCTGACGGAGCTGATGCTGTACAAAGGGCTAACAGCTATGGCAAGTTCAGCTGTAATCTCTGCCCCTTTTTTCTTTTCTCCATTCTGTCATAGTATGTAACGTGTGAGACACCAGACAGAGGAGCCTTGATTCTGACAGGGCGAGTCACAGATTAGATGGACTAAGTCACTGGGCATGTCACATTACGCAATTAGCGTCATAAGAACATTCCCCAGACTGCCTGTGACTCACTAAAATTGTGTCAATGAAGGCTATGAATGAAAATCACTGTAAAAGTTGTCTAATGTGACATGGCCTTTAGTGTAGTTTTCACTTCTTTACTATTTTATATGCATTTTTCTTTGTGTATTCCAGCTTTCCTCCTTGATTCCCAAAGACATCCAGGATAGGCTAATTGGTGATTCTAAATTGGATCGTGTGTGAGTCAGTGTGGGTTTGTGCACATTTTTGTGCAGTGTGACAGACTGACGTTCCATCCAGGGTTGCTACCCACCTTCTACCCTAGTCCAGCCAGGATAGGATCCTCATGACCCTAAACCAAATTAAGCAAATTTAAGAATTTGTATTTATGTACAAGAAAGATGTCTGCATTTGGTTCTGAACTTATACGGGAAGTCACTTAAGAGATGTAAAGTGTTGCTTTACTTAGATTCAATCCAAAGCTCTGAACACTGTGTACCTTGATTGTAATTTATAAGGCACTTTCCCAGCACAGGAATGAACAGCAATGAACTGTGCTGTTTGGTGGACCACAAGCACTGGCAACATTGTACGAATCTGTTAGTTGCTTGGACTTTGGTGAGTTATCAGTGAAGATGGAGCACAGACTTCACACCTCATCACTCTTCATAGCTGCTTCCCTGGTGTACCACGCCATGCAGCACATTGAAGCAATAATGTCCCCTGTGAAGCAGAGATTGATTCGAAGCGGTAAGGTGCAGGGGTCCCCTGTGAACTCCAGTATTGCGACATAAGCCATCTCCTTGGTGCTCCGTGCCATACACCACATTGAAGCATTAAGGTGCTGGGGTCCCTCATGAACTCCCGATTGTACTTCACTTTTCATCATGTCACTCTTCTTTGAACGTCACATATTTTGCATAAAGGTTATAAATCCTGTTGTGTGGTGGGAACGCAACACACAGAAGTAGCCAGAGATCATAAGTGACCAAGAGCACAATTCAATCAGGAACTCATTGGTTCCTAAAAACAAAGTTTCTGTGGTGGGAAAACACCTATTGATGGTCTCATGCTTCCCTATGATGTCCGTAAACCCAACCGGTCATTCCTGATGTTCTGTTTCCTCACTCATCAGCAGCCATTTTCCTATAATGTGTAAAATGCTTTTTTTAAGGTTTAAAATGAGTTTGCTTCTCAAAAAATATTTTCTATCTGAAATAATATCTCACTGATTTTCTGTAGAATTGAACATTATTGTTATTTGGACATACAGGAAGCAGAAGGTTTTAGTTTACTGTTTGATTATTTTGATGTCTGAAAAGGTTCTATCCAATAACATGGAATCATTTTAGAACAAAACCTTTACAAATTTTTAGAAGCCTGTTAAGTCTTAAGATGAGGCCATATTACGTCAGATGAAGTTTTACGATTTTCAGTCATAGCCTTTATTTACGTAATTTTAGCGAGTTGAAGACATCCAGCAGTGCGCTCTCATGAACAGCAACTAGACTATGACTCGCCCCTACAAAATCAAACAGGCTTGATTGTGTCTTTAGTCAAAGAAGTGGGCTCTTGTGTGCATGAGCGCTGACAACCAATATATGCACATCCACAAGTACAATGCACAGCATGGAACACATCTGTTTTGGACCTCACAAACAGAAGAGAGACTCATCTGTCAGATGTCTTGTGTTTTACATACCAGAAAAGAATGCACAAATAGAAAAAAGAATGGATATTGCAGTTGTACTCATCCTACTTGTTAACCCTTCATACAGCACCGTCTGTCGGGCAGCATGCCGTTGACTGTCAGAAAAAGAGGCAAGCAAGACTGTGCTGGAAAGTTGGCATGCAGTCCGTGAATGTGACATGCCCAATCATTTACCGTTGTGCAAACTGACATAGTTCAGCAATAAAATCAGTAAGTTTAGTCAGCAAGTCTGACATTCCCAGCGACTAGAACTCAATAATGTGTAATCAACTTAACACACTAAAGTCACTACTGAATCAAGTTATGTAGAAAATGTGTTTATTGTGAATGACTGTCACAAGACATAGTGGAAATAATAAATGTAAATCATTACTGATCTTCATGACTGTGTTGCCACTGAAACTGCAAGCTAGGAAACTTTAAACCAGTTTTAGTTTACATGCTTTGCTTTGGGCAAGCTTTGACATCTCCATCAAGAACATAAACATTCTTCATCTCTATTGCCCTTATAACTAGCACCCTTTTGAAAATGGGTGCTGCCAACAGTTGTTGTTCCTTCAAGCACTGCCAAAGTTCAATATACTGTATGGTGGTTCATATAGTCATTGGACAAGGAGTCATAGGTGAACATGGAAGCATAGGTCAATAGAAGGATACTTTAAAAAGTATTCAGTTTACAGGTGCAGACAAGTACGTGATCATTAACACGGGTAAAAGTCATAAATCAAGGCAGTTGCAAATGGAAAGTTTAATGAAAGGCTTACTCGTGTTAAAGGTCAAGTTAGAGAAACAAAAGGAGGTGTTTCTATTCAAACTTTGTAAAACCAGGCAATAGGCACAAGGCTGGAGTCAACCATGTATTGGATGGCTGCCACTCACATGGCACACTCAGTCATACAGCTACACTCATGCAGTATGCCATGTAAGCGGAACGGAAGCTGGAGGCACTGGAAGGCAAGCATGTAGACATTCAGTCCTACTGGGACAGTTTAGACATGCCAGTCAGCCTAATGGCATGTCTTTAGTGTGTGGATACAATCATAGTCTACAGAGGACATCCATATGAACGCAGTTGGAATGTATCTTCATACAGAAGGCACTTCACCTACAATAGTTTTACTTAAAATAATATAAAGGGGGGAAAAGTACCCCCCACATATCAATCTGAAATGAAGTTTTTTCAATTAAAAATGATTTGTGCGAAATGATTATATTTAGGTCATGAATTCCTTAGAAGAATCTGTCTTTGTGTGCAATCTCGCTTCATAATTGTTCTAGCGTTATTACATATATTATTACTGTCAATCACCATTGACAAGAACAAGGAAGTTCCAAGCTACTATTTTCAACTGACAAGACTGGTCTCCGTTTGGAATGAGGCTGTTTTCTGTCAGTCTGATACCATACATTTCATTGTCAAAGGCGCCCGCATTCTAACCATAGTCTGTACTCTGTTTTTTCAGGTAATTCATACCAGTTATTTTTGTTTAGGATGCAGTATTTCTTCACTTTAAACTGATAGTTAACTCTTTAGGGGTTTATGTTCTATAGATAAGTTTTTCTTTTTCAATGCACTTTCATATTAGTTCCCAGCTCAATGATGGTTTGTCATTTTCTGTTTTATGTGTCTTGTTCTTCTTAACCTTTTTCAGGGTCATGGAAGGCCAGAGCATAGAATAGGGTGCCAGTCCTTTACATAAAATGTATTATTATTATTATTATTATTGTGATTACAGGGCCTACTCAAACACACACCCACATAGGCCAGTTAACCTAACCAGCATATTGGGGATGTGGGAGTATCTAGAGGAAAATATACTCAGACATAAGGAGAACACACAATCCCCACACAGAAAGTGTCGAGGTGCAGATCTCAAACTCCAGATGTTGCATCTGTAACTAGTCAGCCCCTGTACAGTCCCTTAATTATTTATTGATTGTGGTTTAGCCCCAAGTCATGCTGTCATAGCTACACTTCTGTCTCATTCCACACTAGCACTCAAATCCAGGTTATAATCCACCTTTTTCTTTTTCAATTTGTGAACTACCCAGGGTCAGTGTTTAGTTTCACAGTGCATTTTGGGAAAGTGAATGAATTGTACTACTGCCCCAGTTCCAAAAGATGCTGCTTTAGAAGAGAGAATGTGTGCACAAAACAAAGTGGACATTTAATTGGATTAATGGATTTAAGAATGTTATCCAATTTGAAATTAACATTTACCTCTTGTTGTCAATGCATTTTCATAATTATTCATTGTTAACTTTGTAGTTTGCATAACATATATGGACATGTACAGGACTGGGAGGGTGGTACTTATAATTTCAGCTGCTTATTGTGCAACTGCTTTTGTTTCATCTGTCCTCATTATATAACAAATTATTCTAAATAACAGTGTTAAATAAATAGTGTTTGTATATTCACCATTTCCTGCGGTGGGTTGGCACCCTGCCCGGGATTGGTTCCTGCCTTGTGCCCTGTGTTGGCTGGGATTGGCTCCAGCAGACCCCCGTGACCCTGTGTTCGGATTCAGCGGGTTGGAAAATGGATGGATGGATATTCACCATTTCATATTCAAGCATTATTAATTTGATATTCATGTAATTACATATAACACATTCTAAAACAGTGAATGAAGTTGGGAGTTCTGGGGGCTGGAGGTTATACTGGCAGCATTTTCTATAACGTAGGAGGCAGCCCTAGACATGGCATCAGTCCATTTTAGAGACCAGTAATGAACACACAAGGCAAGTTTAAAGTTGCCAGCTAACCTGAAGCTGATTTCACATTAAGTGACTTGTTATCATGGGGAATGTCAGATTTGCTAATTTCAGTTACTGTTCATGTCCCTGGACCATGCCAATTTAAGTGGCTGAAAATCACTGGCCACCTCACATTTAGTGACTGCATACCAACTTTTCATCATAGTTGAGCTCATCCCTTTTTATGACAGCCAGTAACGTGCTTTCTAATGGAGCCCATGCTGTAGGAAGGGTTAACAGGTGCGGTGAGTTCAGCCACAGTTTCAATTTTTCCATTCTGTTGTGGCAGGTAAAACATGAGACATCAGACAGATGAGTTTCTCTTTTGTTCCTTATTTTTCATAACTACATTCTATGCATTGTACTTCTGGATGAGCATTTATTGGTTATCAGCTCTCATACACAGAGAGCTGCTCATCCGACTAAAGACAAAATCAGACCTGTTTAATTCCATAAGAGCAAGTCACAGACTAGTTGGAGTGAGTCTCTAGACATGTCACGTTATGTGACAGGCTTCACAGGAGCGTGATGACGCCTGCCACAGACTCGCTAACATCGTGTACATTAAGTCTGCTACTGAAAATAGTTAGATCTGTGTAATGTGACATAAACTCGCACATCCCTAAATAACCTACCTAGGCTTGAGGAGGATTGGCAAACCCCATACAGGCAATGACAGTTTATCAATCAGCCTTGTCCAACCAGTTTTTATTCTTTTTAGGCAGGTGAAACAATCCCTGTGGCTTGTAACTTTCTCCTCTCTAGTCATGATTAACTTTTTTATACAAATGTACATACAAGTTATGTCAAATCCTACCTTAGATATGAATTCCATAGGCATTTGCTTACCATGTGGAGAGTGAAAAACGAAATCAAGTCTAAACTGACCCTAGTCATGTAGTGGAAAGAAGGAATTGCTGTGATAATGTCTTTGGAGTAATGGTAGGATAAAATCATTACCTGCGAAAGGCCAGTTATTTCACAGAAGGGCAGCTTTCGTGTAGGCAGTCTTGTCTGTTTATTGTTAGACTGCTTCAGGAGGGGCTTAGTATCCAATGCTCTTAATTCTCTTCAGCCTTGATTATAATCCACTTTTTTAATCCAAGGTATTAACGCGGTAAAGTGTTCAGTTTAACACTGCTTTTAGGTAAGCAGGATGACTCCATTAAGATAAGCGGTAAAAATACACTACAAAAATTCTAGTCATACTGGTTGGGAGAATACTGTATGTGCTGATAATTAGAAAACTAAACTATATGATAAAAATACATTTTTCTCTTTACCTAAAATAAAAATTTAGCCCAAGTGGCATTGCATATCACAGAATCTGCTGTGTGTGCACCCATAATGCAGTCTGTGTCATCTACTTACAAACTGAGTTGACTTCCATCAAGATAAACTGTTCTAACTTGAGTGCACAACGTGTCACACTTAGTTAAAATCCAAGGCGTAGTGTTTAAGTGAAAGAGGCTATATGTTTGTACTTCTGTGCCAATACCATATGAACTGCAAGAGAATTTAAGAAAAAAATTGGCAGAAGTAGTATATGAAAAGCTTTGTTAGTTCTCTGAAAGCCATTAAAAGATTGCCAGTTCAATCCCCTTCATTATCCCACTGTGTGATCTTCAGCAAATCACTTAAATACTCTTTGTTCCAACTGAGCAGTTTCTTAACTTGATGTTCAGTATAGAAAAGCTACTATATAAAATTATTATTGTTTGCATTCTACCTGTTTTTTTTTTATTTGTTAACATGGTTAGACCCGGTTCCTTTCAACCCTAAACTGGATAAGCAGGTCAGGAACTTGATTTATGAACCTGCTTACATACAGTATGTGCTCACAGAATTGAAAAAACTGGAAAGATCTGCATTCATAGTGTCAGAGCTATTCATAAATTGTGCAAACGTATACATAGAGTATACTGCTATTTCTTTTTTCATTTTTAGAACACCAGATTATTATATATATAGTATGTATATAATGTAAAAAACTTATGGCCTTTAGGTAGAAACTGTCCCTGAAACTAGTAATATAAATGGTACCGTACCCTTTGCCAGTCTTTTATGCTTATGCTGAGGTCTGTTGGTTAGGAAATCCAAGATCCTGTTGCAGAGGGTGTCACTGAATCCTAAATTGTGACTTTGTTTTGGATTCATTTGGCTTGAGAATGCTTGTTCTATAATATATAGTATGTACATTTACATGTACCATATGTAGGTATTATTCAAAAACAATACTCATCGGTTAGGTTAGCTAATAAAACACATAAAAAGGACTCTGCAGAGGATTTATCAGTCAAACTTTGTAGCTGATTGGAATGTAAATGATATGTCATCTAGCTGACTGTCACTTGTAAGTTGACAGTAAGAGCAGATGGTGAAAACTAGCAAGATTTTTTTTTTTCTTGTGCTTTTTGAAACTTGCTGAATGAAGGAGGCACCAGTCTCCTTGCACCTCTCAGTCAGTGATAAATTATAATTCAGGAGAAGCATATGGAAAAAGAGAAATAGCTGTGATTATAAAAAGAAAAATAGTAGTTAGTAGTTTTCACAGATTATACACACTTGAAGAGATGTGATAGTTAACTCCCCTGTGTAATATTTGGTATTTTTGTGAATATATATAGTGATAAGGCCTGACCCAACACAGATTGGACACGGAGGCACACGTATAAAATAAATAAACTTTTATTTTTCTTCAGCTGGAGGGCACGTCTTCCCCGTGTCCCCCAGCCACAACACTGTCCCAAAGCACCAACACACAAAAGTAACTCACTCTTCCTCTGCACCACCACTCCTCCCAGGCAACCTTGTCCTCCTTCACCCAACTCTGGCCGCTGAGTGCTGGTTACTGGCTCCTTTTATTGAGCATCCAGAAGTGCTCCAGGTGCTTGATTGGCGTCATCTGGCTGCACTTCCGGGTGTGACGAAGCCAGTGCCCAGAAGGGTCCAGCACCTCCTGCTGTAGCACCCCCTGGCGGCGCCTGCAGAACCCAACAGGGCTGCACAACACTCCAACCCCCATGAAGCCCTGGGGGAGTCCGAGGAACCGCTACAACCCAGGGAGGCTGCCATCTAGCGTCCTAGGGGGAGATATTGTGTTTCCCATGCTTGCTCCCCTGGAACATATGCATCAGGGGCGTCCCAGCCGAGCATGGGCCCCGGCAATCCGTCACAGTGTATACATATATATAGAATGGTGTTTTGTGGTTGTCCATCCATTCATCCATTTTCAAACCCATTTAGACACGGTCATGGGGACCAGTGCCTATCCCACTAGCATTTGGCACAAGTAGGCAAGCAACCTCGGTCAGGGTGCCAATCCATTCTATCAAGAAATGCTACCAGGGCTCCTTCGTAATGCATCACTGTGACTGTGACTGCTGTTTTTATATTTAGCAAGCTCAGAAGTTATCTTTCTTTTTAGTAATTCTAGTGTATTTTTGTTATAAAATTTATTTTTTATTGTGCTCCTGTAAAAGGCCAAATTTCCCCTTAGGATAAGAAAGTAATAAATATGATCCATCCATCCATCCATCCAGCATATCTGTTATGGGCCTTTTTCTGTGCTTTCAATTTAGTAATAGATCTGGTTTACCATCACTGAAATTTGAACTATAAGGTAGGTATTGTTATATATACTAAGATAACACTGCTATAATTGAATTATACATGTATTATACATGTACTTGAAACCAGTTCAAGGCCTTGGGGTGACCTTGCAGAAACTAACTACCATCACAAGGCACTTTCACTCACACTGGGCCCAAATGGAGTCACTAATTAACCGAACATTCATGTCTTTGGTAAATGTAGAAAAACCTGTCATCTTGATACATACATCGAACAGAGTGGAATTCAAACCCAACTGCAGTTGTTTTGCAGCAGCTCTAACTGCTATGACACTCTGCTTACCCATAAGTTAGCTGCTTTAAGAATAATGGCGTCTAGGTGACACACAATGTTTTTATCCTTTCCAAATATGGCGGTTGCAGTCCCAGATCACATCCTGCTTTGTGTGCCTCAGAGTCTCTTCAGACTTCTGTGCTTCTCATGAGATTGTGATATCAGATTTAAATGTCCATTTGAAGGAGTGCAGTTGACGCACTGCCAGTTGCATGTGCGTTACAATGAGGGATTTTGCTGGAGGCATTATAAAAAGTAAATTCACTATTTCAGACCGAGAAGACAAGCAACCGTGATTGACGCGGAGCAGGTGGACTTTTTCATGAAATTCCACTGGGGGCGTGAGCTACACTTTTAGCAGTTGTCTGGTTTTGTATTTTGAAGCGCACCACCTGGCCCGTTTTTTAGAAGATTTTAGTTGAAGACTGGCGGAAAAAGACATTATGTGAGTGGGTCTACATTAGGCACATCAAGATTTGACATGTACTTATACTGTTAAGTTTTTGTTTTTTTTTTTTTCTTTTCTTTGATGGAGATGGTGGGGGCATAGAAATGTGAGGACCTCATATGTGGAGGATTAGTCTAAAATTCAAAACAGATTTCAACAAAAACTGATGACACACCCTGACTGCACTGTTTTTATTGCAGATAGACCTTTGCTTACCTTTACATGTAGATAAAGCTAAAAGAAGAAAGATAAAAGAAATCTTGACAATCATTCAACCATCCGTCTATTCATCCATTTTCTAAACCCGTTTATGCACAAACAGGTTTATGAGGTAACTGGAAACTATCACCAAGCAACAAGTGCAAGGTGGGAACAGTACTCGGACAGGACGCCAGTCCATCTCAGAGTGAACATATTTACACACATGCACCTCTGGGCCAATATAGCGTCGCTTATCTTCACAATCTTTTAAAAGAGTCTGCATGAGATGGTCAAATCAGCTTGAAGTACTAAATGGTCTACTCTGGTTTATCAAACTTATGTTGTTCTTTTTTGCAGATTTTGTGCGTGAAATGGACACCAGGCCAAGGGGATTAGTGATTCCCCTGACTTCTGTATGCTCTTGTTGCGTTGTTTCAGAATGTTCAGGGAGGTCTGTTGAGCTTTGTCATTCATCACCGGTGAGCACGTGTGGGCTTTAAGACGCCTCACCTGTTCACCAGGCATCAGGCCAACCAGCTAGGGGGGCTAGCAAAATGCTTGTTTGTTCAGCCTCTGAAACTAGTGCTGATTCAGCTGTTCTAATGTCCACCCTTAGCAGCAGGATGCCAGAGGCTTTTCTGGCCACTAAGTTAGAAATGTTTTGAGGGATGTAAAGAGGTACTGAGGACTGGGACCTTATAGCTGTTACTCCTAGCCTTACAGTAACCTGACCTAAAAGATGCTGTAGAAAAAAGAGAAGCCTTAAGATCATGTGGATGATGGCAAAGCATTCCATCTTTAAGAGCAGCCTTCTGAAGGTGGTATGACGCAGCAACAGTGGCATGTTTGCTTCTCACACTTGTAGGAGGCTTGTTGCATGTCTAACTTGTAGGGCCTCAGGCGCATCGGACTCCTTTGTACTAAGATGTAAAGAGGCCGATAAGCTCCAGTTACAAATCCCAATGAATCTATCCACTGCCTGGAGTGTTTAACTCATTACTCTACACCCAGACAGTGATTCATTTCTCCGCATTCCAGGGTGTGTGTATGACCATGTGTACTGTAAATTTGCAGCATTTTCATTAAATCATGTCCAGCAGAGATGCGCAGTACCTAAGGTACCCACCCTGCAGCACTCTGACTTTATTACTGAGGCACGTTTTTGCATTCTTCTCCAAATCAGAAAGAATTCTACTACTCTTTTTGGTCAAAAACGGTTCTGTAATTACGTCGAAAGTTTGCCTGTTTAGTTAAAAGTATGATTTGAGTATAACATTTGATGGACATGAGAGTGTCCTGTGAATGCCTAATCTGTGTATAGACATCTCCAGTGGTTTGTGACCGATGTCTCTACCAGTAAGCTCTTTAAATGGTATGGTCACTTCATTAGTAAATCTACTCCAGTAGACTTTGTGAGCTAGACAGTGGTACCAGTGTGACATTGTGAATGGGACAATCACCTGTTATATTTCTATGCCTGCACCATTGACTATAAATTGTAAAAACATATCTAGCATTCACAGAGCTAAGATTCCAGCATACTTTCCAAATAGAATGGATAAAATGGCTTTAGTGTGCCTTTTCAGTGTTTCTGGGATTGGTGGCTTATGGTTCCAGGCAAATTTTCACTCCTGGTGACCAGTGCTGCCTTCTGAAAACCAAAGTATTCTAATAATAGCCTGAGCATATTAGTGTCCTCAAAGAAGATCTTTGGTCAAATTGGTCTAAAAGTGTAGCGTTGAACTGATGGAGTATACTAGATGTGTGTTCTAGTCTCACAAACGTGGTAGTACATCTGTTTCCTGTTTTTCTGAACTAATCAGATGCTATTTCTGGAGTGCATTGCCAGATTTGTTCTTCAGGCTGCAAGTCCAGGGGCTTGAAGAACAGAACTCATGTCACAAAGGATCACACTTTCTCCATCAGGAGCAGATGGACTATTGCTTTAACTGTGAACATTTTGAGACTATATTTTCTTTCAGACAACACAATAGTTAGCATTGTTGCCTAATGGCTCTTAAAGACTTAACTCATATCCTTGCTTGGTCACTATCTGTGTGAAGTTCTTCCTATTGCTTTTAGATTTGTTTTTTCTTTCATGTCTTAAAGATGTGAATGATAGCCTGAGTGGCAAATTGAATTTGTCTTTGCATAAGCAAGTGTCCCCTGCAATAGACACTTCATACAGGGTTGCCTACTCCCTTGCACCAAATGCTGCTAGAATAGTCTTCATCTCTCCAAAACCCTACAAAGAGTTTTGGAAGTATTTGGAAAATGTACAGATTTGTTAATTGTTACTGTAAAGAAAAGAAATGAAAAGACCACTTAAAGACTGCCATTGTAAAACCTGAGTAATAGGAGCTTTTATTAACAAATATTAATTCATGGAAAGCTCTCGGACCCTTACAATGGTTTGGGATACTTTGTGAGAGCTTAATATGAAAACAACTGAAAGCAGTTTGTCATATGTAATGGTCTTTCCTCTTGCTGCAAGGGTGTGGCTTAACCCTGTGACCCCACATTTAGAAGCCCCCTAGTAAGAAAAGCTCAGGGCTAATCCTGTAATCTGCCCAGGATTTAGCCTTAAACATACATCTGCTTTTTGCTGAATCCTTGTGCTTCTGCTGAGCTCTCGTTTATGATACGATGCTACCTTAATTGTTACCACACCCATCCGGGATCCTTTTGACTGCCTGGCTATGTTGCCTCATCTTCTGATTTGTTCTTTGTTTTTCTCATTTGCTGTCTGTTGACCTTTTTAAGTGATGATAGGGAAGGATGTTTATATGTTGAAGAGGACAAAAAGCCTGTAGTGAACTAAACCTCTGTTTTGTCTGCAAGTTGCTGCATAGCTGTCTTAGCCTGACTGCAGTCAATGAAATTGTTTTGGTTTGACTGGTGGAGTGAAATGTGAACGTGAAACACAGGCTTAGTGCTTCATTTGTGCCTAAATGCCCTATTTATGGCAATAGTTTTATATGAATTTGAAAAGCACTGTAAAGGACAGGTGTATGGATAGATATGAAAGGTAATATATAGGATAGATAGATGTAAAAGAGACCGTATAGGTTGATGGGGAAATCAGCATATTAAAGGGGTTTACAGATAGATATGAGTATGTATAGGGTGAATAGTTAGTTAGTTAGTAAGTACTTTATCCCTGAGGGGACATTTTAAATTTTGGTAAAAGTATGATTTGTGTTTTGCTGAAAATCTGAATTTTTCCATTGGAAACACAATCCAAAGGCATTCTACAATTTTAAAGGGGTAGTACAATTGTTTAGAAGTGTTTTTTTAATTGAAACAGAAGCAGGACAATTGACTTGCCCTGACACACACACACACACACACACAGAGGGAGTGAGAAACTACTGTAGGAATAGGCGGAGTGGTGGCTCTGAGGCTAGGGATCTGCACTGACAATCGGAAGGTTGCCGGTTCGAATCCCGTAAATGCCAAAGGAGACTCTGCTCTGTTGGGCCCTTGAGCAAAGCCCTTAACCTGCAATTGCTGAGCGCTTTGAGTAGTGAGAAAAGCGCTATATAAATGCAAAGAATTATTATTATTATTATTATTATAGGAATGAACAGGCCACATTGGGGGTTTAAAGTTAAATTAATTTACCACCCTACTGCACTGCTATTTATATAAATGATACTCATAGTTAATAAGCTTTTATTCATTTTCTTAATCTGATTGTTTAATTTGAAAGTCTCAGGGGGCTTAAATCTATTTGAGGAGCAGCCTTACTTTGGTAATAATAATACATCTCAATTGGAAATTAGTGTTGTGAGAGTTGAAGATACCTGTGTACAGTTAAACAGCGTTCTTTATTACGGGTTCTGGGACACTGCACTGTGGAGGAATATCCATCCATTATCCAACCCGTTATATCTTAACTACAGGGTCACGGGGGTCTGCTGGAGCCAATCCCAGCCAACACAGGGCACAAGGCAGGAAACAAACCCCAGACAGGGCGCCAGCCCACCGCAGGGTGCGCGCACACACACCCACACACCAAGCACACACTAGGAAGAATTTAGGATCACCTGTACACCTAACCTGCATGTCTTTAGACTGTGGGAGGAAACCGGAGCACCCGGAGGAAACCCACGCAGACACGGGGAGAACATGCAAACTCCATGCAGGGAGGACCCAGGAAGCGAACCCGGGTCTCCTAACTGCGAAGCAGCAGTGCTACCCACTGCGCCACCGTGCTGCCCGTGGAGGAATATTTCAGACATAAATAAATACAAGGATAAATTAAAAAGTAAAGGCAATTTGAAAACTACACGGTAATCGTAGTAGATAGAAGCTGACATAGTACAACATATTCGCAATGGCTTATGGGTAGCTTGAACATGCATAGTGCAGTGCTCTGCTGTTAGTCTAAGTGAAGTCAAGGTGAAATGAATATGGATGCTCTGCTGTGGGATTGCACTAATGTTGAACGTGCTGTAGAGGTATTTCTTTGGTTAGAGAGAGTGAAACCTGCTGAAATTTACTGAAGGATGTTGGTTTGTGTGGATTAGTAAGCTGTTTGGGTACCCATCTTACGCAAACATTATGGTACCCTAAGTCATCACGTACTATGGTGTGTGCAGATCCATAGCTGATTTCCAAATGTGCAGCAACGCGAACAACGTAATCCTTTGGTCTTCTCTGATAAAAGCAATCGCCATGTCTGTGTGGGCTTCTGTGGGCAATCTTTATGGTTGACCAGATCCAGCTTCGTTGGTTATACTTGTTCTTCACACTTTAATCCTTTCTGTCCATAAACTTAAACCTTTTGTTGAGTCCTGCTGTTTTTACTTCTGTACTGAGCCAAGCCAACATCCTTTGATGAAATTTAACAGGTTTCACTCCCTCCCCAAAAAAAACTTACAACGGCGGGTTGTTCAATTGTGGTGCAATCTGGCAGTGAAGTGTCCATGTTCATTTGACTTTGGTTTCATCTAGACTAATGGCAGAGTGCTGTGCTGTACAAGTCTGAACTACCCATAAGCCGTCATGAATGAGTTGCATTGAATCAGCTTCTGTCTGTTACAATTGCCTTTCCTTTTTGATTTACCCCTGTAAATAAATATTGTATGCCAATAAATGTATTGTGAAATGTGACAATAAGTGAAAACAAAATGATATATCAACATAAGGATTTAAATGGGTCATAAAGTACTAAATGCAGTGCCCTCAGAAAGTATTCAGATCCCTTCACTTTTTTTTTATGTTGCAGCCTTAAATTAAAATTGTTTAAATTGATTTTTTCCCTCATCCAGAAACATACTCCAGACTGCCAAACAGAAAACAGGATTTTAGAAAGATTTATGAATTTATTAAACATAAAACTGAAATATCAAAAAATTGACACAAGTATTGAAACCCTTTGCTATGATACTTGAACCGTGGCTCTGTTGCATCCCTTTGTATTGATCATTGTCCAGATGTTTCAGCACCTTATTTGGAGTCCACCTGTAGTCAATTCAATTGTTTGGCCATGATTAAGAAAGGCACACACCTGTCTACATGAGGCATCACAGCTGACAATGTGTGCCAGAGTCATGAAGTCGAAGGCATTGCCTGCAGAAATTAGAGACAGAATTGTGTCGAGGCATAGACCATGGGGAAGGCTACAAAAATTTTTCTGCAGCATTGAAGGTTCCCAAGTGCACAGTGGGCTGGCCTCCATGATTCTTAAATGGAAGACGTTTGGAACAATTATGACTCTTCCTAGAGACGGCCACTCAACCAAACTGAGCTGTCATGGGAGAAGTGTCATGGTAAGAGAAGTGAACACACACCTAATGGTCACTTTGGCTGAGCTCCAGAGAACCTCTGTGGAGATTGGGGAAACTTCTAGAGGGACAACCACCACTGCAACAGTCTACTACAGGGGTAGGCAACGTCGGTCCTGGAGTGCCACAGTATGTGCAGGTTTTTGTTCCAACCCAGTTCCTTAACGAGAACTCAATTATTGCTGATGAAGCACATATTGCTTAAGTGACATTTTAATGCTTCATTTTAGTGGTCTCGCTTGTTAAGGTTTTCCAACCTTAATTGCTTATTTCAATCTTAAACTGCTGCATTCAGTGTTTTAATTGCTCCTTATTAGCAATAAGATGTAAAAGACAAAGCAGCCAGCAGTTCTCCAGCTAGCTTTTTTCCAATTACATCTGTATGTGTTCATCATGCACAGTTTGATTTAATAAAACACTTAATAGAAAAATGTGACAGACTGAAAATGATCTGTTTTAGGCTTCATATCATTTGGATGATATCCTTGGAAAGGAAAAAAATCTACGATATAAAAGCAGACTAACAAGCCATAAAATTAAATAAGGTCTGAGATTGGCAATGATTGGTTTCTAATTAAGCAATTGGGTTGAATGAAAACCTGTAGCCACTGCGGCTCACCAGCACCGACATTGCCTACCCCTGTTTTACATCTTATTGCTAATAAGGAACAATTAAAACACTGAATGCAGCAGTTTAAGATTGAAATAAGCAATTAAGGTTGGAGAACCTTAACAAGCGAGACCACTAAAATGAAGCATTAAAATGTCACTTAAGCAATATGTGCTTCATCAGCAATAATTGAGTTCTCGTTAAGGAACTGGGTTGGAACAAAAACCTGCACATACTGTGGCACTCCAGGACCGACGTTGCCTACCCCTGGTCTACTAATCTGTACTCTATGACCGATTGGCTAGACCACGGGTGTCAAACTCTGGGCCTGGAGGGCCGCAGTGGCTGCAGGTTTTCATTCTAACCATCTTCATTAGTGACCAGTTTTTGCTGATAATTAACTTAATTTGCCTTCATTTTAATTCACTTGACTCAGGCCCCTTAGTTTGTTTCTTTTTCCTTAATTAGCAGCCAAACAATAATGAGAAACAAAACAAGCCACCATATGAGCACCTGTGCCCATCACACAATATTTGAAAAGTTGAAGGTCTCGGTAAAGTTGATCTCTGACGTCACCAAAACATTTTAACGATGTTCTTAGAAAAAACAGAAAAATCAACAGTTTTGGAAATATCTGCTGTGGCAGAATGAGAGCAGCAACAAGCAATGGAATTAAATAATGGCTTTAATTAACAACAAGAATCAGCTTCTCGTTAAGAGATTGATTGGAGTGAAACTGGTTGGAGTTTAAAATCCCAGTTTAGCTTGGCTCGTTTCACATCTCATTCTCGTTTTGCTGTCATTTAATGAAGAAATTAATCAATTCAGAGGACTAAATCCTTAAAAGCAGGGCTATTAAATTGAAGGGTAAAGGAGTTAATTAGCAGTGAAAACTGATCACTGATTAGGAAAAGCATTGGAATGAAAACCTGCAGCCACTGTGGCCCTCCAGGCCCAGAGTTCGACACCCCTGGGCTAGACAGTTACCTGTTCTCCTTAAAAGACATGTGGAAGCCCACTTGACCCAGTTTGCAAAGCACCTAAAGGGCTCTCAGACTGTGAGAAACAAAATTCTGTGGTTTAAGGAAACCAAGATTAGAGTCATGTCTGGAGGGAACCAGACACCACTCACCACCTGCGCAATAACTATTCCAACAGTGAAGCATGATGGTGGCAGAATAATGCTGTGAGGTTGTAATTTTTCAGCAGGAACTGAGAGACTAAACAAGGTTGAGGTAAAGCTAAACAGAGCAAAGTACAAAGTTACCCTTAATGAAAACCTGCTCCAGATTGCTCTGGAACTTGGATTGGGCTGAAGGGTTATCATCCAACAAGGCAATGATCTTAAGCACAAGCCAAAGACAACATAGGAGAGTGGCTTAGAGACGACTTTGGGAATGTTCTTGAGGGGTACAACCAAAGCCTGGACTTGAACTCAATCAAACATCTCTGGAAAGACCTGAAAATAAAATAGCTGTCCACTGACATTCTCCATCCAACCTGACAGAATTTGAGAGGTTTTGCTGAAGAGAATGGCAGAAAATGCCCAAATTCAGGTGTGCAAAACTTGTAGCATCATACCCAAGAAGACTTCAGGCTTAATCATTGCCAATGGGGACTTCACCTAAGCACTGAGTACAGAGTCTGCATACTTGTATCAGTTTGATATTTTGATTTATCTTGAACACATTTGCAAAAATGTCTAAAATCCTGTTTTTCCTTTGTCATTTTGGGTTATTGCTTGATGAGGGGAAAAATGAATTAAAATGATTAAACACAAGGCTGTAACATAACAAAATATGAAAATGTGAAGGTCGCTGAATACTTTCTGAATGCATTCAGTCATATATTTTGAAGCCCCAAAGATGGTCAGATGACACTTGAGAATATCCCATTATTTAGTGACTTGGTGTTCAATGCAGTCTGTGATCATTGAGTAGCAACATTGGCTCACATTTGCTTTATGTCATTTCAATATTGTCTTTTAAAGCTTTGGTTCTTTTATCAAAGCCTTTAGTGTGCTAATAGATAGTGGCTTGTCTGTGTAGGTGGGTCTGACTTATTTAGAGTCTGCATCACAGGCTTCGGCAGTTGAAAAGCATCCTCTTCTAGTTTGGTTCCCATGTACTTAGAGTGAGTATTATAGAGGCTCAAGCTATCACAGTCTGTACTGCTCTCATCATGAGTCCCAATTATTTGGAGGCCATTGTATAGTGTCCAGCCACTAACGTGAGCCTATATGGAGTCAGCATCCCAGGCTCAGACCACTGCAGGACAGCCTTCCTCTACTGTGTGTTTAGTGCAGAGCTTTTCTCTAATTACTCATTAGACCGATCCTTTTAAGGGGATTGAATCACTCTGAGTGGATAACAAGTGGCAGCTGATCGCTTGTTATATACACCACTCCCATTCCCAGCCAGGCAGGCAGTACTTGGAATGGTGACTTTTGTGCTGCTGAGCTTAGGCTTACAGTGAGATTACTGGCTCCCACAAACAATGCCGCTGTTTGTAGATGTGGTAACAGACTTCTGAAATGTGTTAATGAGAGCCTTCTTGTCTATAGAGATGCATAAACACATTATAGAATTTCCTACTGTTGACCATGCTGCGGTAATCTCATTTGATTAAGATGCCACTGTTAACTTGGCATCACTCCCTGAGACAGTAGGGTCCAATGCACAAAAAGAAGTTTTACCAGCCTAGTTTCTCTCTTTCTTTTTTTTTTCTTTTCAACAATGCCCACTATAGTCATGGAGAATTTTGATGTGCCTATTTAATAACCTAATAATGAAGGACCACCATTCTAATCATTCTGATCCAGGAGTGTCACTAATTTCTCAAACTGGCCCAGTACTTCACATTTTGTGGTATAATTTCTAATACTGCTTAGTTTAGTCCTGAACTCACAAGTGATGCCCACTTAGGTTATGATGATTGTTTAATCAGACAAGCCCTGTCTGAATGATAACATACTTGAGGTGCTTGATCCAGTCCTGTGCACCCCGTGAATGTCTGCTCAATCAGAATCATTGCCATTTTCTTTGACACCCCTAGCAAGTCCTCTCCCGTTCTTGCTTTCGTACTTTGGAGGCAGCCTCATCAGTTTCTGACTGACGTGTTTTGTGTCATCTTGGGTGGCTTGATAGTGGTGTCTAATGTCAGAGTGCCTGTGATTCAGAACTTTGGCTCACTTGTCTTGGCTTGCCAATCAATTCTTTCACTCTGCTTAATTTTCTGGGCACCAATGTATTTGCCATCTCATTGCTTGGAGCATATTGTGCTGGCAGTAGCTCAAGCTCACAGGGCGTAATGAGCATTTGGCAGCCAGGAAGCTGTGACGTGACATGAAGCAGGTGTTTCATGCTGTTCAGAGTTCTGCCATACTCTGTACTAGCATTCAACGTTACAGGGGAAAGGAAAAAAAAAAAAACAGGCCGTACAAAGGCAAATGCAATCTCGTTAAATTCCTGGCTGTTTCAGCACCCCAATAAAACACCTGCGTTTCCTAAATTAAACTGCTTAAGTATGTTGTTTCACCATTTTTCTTCATTCTCTACCGTGATGGTTTGGGGGAAAAACAAGTAAGTTCTTGGCAGACTAATCCTGTGGAAGAAATGAAAGTAAAGATTAGCCACGCTTATCAGTTGGTAACAAACTGGTCTGAATACCCTGACGCCTTGTGCGTTGTGTTTGCGGTGCCAGGCGAGTCCGGAATGTATGTGCTGTGACATGACCAGATCAAAGTACTACTGTGTTAGTGCATGCAAAAGAAGACCTCTACGATAAGGTGATCTTATGGGCTCACTGTGAGGCAGATACAAGTATGTGTAGGATGGATAGTAGCTTGTGGATTACAAGGAACCATATAATGTTGACTTTGGTACTGATGCCGACTTTCGAACCTTAGCACTGGTGCCAGAATGATGCCACGAGCTTTGTACTCGTACTCCACAAAGCTCTGCCATACTGTACTCACTCAGGGTCAACCCGACTGCCACACAATCCCCTGGTTCTTCCAGGGTCTATCTGAGGCTTGCCAATGACTATGCTCACAATAGGCCTCAGCAGCAGTAAGATGCATAGTAAAGTAATTCAGCCTCCTTTGCAGTCTGTGACTTCCTGGAGAACATGTCCCTCACAGGTCCAGACCTAGGGTTCACTACAATATTATTAGTGAAATGTGCAATAATCAAAATAGTGTATGTGATGCGTAGACTACATTGCAGATCAGAACCATTTCGTATGACGTTTTGCATCTCATTTTACAGAATCGCAGCGATTAGACTGGAGCTGGTTTTGTGTTTGTGTCTATTCATCAAATAAGCTGAACTCGCACTGTGTGAAAATGCTGCAGTTGTTAACTCATCGAAATACATTCATCTTAACTTTTCTTGTTTTTATTGTAAATACCATTTCACACCTGTTGAACTCTGAACCCCTGGAAGATATCAAGATGAGCAAGTGATAAATACTTGGAAAGAACTGATGTGTTGTCTCCTTTGGTGAGACAAGACTTGTAACACCGTTAGCAAACAGGTGCCGTAATATTTTCAGGTTCAAGTTTTTAATTTGACTTATAAGCAAAGTAAACCCATATGTCACTTTGACTGCCTTGTTTATACTTTCTGTGCCTTTTTTTTAATGACGCAGAGCTTACTTTTCACTAAGTCACATTTAGTCACATTTTCTTGCAGTGCTTGAACCAGAGACAAATAATTGCCAACACTTTCTGGTCTTGTTGTCCACTTGGTGGTCCTCATGGTGTGTGTGGTCAAATGATAGTGAAATCTGGGCTCAAAAAATAAATGTTGAAACACCAACTGGGTTGTCCCATTTCATTTTTTAGAAAAGCAAATAAAGTACAATGCAATGGCATTGCAAACAGAAAACCTACTATAGGTGGTTGCCTTGTCCTTAAAGTAAGTATTACTCGTTTAGCAGGCCCTTCATTCTCTTGGAGCTTCGTCCCTGTGGTTAGCTCAGGTCAGTCAGATGCCTTCATCGGTTGAAGTGCAGCTTTATAGGAATTTAGTCTGGAGATGCAGAGTTAGTTGCTCTTACTGGGTGTTTTCTCAGAGCTGTAGGGGCAGAAACAGTTGACAAGGGGAGCGACAGCACCACCTCTCGCTTTGGGGTGGTACTACATAGTTCAAGAGAATCTGGAAGACAGCCCATTGACTCACTTGCATGACATGTGATTCATATTTGAGCATGCTGATACACTCCTATTATAATCATAAGTGAGGAGAAGGGGGTCCTCCTTGGAGTTTGTGCACTCATATAAATATAGCTTTTTAGAGTCGGAAAAGGGGTTTGTTTGAGGGATTTAGTAGGATGTTTAACCCCCAAGCCCAAAGCCCACTGTACCACACAACACTATCTTGAACCCACTGTGGAGTTATGGGTTTCCTAAAAGAATCCTGATTGTGAGGCTTTCTATACTATTTGCATACAAAGCTTTGCACATTTTTTAAATGTTTATGGCACAAGATGCAAAAGGTATATATGCATGCTCATCTAGCAATGTAAGTAAGTAACATAAAACTTGTTTTCCTACAAAATCTTAATAGTCGCCACCAACCAAATACACATAGACAATCCAGCCTTCGAGGAAACTCATTTGAGGTCTTGACTGAGTTCCCAGTGAGGTCAGTCAAAGTTCTGTAAGAAGCTACCTTTCAACATTACAGAGAAGCTGCAACACTGTCAAATAGCCAGAAGAGCTAGCATCATCTACCAGTGGTGCATCTGAGACTGTATAGAGCCTTGTACAACTTCACGGGAATAGCTGTAGCTTCCTTATAAGCTAATCTGCAACTCCTCAGAAAAGCAGTAACCTTTTGAAACAAACCAGTCTCGTTATGTGCTGTTCTTTGGAAAGATGGAACAACCTCAGTTCATAGTAGCAACATGAATCAGCAACCCTAACTGCAGAGCTATGGGTAAGAAAAACTAAGACTTACCTGTGGTCCACAGCCCAGAAATTGCAACCTCTTGAGGCAATAGAAGTGCAGTACAGCTATGAAGTAAAAAGTTTTTCTTTTCTGATATCACTTTAAACTGCCATTTTCTAAAGAGAAAACCCACTGAAGGAGTGCGACTTTCCTGTTCTTTGTCCAGTTTTTATTCATACCAATACCAATAAATTTGGCCCTATTAATTTTATTAGCATTTATCATGGTGATCTGTTTAACAGATGCTTTTGTCCACAGTGACCTACACATTGGAGATATAGTAATCAGTACAATTTTTCCGATATTTCTGGTGATTCCCATATTTCCGGTGGTTCCAAATTTCTAGTGGTCCTGGTGCTGTGGGTTTGATTCTGTTTATCCTGCCTGATGTTCTGGTTTGTGTTTTTTCTTTTCAGATGGCATCCACAGTGTGAGGGCCCAGTGCACTCTCCAGGTCACCATCATCACGGATGAAATGCTTTCTAACAGTATCACCTTGAGACTAGCCAACATGTCCCAGGAACGCTTCTTATCTCCACTGCTGGGCCTTTTCTTGGATGGTGTAGCTATGGTGCTGTCCGCTGCTAAAGAAGACATTGTCATCTTCAACATCCAGAATGACACAGATGTCCGTGCTAACATACTGAATGTGAGCTTGTCCGTGTTGCTGCCACGTCAGAGCAGTGCTGAGCTGACCGAAAAGTTCTTCAGCTCAGAAGACCTGCAGGAACGCCTCTACCTAAACCGCAGCCTGTTGACACTCATTTCCACACAGCGTGTGTTGCCTTTTGATGATAACATCTGCTTGCGTGAGCCCTGTGAGAACTACATGAAGTGCGTGTCTGTTCTGAAGTTTGACAGCTTGGCTCCCTTCATTACTTCTGACACCATCCTCTTTCGTCCTATTCATCCCATCAATGGCCTACGCTGTCGATGTCCCACTGGCTTCACAGGGGATTACTGTGAGACTGAAATAGACCTTTGCTACTCCAACCCATGTAGAAACAATGGCGTGTGTCGCAGTCGTGAGGGGGGCTTCACCTGCGAGTGTCCTGAGGAATTCACTGGTAAGTCTTCCTTACACTTTGTAATTGACTATGTAATTAAGTCTAACTAGCTGTATATTGCCTTCAAAATAAAACACAGAATATCTGCCATAGCTGGAAGTTTAGGGGAGTGAACATAGGTATGAGGTTCAGAAGCGTCCTGTGAAAAACTAATCCATGAATTTCATAATCTGGATAAGGAGAAAGTTAGTGTGGGTATAAGGGGCAGAACTGCCCTGTGCAGAGTCTTCCTGGGCAGTCACAGCTAAGAAAACGAAAGACGTCTGCATGCACATGATAAGCAAAACTATCCTGCATGAAGTGTCTATGAAAGCAAGAGAGTAAACACGACTATGTGAACAAATGCTTTCCTGGTGTAGAGTAGATACATAAACACTTCTAGTTGACCCGCCATTGAATATGGAGACAAGAAAGATGGAAGGTGGTGTGAGTGTTGACTTAAGAACTGCCTTCTCAGTGAGTATTAGGTTGGTAATCAACCTCAGAGCTGGTTATTGGTGTGGTGGAGAGAACAGATGGTTGGGTGAGTTTGTTGTAGACAGAAATGACCTACACAAAGTGAACCTTGGGTCATGGAGATGTGATCATGGTCATAAGGGACAGAACCTCCCAATGCTAAGTGGACCAGAACAGTCACAGGACATGGAGGAAAGTAGACATACCCCCGAGGAACAGAGATGTCCTTCATGAACTGAGTAGTACACACATAATGCTGGAAGTATGGGTATAGTCATGGTTATCTGAGCAATGTAAGAGCATTGAGCTGCGAGTTGTGCTTCTACTAAACACTTCACCTAGCACAAAGGTACATGTTATGGACTTTGACTTAAAAAATAACTGTCTTCTTATTGAGTGTGACATTAAAAGGTATTAATCAGGTTGTGGTAAAGTGGGAATTGTTTTTTGCAATGACCTGTACAAGGTGGACTTCAACAGTCAGAGCTGGAATGACAAGGGGTTGGGCTTGGACATTAGAAACAGAGCTATACTACATGGAGTGAGCAATGGTGGTCCTAGATGGAAGAAAAAGGTAGACAAAGCTATGTGACTGAAAGCTGTTTAGATGTTGAGTGTGTCCATGATGTCCTGAGTTGACCTGTTATTGAGCACAAAGTCAGGCATGAGATGGAATGCCATCTGGGTGTTCTTGAGTATGAGGTTGGACATGAAATGCAGAGAATGGGATTGGAAGGTAGCAGGTGGGTAGATTTGGGTATGATGATCAGAGCTATGCACTATGCAAGGCGTAAGGAAAAAAATGTAGGTGTTAGTGGTGAGGGAGAGCGAGTAAGATAGCCATCAAAGAAAGTGAACAAACCTTGAATAACCTTAAATGGGAGCTGTAATCTTGTGGGATGAGTGGGGCCTGCTAGATTCGTTATAAGATGGCCTACTTCTGTACAACCTAAGGTTGAACACATTCAGAAACACACACATACCTATACACCAGGTAGGCAATCAGTGCACTCAAGCACTGATTATGAGCGGTGACTGCAGTTTTTCACTCTTCAGTTCTCCATATAAGGACTAACTAGATTTGGCTTTGAAAAGACCAGACAGGTTCCTCCTCGACACTGGAGGCTGATACACCTTAGTTAATGCCACTTACCAATGGTGTGTCACTCCCTATTGTGGTGCTCACTATTGGATGGTGTCCTTCCTCAACCACAAATCCTGTGGGAAAGAAGTGGCAATCTACTCACACTAGCTGCCCTGTATTTACCTCAATCACCCAAAGATATGCAGATAAAATATAAAAGTTTAAAAGCAAATGAATATTTATTAAAATAGAATAATAGCAGCAGAAGATTTAAATGAAATAAAACATAGAAAATATGCTGTGAATGAACATTGAATAATTGCAAAGTCTGGATATAAATCCCTAATGATAAAAACCACTCTTATCTCAAAGTCAAAAAGAATATGAAGTATAGCACCAAAGGAAGCATCTTTGCGAGACAGAGAAAGATGGGAAGGGAGCTTGTCTTCTGAGGTGACTTATTTGGCTCAGAAATTAGGCGGATGCATGAACAATATATGTGAGGCCCAGCTATTTAGAGTCTCTGTCTGAACGAATGGAATCTTTCCTTTACGCTTGGGAAGTCCATTCCCAGTATCTCACATGAGCTTCTGAACTTTATAATGTTACAAACAGATGACTGGCTAACTAACACCTTGTTTCAGAAGATTTGGCCATGAAAGTATGTGCAAAACACGTTATCCTGTCAAGAGCGTTTATCTACGGTATATGGTGTCCAATTCTGTTGGGACAGATACTCCCATCTGGCGCTGTAGACAAACACTAAGATAAAACAAAAGAAAGAAAAAATATATAGACTTATAATGCTAATACCTAGGTTTATAAACTAAAAAAACATGAAACTAAGTCTTATGGTATTGTAGTGTATGAAATCTCTGTCAGTAAAGTTCCAGACTCATTAGAAAAAATAATTTCAGAATTCAGTTCCAGTTCACAATAGCAAAACTTGCCGCAGAAAAACAGTCCACTATGGTCTTTAAGCAAAAAGCCTGCAGTCATAAATTGACAATTTTGTCTCTCCGGGACATTCAGGCTCACTGAATTTTATCAAGCAGCTAAAAAAAAAAAATCTAATTTCCCTAATACCTGGTGGAAGGCAGTAGCTGAAGTTCTTTTGTATTCTTTAGGTTTTCGAGGTGTGTTCACCATATGGAGATTATCACCTGGCAAGTATGGGCAAAATAGGAGTGTCAGTTGTATCCTGGATCGTTTTTTTTTTCTCAGGCTTACTGGCCACCTGTAGGACCAGGAATTGAGAATAGTAGCAGCTGACACTCGAGTGAATTCTCGGGTAGGGTGGGGTTCAGCCATTGAAAAAGCAGCTGGGTAGATAATGAGAACAGTCTTAGCAATGGGTGTTTCCCTCTCTCCCAATAGTAGAGAGCTAATTAGAAGGAATCTACAGTGGGGAGACCCATGATGGGGCTGAACAGAGGACAGGAGAGGCACAAAGTTATTATTAGTTGTACCATATGCCTGTGTTTGTCTGCAGGCAACTTCATTGCAGCAACTTCTTGTTGAACTGAATGGCCAGTCATTAGAAAGCGGTTTAAGAGAACCTCATTCATGCATTACCATCTCAGATTAGTGAACAAATGCTGTAAGTAGACAGGAGAAATGAAGAAGAGTTGGAGTTCCAAAAGGGTAATAGCCTGTTACTAGTCAATGATGACAGATGGTAGGTGCACAAGGTCAGCATTGCTTTATTCATAATTGGGTGATGTGGAAATAGTCTTCCTTGTTCCAGTCATCATAGATGAGGCATGCCGATTACAGAGATTCTTTTAACAGGAGATGGATATAGCAGTGGCAAAAGACAGGTAGACAAAGTCTGCTAAGAGTTATGGTTCTTCTGCTATGTTGTTAATATTTAAACAGTTAAGGAAGCAGACAGATAAATGACTTCTCTATCTTCTTATGGTGCCCATTCTAGTGTTCTGTTTAGCTTAGTGCCTGTGAGACTTAAAGAATAATCACGCCTTTGTCATGTCATGTCATTTCATTTTTCCCACTTGCTTTATCCAGACTAGAATCACAGGGGTGGCTAGTGCCTATCCCAGCTAACATAGGGAGTAGGGCATCAGTCCATTGCAGAGCGAACACACACACACCCTCACACCCTTACACACTATGGCCAATATACTGTAGCATTGCCAATTCACCTATCCTGCATGTCTTTGGACAATTAGAGGAAACTGGAGGAAATCCACAGACACATGGGGAGAACATGCAGACTCCACGCGGAGAGGACCTGGGACGTGACGCTTAATCTCCATATTTTTTTTTTTTTTAATTTTATTTATTAATTTTATTGTAATCATTCCATACAAATAGATCAATTTATAACAAAAAAAAAAATGAAGACAAATCAAACCCTACCCCTGAGAAGGAGAGCTTAGCCAAAGGAGAATTGCGTAGGGCTTTTTAATAAGGCAACAATAAACAAAAGAAAGGAAGAAATATATATAGGTAAATAAAAAATGGAGAAGGGAATTAAATGCGGTAATAGTTATTTCTCTTATTCTAAAATAATATTGATTAGATCCTGCCAGGTTAATCTCCATATTTTGACGCAGCAGCGTTATCACTGCACCCCCATACTGTCCAAATCCATCCAACCATCCATCCATTTTCCAACCCGCTGAATCCGAACACAGGGTCACGGGGGTCTGCTGGAGCCAATCCCAGCCAACACAGGGCACAAGGCAGGAAACAATCCTGGGCAGGGTGCCAACCCACCGCAGGACACACACAAACACACCCAGACACCAAGCACACACTAGGGCCAATTTAGAATCGCCAATCCACCTAACCTGCATGTCTTCGGACTGTGGGAGGAAACCGGAGCACCCGGAGGAAACCCACGCAGACACGGGGAGAACATGCAAACTCCACGCAGGGAGGACCCGGGAAGCGAACCCAGGTCCCCAGATCACCCAACTGCGAGGCAGCAGCGCTACCCACTGAGCCACCATGCCGCCCACTGTCCAAATCACAATGTCGATATTAGTTTTTGAAACATATTGCATAATCCTCCACTCAAGTTAAACACCATAAGTGGTTGACAGTTTTGGGCAATTTGCATGGGGACATATCTTTTCTCAGTGCAGTGCAGTTCCAGGCATTATTACATAGTAACTAACTGGTATAGGCAGTGTGGTGGAAAGGCTAAGTAAGTAGTCAGGCAAGGCTGCAGGTTCAGCTCCTGTCTCTGACTCATTGTATGATCTTGAGCAAGTCACGTAACTCCCCTTTTCTCCAGCTGTATAAAATGAAAATACAGATTTTTACTGTTTCTCATTTGTGAGTTCCTTTGGATCAATGTGCTAATCAAATGTAAAGAATATGTGCAGCAGACATGGTCCTGAAGCACTGTAATGGGCACAGAGTTCTAGCTTTAGATTTTCAACCTGGGTTGAGGAATTACAGCAGTGTTCTCTCTCTGCTTGGAGATATGGCTGTTCCGCTTTATCCAGAGGATTTAAGTGCCACATCATTGTGGGCAATGCAATCTTTTCCCTCTGATCAGTGGCACAAAGTGACAGCACTCTTGTTCACAAATTTGTTTTCTTGCTTCGCTTTGATTAAAGACCTAGAATTCCTGATGCATAGTAGATATTAAGTGATCCCTCCCCAACTGTGCAGTGGTCTTTATGAAAAATGTTTTAGAGACTTATATGAGACAAGCATGTTTGTCTCTGTGATTTAAGATATCCTTACAAACCTCAAATAGAGATAAAAGTAAAACGAGATGAGAAGAATATTGATATGTCTGCCTATCGAAGTCAGGATTTCCAAGCGAAATGAGGGCATCAAGCCAGATAGTCGTGTCTGAATCGACAAACATCCTGCAGGGCAGTGATTTGTACTTGCTGATGTTGGGCTCTTCAAAGCACTTGGTCTTTGCTTCCTTCCTTCTGGGCAGTGCTGTGTCTTGTATTGTTTGAAGGTCCGAACCCCAAGTATTACATTACTTTCTCCTGCCTGCAGCTCTTGTAATGTTGGGGAAGAGCTACGGACTCTTGTCCTGAGCAGGTGTCGGGAGCCGGAGGCAGGTGGGATCAGATTTCGACTGGGTGGGAGGAAGTGGGCTAAGGAGCTTGATGACACCATCTCACTTAGATCTAGTTTCATGTCACCAGGATCACTGAATGCAGAATAGCGGAAATAATTAAATAATAATTAATTCCTCTGAAATGTAGTTTGCTTGCTGTGAAAGAGGAATCATGTCCTCATCTCTCCTGACAATGCATAGTCCTTTTCATATCGTAGAGTATTTTATAGAAAGTCTTTACAAAGCAGTTTAATTTTGTTTCCCATTGTGTTTCCCTGCAGTAAGCTAATATAAAATTGTTAGGAGTACATTTAAAGGTCCACAAAACTGGTGTTTGAGTATTTGATGAGTAGAATGCAGCATTGCACTACGCTCAGTAATAATGTAATGTTGCATCAAATGCTTATGTACTGCGCTTAAACTTGTGTATTCAGACTTCATTCAGGGTCAAATATAGTGCTTAAAATTTTTAATTACCAAAAAAGTTTTTACCATCTGTGCATTTTTTCAGCACCTTTTATCCAACACAAGTTCAAGTGAGCACTGGAAACTAACTCTGCAGCAACAAATGCACAACAGGATCCAACACTAGTTGAGATGTCAGTCCGACACAGGATATGTGTTGAATTAGTTCAAAATGTATACAAGCAGGTGGCAAATGTGATAATATTTATAAGTTGTATTCCGTGTTGTTCCCTTTTAATAGTACACACAGTATCTGAAGGAGATTTAGGGATGCACAACTAAAGTAAGTTAAGAAAGTATTCAGACCTCTTCACTTTCTACACACTAGATTTAATTTTAAATGGATAAATTTGATATTCTCGCCCATCAATCTACATTCAATTACCAATAATGGATAAAAGAAAAACACAACCAAGTACAGTAAGTGAAAATTGTTTTTAGAAAGGTTTGCAAATTTTTTTAAAATCAAAAACTGAAAACACTTACTCATTTGAGTATTCACACCGTTTGCAATGGCATCCAAATTGTGGTCAGGTTTGCTTCAGTTATTCTTCAGATGTGCCTATAGCTTGATTGGAGTCCGTCTATCATTTCAAAAGGGAAACTTGTACCTGTGGATGTAAAGCCCAACAATTCACTCTGAATGTCTGGACAAAAACCAAGCTATGAAATCCCATGGAACCTTATGCAGATTTCTGGGATCAAGTTGTGGTGAGGCACAGATCTGGACCAATTCTAAAGTTTGCAATATTCCCAGGAGCGCAGTGGCCTCAATAATTGGAAGAAGTTTGGAAGGATCAGGACTCTTCCTAGAGCTGGCTGTCCAGCCAAACTGAGTAACCGGGCCAGAAGTATGTTGGTAAAGGAGGTGACCAAGAACCCAATGGTTCACTGTAACAGAGTTTCAGAAGTCTTTTACTTAGATGGAAGGATTCGTTGGAAGGATGGCCATCCTAGTAGCACTCCATCAATTAGGTGTTTATTATAGTGTGGGTAGATGGGAGCCACTTGAGTAAAATGAATATGACAGCCTGCTCTGAGAACACGAGGATAAAAGAATCTCTGGTCAAAATTGGGGCTCTTTGGGCAGATCTCCAAGCACAATGTCTGGTAAAGACCAGGCATTGTTCATCACCCTCCTAAAACCATACCAAAGGTGAACCATGGTGGTGGAAGCATCATCTTATGGGGGTGCTTCTCAGCAGCAGTGACAGGGACACTGGTCAAATTGAAGGCAAGATGATTTCAGGGAAATACAGAGAGGTCCTTGAAGTAAACCTGCTCCAAAGTACACCTGACCTCAGACTGAGGTGACAGTTCACCTTTCAGCACATTAGCCAAGACAATTCTGGAGTGGCTTCAGGACAAGTCTCTGACTGCCCTTCAGTGGCCCAGCCAAGCCCAGACTTAAACCTCATTGAACATGTGTGTGGAGACCTAAAGATGGCAGTTTACAGATGCTTCCCATCCAGTCTAAGAGAGCTTGAGAGGATCTGTCAGGAAGAATGGGATAAATCGCCCATATCCAAGTGTGCAAAGCTTGTAGAGCCTTACCAAGGTGACTTGAAGCAGAAATTGCTGCCAAAGGGGCTTCTGCAAAGTAATGTATTAAGGGTCTGAGGACTTATGAGAGATTTCAGATTTTGATTTTTAATAACTTTGCACACCTTTCTGATAATGTTTTCACTTTATCATGTTTTCATTTTTCGTTTGGTGTTACTGAGTATGGATTGATGGGTTAAAATGCCAAACGCATTCCACAACACAATAAAGTGTGCTGAAAGTGAAGGGGTTTGAATGCTTTCTGATTCTATTGCATAGTACAGTTCAACATCTGTTGGATTGCAAATAATTCTTATGTATGTTGTTTAAGTTTTTTTTATGTTGTAAACTTACATGGTTCCAGAAGAAAAATGTTAAAGGTCAAATGAATTATTTGTTAACAGAGACCTTCTATTCACTGCTGAAACATTGTGCTTGCATTATGTATTTTGATCCATGTGCCCTGAATGCTCTGACAGGCCTAATGGAGAAGTAATGCTGTATTCACTTGCTATCATAAATTTTTGCTGACAGCACTTGTAAATTCTCACCTTCCCACTTTGTTGTGTTTTATGTAAATTTCTGGTTAAGTGTTTTCAGACAAATGCATAGTCGTTGTTGATATGCTGCTGGGTCCAGACAAAAATTAAACGAGTGGCTCTTAATTTTTCTTTTCTATGAAAATATAAAACCGCTATATGCACTAAGAATGTATCTCATCACACCAAATACAGTGCAGTCACAGAAAGGCTATTTTTGTCTGACTTGGGGTTTACTTTTTTAGGCTACTAAATCAAGTCATTGTTACGTCATAGCTTAGCTAATTCCAATTGCATTGTCTTCTCTGAATTGTCCCACAGGGAACTTCCACATTAAGGAGTCTTGGTGTGAAATTTCTCACTGGGACGCTTATATTCCCTATCTGTCCCATATAGCACATGAATGTGGCATAATTACCTTCCCATTGGCCCCTGTCAGTGCTCCATTGAAGTTCCAGTCACATTTTCTGCATGAAAATTCTAGTCTATTTCAGAACTTTAAGCATACTGTGAATGCGAGTAAAAGGTGTGAAAATGAGGACTACAAAACATAGTAAGGAAGATGGAGGTACAGTGATCAAAATGCATAGATTAGGTGAAGGAAACAAAAAGGGTGTTTTCAGGCCCCCTCTGAATGCTGTTGGCTCAGTGGTCAAGAGGTAGAAGCTGCATCAAACTTCCTAGATATGAGCATCCTTCAAGTGCAGTTTTTGAGCAAGGAGTGGTTTATGAGGGGCTAATAATATGATAAACTGTTTTTACATTTATTTATATATATATTTATATATATAATATATATAATATATATATATAATATTGTCCATACTGTAACCTGCAATTGCCCCCTCCTGTGTATGATGTTAACCTGCATCCAGCCCTACAAGCACAGGATTGGCACTCCAGCCACTGTAAAACAAACCTCACACTATTCCATTCCATTCAAACTAGTGTGGTGCTGAGGTGTCACCAGTTGAACGGTTACACTCAGGTCCTCATTTGGGATCCTGGGGTGGTTTGTCATGTGGTGGGTGCAGCAACACCCTTTATCAGTGCGAGGTCCTAACCTCTCCTCTCTCTCTATACTATTTTTTATATATATGAAATGTGATCAGAAAGTTTAGAATGTTTTTGGAGTCTCCTTCATTCCTAATTCTGAGGTGAATTTGTGTACTGAAAATGTGATTTATAAGTTTCTAGTGTTAGTATTTTAGAGTGTATATTTGTTTTCTAAACCCAGTCAAAATGGATGTGCTAACAACTACAAAATCAAGTATCACGTTATCATTGACTTTTTGATGCTTTGAAAGATTCATTAACATAGACTAGGACCAGTCCCTCTCATATGCCACTGTGAATCATGGCATGAAAACACATTTTGTGTTTTCTGGCATTTATGTCAACTTGGTTCTATAGCAAAAAATTTACCATATAAAGAAAGCACTGTTATAAATGTGTAATACACATATTTCAGTACAGAAAAGATAATCATTGGCCAGTTATCAAAATCAAACTATGCAGAGATCAACTACAGAATTAATACAACCTGCCTAATATTGCGTTGATCTCCCTTGTGCTGGCAAAACAGCCTGACCCATCAAGGCATGAACCCCAGAAGACCTGAGATGTTAACAGTAGATTCTTTAAGTCCTGTAAGTTGTAAGGTCGGGCCTCCGTGGATTGGACTTGTTTTTCCAATCAGATTGCGATCTAGAGAATTTGGAGGCCAAGTCAACAACTTGAATTCTTTGTCATGTCCCTTAAACCATTCCTGAACAATTTTAGCAGTGTGGTGGGCCTCATTATCATGCTGAAACAGGTCACTGCCATCAGGGAATACTGGTGTCGTGAAAGGGTGTACGTTGGTCTGCAGCAATCTTTTGTTAGGTGGTACGTGTTGATGTAACATCCACATGAATGCCAGGACTAAATGATTTCCCAGCAGAACATTGACCAGAGCATCACAATGCCTTCTTCCCATATTGCATCTTCCTGTCATCTCACACTAGGTAAATGTCGCACATACACCCAATTGTCTACATGATCTGGAAAAATGTGATTCATTAGAGCAGGCTACCTTCTTCCATTGCTCCATGCTCTAGTTCTGATACTCATGTGCCCATTGTAGCTGCTTTTGGCGGTGGACAGGGGTCAACATGGGTACTCTGACTGGTCTCCATCTACACAGCCCCATATACAGCAAGCTATGATGCACTGTGTGATCTGATGCCCTTCTCTTATGGCCAACATTAAGTTTTTCAGCGGGATCAGACCAGATGGGCTGGCCTTCACTCCCCACAAGCACTGGGCACCCATGACTCTGTTGCTGGTTTATCTGTTGTCCTTATAACTGTATACCAGGAACAAACCAGATGGTCTGACCCAGTTGTCTAGCCATCACAGTTTGGCCCTTGTCAAAGTTGCTCAGATCCATATGCTTCTCTATTTTTCCTGCTTCAAGCACTGACTGTTAACTTTCTGCCTAATATATCCTACCTCTTGAAGCAGGCAATTGTTATGAGATAACCAATGTTATTCACTTCACCTGTCAGTGGTTTCAATGTTGTGGCTGATCGGTATAGAATACCCCTTGCACGTTCAGGCTCAAAGCTTTTTAATCCCACTCCCTATTTATATATGTATATCTGTACTGGATAAACTGGTGCTAAGACAAGTGAGTGACTTACTCATGGTTACACAGGATTATTACACTGGTTATACTCATTTTCTTTTACTGGAGTAATGCAGAATAATAATAATAATAATAATTCATTACATTTATATAGCGCTTACTTAGTCAAAACTGTGGTATCTGGAGATGACCAATATCAACATACAGAAAACATGTAAACCTGATACAGAAGCACTCATGTCAAAAAAAAAACCTGACGTTTGATGCACTGTGGAGTAAATGATTAACAGTTAAAACATTTTGTGCAAGCTTCCTAAAGACTAGATATCCAGGCAGATTATGTTCCCCATGCTTTTTAGAGGTCATACTTTCATGATGGGGCGGCATGGTGGCGCAGTGGTAGCACTGCTGCCTCACAGTTAGGAGACCCGGGTTCGCTTCCCAGGTCCACCTTGCGTGGAGTTTGCATGTTCTCCCCGTGTCTGCATGGGTTTCCTCCGGGCGCTCCGGTTTCCTGACCCTGTGTTCGGATTCAGCGGGTTGGAAAATGGATGGATGGATACTTTCATGATACTTTGTCTTAATTCTCTTCTTTTTGTTCGAGACCTTATCTGAAATTTGGCAGGAAACTAAAAAAGGTTATAAGGCTATCTATTTTAATAGCAATTTTTTCATGTCTAGATTTTTTTCTTTATGCTTTTGTTTATTGTCTGTGTGAGGAGCATATCTTTGGAGATTTATAACTCGTCTTGCACAAACTCAAGCTTTGCTCTTGGGTTTGTGTAATTAACTGGACATTTATGTGCGTACACTAGTTCTTAGTGCAGCTTTTATTATGTCATTACTGTCAGTAACCTTCCAGCTTGTTTTGTACTGTAACATGATCAACAAAGAAAGCCATGAGCTAAGAAAGTTTGAAATGTGTAGGCTGTTACTGGAAACTGAGACAGTCTGCACAATTTGGGGCATTTTTTTAAAAATAAATTTGTCCATGTTTGAAGAGCTTGTATTACCATCTAGCAATTTGTC
The DNA here is from genome assembly GCF_900747795.2 of Erpetoichthys calabaricus. Lineage (NCBI taxonomy): Eukaryota > Metazoa > Chordata > Cladistia > Polypteriformes > Polypteridae > Erpetoichthys > Erpetoichthys calabaricus. Next base: position 31,590,662 of record NC_041396.2, on the reverse strand, counting down.
ATGTTCATTTTGAAATCTTTTTATAACTGGAATATGAGTATAAAGTTGATTTTCAGATGACAAAGGCACATTATAGACCAGTAAAGAACTTTTTTATGGACATCGAGACTGTTTGAATAAAACATTATCTTTTGTTATATAAATGTTTATACTGTATGTTGTCTGTATTGAAACATCACACGTCCTTGAGACAGCAGCGGCTGAGTTGCTTCTAACAGCAATGTGTAGTGGGAAGTAGAATTGTGCCAACTATATTGTTGACATATCATTTTGTCGATAATAATCAAAGCCATTTGTAAATACACTTCCACTAATTAAGCAACTTTTCCTGCGATTTTGAATCACAGACCTCATTTACATAGTCCCAGCAAGTCGTGTAGTCTGTTATATCCAGCAATTAAGTGCAACTTGTCTGTAACTTGACTAAGTCCATAGAGTTGAGCTCTGTGTGCATGAGAACTGACAATTAATGAGCGCCCACCTGTAAGTACAATTCATATAATGCAGTGACGAGGAATAACATATGCGAGTGTTTTGGCCCTCACAAACAAAAGAAAGACCCGTCTGTCTGATGTCTCATAGTTAACGTAACACGACAGAGTGGAAAACGGAAAAATAAAAGGGGCGAGATTATGACTAGATTTGCTATGCCTGTAAACTCTTCATACAGCACTGGCATCTGTAAGGTAGCATGTTATTGGCTGTGAAATGAAGGGGCGTGAACGTGATTCTTTGGAAGTGTGAAACTGTGCTGGAAAGTCATTATGCAGTTGCATAATACCCAGCGGTATCTAGTTGTGCAAAGTTAAATGATCCAATAAAATCAGGAACTGCAGTCGTTAAGGTTGACATCCCCTCCGACTAAAAGTCGTGTAATGTGACATTGACCTGTTTTTAATATCTGCTGAACTGTTAGAATTGCATTGTGCATACTGTAGGGATTAACTTGTGTATAAACTGGAAATATATTATCACAAGTGTATTTTAGTATTTGTTTCGATATAAGATATATATTAACATATGGAATGCTATTTTAATACTTTAAAGCCTTTCCATATATTAATACAGTATTTAGTGTGCTGGATGCCTTACAATCCTCACATATATTGCTGTAGGCACTTTGTCAGAATGTGATTAGGTATCTTACACACCTTTCCTAGCATAATGATAGTTTTATTAATGTAAATGTGAAGAAAGGCTATCTTTCAAAGATGAACTAAAAGACTACAAACCAGGTGAGATGGAGTTCTTGATTTCCCTAAGCTACACCATGTTCACCAAGCAGTAGTTTTGTTCAGTGTAACAACATCTGTCCAGATCATAGGACCTCTGAGAAAATTGATTTCCTTTCAAGAGGAAGACCAGCAAATGAGATTGAGTACATTTGTTATGACTAGTCAATGGGTTTCCAAGTCACAAAGCTCGCCTGCACTAGGGAGGAAGTGAGTGAAGGATTTCCTCTCTGCAATTGCACACTGTGATTATCCTGGCTCAGTTATCACTACACTGTTTTTTTTGTACTACTGTAGTCTGTGTATAATTCTCTTTTCCAAATAACTCATGTCTGTTGATTGACCCATCATAGTGTGGAGTGAGACAGAACTAAACCCATCACCCTCTAAATCCTTCTTCTGAATACATTTTGTGTATTCAGAGTTCAGGTTAACAGCTTGTGTTTAACATTTTGAGTTCAGGTTAACAGCTTTCTATAAAATCCATTGTTGTTTCAGTTTCAGCTTAACCTCTCAGCCCAAAGGAAAGGACTTTTACATTCACATTGCCCTTGAATAGAACTTTGCTAAATTTTAGTAAGAATTTTTTGTGGTACCTGTTGTAGAGACGATAGATAGGAATAAAGTTACTCAGTGTATTTCAAGCTACAGAGGCATGGATGCTGTCATATCAGTGGCTTGTACTACATGAGAGTGATGGTGAATTCTTGAGAATTGTTTTGTGAAATTCCTGATATTTGTATTTGTAAGCTAATTTTGGACTTATGGTTGGTTTCTCATCCAAACCTCTTCTTTCCCCTAAGGTTTTGCCAGGTCTTTTTATCCGTTCAGTGAATCAGACAGATACATATGCCAAGAATTCCTTATAATTGTCCATTATCAGAATAATAAAGGAATGTTGATCGTCTGTAAGCTTGGCAATGCACTCTTCTTGTTCCATTTCACTCTGTTGTAACAGTGGCCGCTGCAAACTATTCTCAGTTGAGGATGGCACAAATGCAAACTAATAACATAAAATTGAATCAAGCTATAGATTAACTAAAATCATCCAAGAAAAAAGCTTAACAGCAGATCATTACTCACTCTGGTTTCTTCTATATCTCCGAAAGGGTCATCTTGCTAGGTGGGGGGTCATTCCCATGGTAACTGTAGCAAGCCATTGAACACAGAGGTCAAAGAGAGGCTCAGGCTGGCATATCTGTCTGCTGAACGACTCCATAGGGACTACTCCCTTAATACTGCGCATGCGACTTCATTATAAGGCAGCCTTACTGGTCACCCCCTGCCCCCAACCCAAAACCCACCCCCTCCAGTGATGAATGTGCCTAGTGTCCTAGCAGGTGACATGGCTTCTTAGTCTTAAAACCTGTATATTTGGAGCACTGTAATATTTAAGACAGCTCACTTAGATGGCAATTTCACTTTTTTGACTTATTATAACAGCACAGGCTGGTTTTAAATCTCTTGATTACATGTTGGATTAGTTGTTTTTGCAACATTTAAAAAAATGACTCATACTTGCCTCTTTCTGACATTGCCCTGTCATTTCTCTTTTTATCCATTCTTTTTCATACAAAGACATGGTGTCAGAAAGAAACATCTTTTATAATTGGCACATTCCCAAATTATACACTGTGATATATTGTAATTGTGTATCTCCTTATGAGACTAAAGCCACAGAAAATATCAAGTATATTTTGAACCTCCGAATTTATAAGGAAGAAAATCCCACTGACCCTTGACTTTTGGTTAATGTAGCAGTCAAAACAAGGAGTGAGGTATAAGATGGAGTTTGCTCTGAATGCTTTTCTTTTAGGAGAGTTAAGGTACATGTTATTAAATGATATTTTTTTAATACAAGATGTGGATTTAACAGATAAACGAGATGTTGACACAGACAACACAATCCTTAAACTGTATAGTATAAGGACTGGCTTTCAAAGTACAGTGGACTCAAAAGTATTTAGACTCCCTTCGTTTTTTCATACTATGTTATGTTGCACCCTTACGCTTAAATCACTTAAATTAATTTTGCCTCACATCAAGCAAAATACAATACCACAGAATGACAAAGAAAAAACAGGATTATATAAAGTTTTACAAATGTATTAAAAGTGACTTTGACACAACTATACAGACCCTTTGCTATAACATTTGTAGGTACATCCCATTCTATTGATCATCTTTGAGGATGTTTCTACGCCTTGTTTGGAGAACCACCCGTGGTAAATTGAAAGGATTAGGCTTCATTAGGACAGGCACACACCTGTCTGTAGAAGTTGCCACAGCTGACAATATGGAGTGGAGCAAAAACCAAGCTATGAGGTCAAAGGAATTGCCTGCAGAGCTTAGAGACTGGATTGTGATGAGGCATAGATCTGGGGAATGCTACAAAAAAATTGTAGGGTTTTCAAGATCACTGTGGCCACCGTAATTCTTAAATGAAAGAGGTTTGGGACCACAACTTGTCCTAGAGCTGACCACTTGGCCAAACCGAGCATTCTGGGGAGAAGGGCCTCGATAACAGAAGTGACAAAGAACCTGATGGTTCCCCTTGCTGAGATGGGGAAACTTCTAGAAGGACAACCACCACTGCAACACTCAACTGATCTGGGCCTTATGAAGAGTGGCCAGATATAAGTCCCCTCCTCAGTAAAAGACATGTGGAAGCCTGCTTGGTGGTATGATGAAACCAAGTTTAATGTGATGAATGCAGGAAGCCGAGCACCGCTCATCACCTGTACAATGCCATTCTATCAGTAAGGCATGATGGCGACAGTAACATGCTGTGGGGTTTGGGAATGGCAGACTGGACCAGGTACGTAGAAAGCTTTACTGACCAAAATACAAAGATATCCTTAAGGAAAACCTGCTCTAGAGTGTTCTGGACCTGAGACTGGGCCATAGGTTCACCTTCCAACAAGGCAATGATTGAGCACAAAGCAAGGACAACACAGGAGTGGGTTAAGGACAATTCTGGAAATATCACTAAGTTCTGTAGCCAGAGCCAGTACTTTAACCCAATTGAACATCTCTGGAGAGACCTGAAAATAGCTGTCCACTGAGAGTCTCTTTCCAAACCTGACAGAGTTTGAGAGGATCTACAGAGAAAAATGGCAGAAAAATCCCAAAATCTAGGTGTGCAAAGCTTGATACGTCAGACCCAAGATGAAACCAGACCATAATTGCTGCCAAAGTGCTGAGTAAAAGATCTGAAAACTTGTTTCAGTGGAATATTTTCAGGTTATTTGTAGTAAATTTCCAAAAATGATTAAAATCCTGCTTTTGATTTGTCATTCAGGGGTATTGAGTGTTGCTTGATGAGGAAAAATTTGAATTTAAATGATTTAATCATAAGGCTGCAACATAAAATATGAAGACTTCCGGAATCCACTATACTATATTAACGATTCTGTTTCTTGTGGTTGCAGCCTGTCCTGTTAACTTGAGGTAGTGTGCAGTGAGACCACTTTGTGGCTCCATATTGGGCATTACTGTCTGCTGGTACACATTTAAGTGTGGTTTGAGGTCTAAGAATAGTCAGTTAGCAATGTCTACTGTACAGCAGGGTCTGCCAAGGATCAGTGATAGATGTTTTCTGTTTCATATTCTGCATTTAAATGTTTTACTTTTACACCTCTCTGATAATTTCTTTTTATCATTTTCCAGGGGAGCAGTGTGAAGTGAACTCTCGCTCAGGGCGCTGTACGATGGGAGTGTGCAAGAATGGTGGAACGTGCGTTAACCTGCTGGTGGGGGGCTTCAAATGTGATTGCCCTCCTGGGGAGTATGAGAAACCTTATTGCGAGATGACCACACGCAGCTTTCCAGCTCAGTCCTTTATCACCTTCAAAGGTCTACGTCAGCGGTTCCATTTCTCCATCTCTCTCACGTGAGTACAGTTACTTCTGTGTGTCTATGCCACCCTCAGTAGCATGGATCCTTTTATACTCATAGTGCTTTATAATTGCAGCACCCACAAACCTAAGCACCCATCTTACAACCTGACATTTTCATTGATTTACAGTTATAGACTTAATTTGCATACTTTTAGTGAAACATGGGCAGTCACAGTACACACCTGTGCCTGCCATTTGTGTAGTTTGAAATCCCCTGCGACTAAGGCTATGTCCATACTACTATATTTTCATTTAAAAAAAAAAGTATTTTTTAAATAAAAATGATCGCTGTCCACTGTCCATACTAGCGTTTTCACATTGTCTGCTAAAGTATTTCTGTGCACTCTAAAACAACAGAAAATGTAAATGACGTAGATATTTGCCTACAATGGACATGCACATCAGTGGAAAAATCCTTTAAGGGACCGTAATGCTGCCCACTATTTGATTTATTGAAAAACTGCAGTGACGGATAAATTATTTGCCTTTTATGCTTGTATACAACATTTTTAAGTGTACAAAGCACAATTTACATGCATACAGATAAGCAACATTTCCTCCCCCACACTATGCGACTCTTCAGTTCCACCCGGGGGGGTAAACGTTAACATTATTCAAAGTTATTGTCTGTCTGTATACCTGCATTGTTATCACTGTTTAATATTTTCTTTATCAGTATGCTGCTGCTGAAGTATGTGAATTTCCCCTTGGGATTAATAAAGTATTCATTCTATCTATCTATCTATCTATCTATCTATCTATCTATCTATCTATCTATCTATCTATCTATCTATCTATCTATCTATCTATCTATCTATCTATCTATCTATCTATCTATCTATCTATCTATCTATCTATCTATAACAAGTGCCATTGAAAGGAAATCCACAATGTCCGCTTTGTTGGAATATGAACATCGTAATGAACAGAATCCAATCAATGAAGGGGTACATAATAAGCACAAACAAACTGAATACTGTCTTTGTTTTTGGAAGTCTGTTTTTTCACACATATATATTCTAATGCAGAGCCTGCATTTTCAGAAGTACATGGCCCTGGAAAGCATTTTCAAAACTCTGTTTTCTGGGGTTAAACAGGCCAGGATAGTGTGGATAACAGGTGAAAATGGAGACCAATGCCTGAGTTTTTAAATGAAAATGTAGTAGTGTGGACGTAGACTAAGTCATAGTAGACTGTGACTAATCATGGATTTATCTTATGGGAGGTCTTGTGTGTGTGTGTAAGAGCTCACAACTAATGAGCACTCAAATGACATTTCAGTGCAGACAATGATATCTCAAGGAAAGCATAAAAACTGTTATTTTGTACTGTGCGAACAAAGAGGCTTGTCTGTCTGATGTCTCATGTTTTTTGGGTGACAACAGAACGGAAAAAGAAAGGCTTGACATTTCAGGCTAAACTCATAATACCTGGAAAGCATACATGAAAGCACCAGCTTTGTCAGGGAATATGTTCGTTGGGTGTCAGAATTTGGTGAGCTTGTGATGCTTTAGAATTTGAAATTGTGCTGAAATGTAATGAGGCAATCGTGTAATCCATTATCCCCTCTGATTCCTGGTCATGTGATTTGACATCCTCGAGGCAACAAGATTCAGGAATTGCTATTTTTAAGTTTGATGTGCTTTCTGACTTTAAGTCATGTAGTGTACAGTGATCCCTCGCTATATCGCGCTTCGTCTTTCGCGGCTTCACTCCATCGCGGATTTTAAATGTAAGCATATGTGAATATATATTGCGGATTTTTCACTGCTTCGCGGATGTCTGCGGTCTACAGTACATGTGCTTCCTCAGTTGATTTGCCCATTTGAATTCAAACAAGGGACGCATTTGAATTCAAACAAGGGACGCTATTGGCGGATGGCTGAGAAGCTACCCAATCAGAGCCTTCGGTTAAGTTCCTGTGTGCTGCTGATTGGCTCAGCGACGAAGTGCTGCATTAACCAGGAAGTCTAATCTCACTCATTCAACATTAACGCACGTTACTGCTACTGCTGCAGGATCCGTGTCCAAGCGCCAACAGAAGATGCAAATGATTGCAGAAAAGGTAAAAGTTTTGGATATGTTGAAGGAAGGAAACAGCTACACCGCTGCAGGACACCATTACAGCATCAATGAGTCCACGATTCTTTTTATTTAAAAAGGAGGAAAAGCATATAAGATCTACGGCTGCAGTGTCCTTTAACCAGGGTGCAAAACGAGTTGCAAGTGGACGTGATAAGGCAATAGTCTGGATGGAATCTGCTTTAGGGATTTGGATTGAAGAGTGATGGAAGAAGTACAACGGTGGTGCTAAACAGTCGCCTGAAGACGTTTCTTTAGAAGAGCTGTAACGCTATCCTTTGTAGTGCAGTAAAATTAAACTCATCGTTATCGGACAAGTCGTCGTCGTCATTGTTGGTGAGTAACCATAATTAATTATTTACGTTCAGTACTTATTACATGTACATAGTTTAGTGTCACTGTATACAATTTTTCTTGCATTGTACGTATTTATTGCTGGTGGTCTGTCTGTCGTAATGGCTGTAACATATGTGATATCGGAGACGCTCTTTATCTTTAAAATAATATTTAGGTTTTACTGTATGTAAACTGTGTTTACATACATAATTTCAACGAATCTTACCTAATATCTAAGAGAATAGAAAGGGTTTATGCTGTATAATTGTGTGTGAAATGTTTATAATAGTGTGGGAGAGTTTATAAGGGCTTAAAATATATAAAAATAACCACATGAACATATGGTTTCTACTTCGCGGATTTTCTTATTTCGTGGGTGGCTCTGGAACGCAACCCCCGCGATGGAGGAGGGATTACTGTACTGCCAGTTACAGAGCTAGAGAGTATGACTGTTTTAATTTTTTTTTACCTTTGAATCACAGGCAGGTTATTAGACTTACTCTGAGACACATAATGAATCTAAGATAGGGATTGAATTGACATCCTTCGAATCTGTAATATAACACATTAGCCACTTGGTCGCACTTCTTTTAAGAGTATTTCTTATGAACATATAAACCACACAAGTATCTTTTTTTCCTCTGCATTTGGGCCGACACCACCTTCCTGGGGAATCCTCTTTGTATGCGAGCTGTAGCATGTCTTCCCCTGTGGAATTTTGCTTTTCTATTCTTTAATAAAAAAAAAAAAAAAAAAAAGTAATCCAATCCTTTATCAAACACTCCCGCTCGTCAATTTTAATCATAATCTTCAAATGTATGTGTTTGTGCAGTTCACAATGCCTGCAGTGATGATTAGGGCGTGCACCAACTGACAGGGAGGCCACAGTTTAGCACAGATTTGCTTTTATTTTATTAAGCAGCTTGCTTTAAACACCAGTTGGTTGCTTAATTTGTTCTGCGTTGATGTGGTATAGTAACAGAAGATTGGACGACTTCTTTTCTTAAAAATTTCTGTTTTGGGTGGCACATTCAGAACAGCAAGCACCCAAATGACAATTATTCCTGTCTTTTGACTCTTTAAGACCACAAGCTTAGATCTAAGGAGCACAATCCTCTATGTTTCACACCAAGTCACAGAGTTTTAATAGTATTCTACATTCTTTATGCTCTGAAATCCAGGGCTGTGGAGTCAGAGACAATTTTGGGTTCCTGGAGTTAGGGTCTGAGTTGTCAAAAATGTACCGACTCCTAATAAATTAAAATTGAATTGAAAAAAAAAATACCACAAGTTCAGATGTCCCATTTCACAAACAGTAGTCATAATTAAGTACTTCTCTGATGTAAGAATAAAGCCCAGTGCATAGTTGTGTTACTACTAGTTTGAAGTTCAGCTGAGCTATTATACAACCTGACATTCACATATTGTAATCTGGATTATGGTACATTACAAAAAGTGTTTTCATTTTATTTCAGATATAATGTGTTTAACAAGTTCATTTGAGTAAACAAGTGTAATGATGTAGGTGTGTGCTATGGCCTGATGTGTGTTCAGCGGTTCTTGTCTTTTGTTTAAACTGGCCAATATGGTAGAGAGACCGCTTCCTAGCCAGTAGTTCTGTGGTTAAATGATGTGTATGTTGTCTTCCTTTAATCAACATGGAAAATACATTAGAATATTAAATACAGAGGAATCGGGGAGTCGGAGTCAGAAGTACCAGAAACTAAGAAGTCAGAGTCGAAGGATTTGTCTACCAACTCCACAGCCCTGCTGAAATCTTTCATTTTTTTCGTTTTGAATTTGTGAGATGTCACTATTTTTTTTACTTTTGCATCTGTTTAACCTGATGTTTTGAGATTCCATTATTCTTCAGATTGTGGAGGATATCTTGATCATTTAGTCTGTGATTTTAACTGAAGAATGCAAGTCTTGTGAAATGCTAGTATCCTGAAGCCGTTATTGCCTGGACTGTGAACCTCTGTTAGTGGTAGCATCCTGAAACTCAGTCACCAACTATCAAAATTCTTTTTTTTTTTGGTGTCACCCTACATTTTACCACCTTCTAGTTTCATGCTGTGAAAAGTCAAGAGCACGTCAAGCCAGGTCCATATTTGAGGTAATTAATTAGAAGATTTATGTATAGCCAACTTATTGATTCCTGCAGTCTGCTAGCATTGTGATTTAGTCACAGATGTCCAACTAACCACCTTGCCAAGAAATTGCTTATTGTGTAATATTGTGCATTCACAAGGTAAACACATGGCCTCTATATAAGCAGCAGTTAAATTATAGGTCTTGTCTGTGAGCCCAAGTCACTCGATTTAGCTCTCTGACACAAAAGCAAGCTAAACGCTTTCTAATGGCAGGGTAGGCACTATTGTGCCGCTGCCTTGACAGGCAGTGCTTCTTCAGCTCATAGGAGATAATGACCTGCTTCTTGACAAGACCCTGTGTGAAGTGGGGGGAGGTGTCACTCCCTTCCAGCCCCCAGCCTCCTTTTTCTCTCTTTTTTCTCTATCCTTACTGTTGCCAACACCTCCGGCTGTGTTCTCTTGCCCTGGAGTCCTGGAGTTGATTCATTTTATTGTTTAGTGAGTTCTACTGTGAAAAAATTAATGTTTCAGGGTTAAAGAGGTCTTTTAAAAAGTTCTTTGACAGACATATTGTAGCAGGAGCATGGTATTTAGGCTCACATTTGCAGTAGTTAGTTCCTCCCATCCACCAAGCAGCTGTCAATTTTAATTTGGCAAACCGCAATCTTTTTTGTATTTACAGTAATAATAAGACTAAGAGTAGGAATAATAAGAAAACATCTTCTTGTATAGCAGCAAAGTCTTTGATCTACTATTTAAATGTACATTCTCATATGTGTATGTACATTCTCAAACCTGCTTGTTTTATTGCAGAAATGTGTTTACAAAAGGCACATTAACCACTAAGGTTCTTTTTATATTGGTACACACGTTAATTTTGGAAATGCCTAAATTATTAGCTTTGATTTAAATGTAAACCCCGCAATACTTATCTTTTTAACATTCACTTGTCAGTCATTCTCATCACAGACACTGCCATAGTGCACCTGATAACCTCAAATACAACACAAGAACACTTTAATAATGGCCAAGGCAGGCTACCTCATCTTCAATACCTTCGCAAAGGCCAGACGTCACTCTGTTCTGGGTAGCTGCACTCCTGCTGGGATGCCTGTATCCTTCAGCACCCAAATTGTTACCCGTGAAAGTGCTCCTCAAACTACAGTACCTTAATAAAGGCCAAGAGCTACAACAGGGTCCACACTTGTGCTGCGGTGCATATGTGTGGCTCTGTGCTACCAGATGATTACCTTTAAAATGGCTGCACGAATACTCTAAACAAAGGGCTGGAGAACCTCTAGCCAGAATCCCTATATAGTTTAGCTCTGGGAATGCTACCTCTGAAAGATATACAAATAACGCAACACTCAAACAAGCTCTACTCAAACCTGAAGACATACGACAAGATATATGACACACCTGAATAACCACAGCAGGACAGATCATCAGTAAATAAGGCAGTTTCAATGAGATGATACTCAAACTTTATTTCAGTCAGTACATTTATCTGCAGAGAGAATAGGCATCAGATATTAGAAATCAGAATTTGAAAAAATATACAACCTGAACAAGAGAGAGATGACTGTGTAAATTTAAAGAGTCCATTCTTCTTAATCCAACTAAAGTATTATTTAAAAGTCTGCATCATGGTGCTGCTTTTCTCCTCTGCTCTGTTGGGGCGCATTTTCATTTTGTACGAGGCTCTGTACTTTTGTCCCCTGACAGCATGAACTTTCATTGTGTCTTCAAACTTATCTACGCCATCTCTCAATTATACTTACAATGCGCTTCACATTTCTCTTATCAAAAAGCCATATGTCATTTGCCTTTCTCAAAAGCTGTATGGTTTCTGTGTCAAGGCCAATAGAGGTGCATTCTTTTATCATATGGATTGATGGCTATTTTAAGTAAGTGTTTTCAGTTTAAAATCAGATGACTAAGAATTTACTCTGGTTTTGCCACCTGTCAAAGAAATTAATTTAAGGTGATTATGAAACGTGTTAACAAGAAAGTCCTAAGCCCATATTTCTCATCTTCTTTCAAGCATATACTCACTGGTTAGTTTATCTGAACTTAAACATACACTGTATATTCTAAAACTACACTCACACACATATATATAACTGCATCTAGAGTGTAACACTCTTTCAAAACTCATTGCTATTCAAGACAATTTGTTTAGCTGAATGTTCAAAAGAACAACTAATCTGTCTTCTTTTCAAAAGTGGTCTCAAAATTGGCCCACAATGTCTTCCAGAATCTTGGCATCTCTTGCTGGCCCTTTTCCCCATGTGGCCCATCCTGTCTGTCACATTTAGGAAATCAGCTTTTGCAGCTTCTCCCTCCATCTCCTGACAGCACAGTATCATATGAGTCATTAGTCCTATGTATGCATTTTGCTTCTGACAACCTTCAGCTAAACTTACCTATAGTCTTGGTCTCACAGTTTATTCACCTGAAAGCTACATCTTACCTAATAATCCTAAACTAAAAACAGACAAATTAAATATGATTCTTATTTAACAAACTTAAAAAACTCCAGAATCTCAACAGCTCTGGGAAGGAACAATGCCTAGACAGGGCATCACTCCACGGCAGAGCATACTCACCCATGCAGGCCCAGTTTCAAATCACCAACTATCATAGCCTGAAGATATTTGTAATGTGAGGAGAGCCGAAAGAGGACCCAGAAGAAACTGCACGTAGACAATGACAAGATGTAGAATTTGTACCAAATGACTCTGGTAGCAGCACTAACTACCGTGGCACTATGCCACTGTTGTTTGTATTTAATTGTAAAAACTTTGGAACAGAGCCCAACAGAGTAATTCCACTTTAAACTGCATTAAATCCTCTTGCAGATGCTCAGGAATGTTTAGTGAGTGCCGGGCCAAACTTGGCAGATTCCTCTTTATTTACAAGAACTCTAAGCTACTAGCATGGAGAGGACATACAATTTCATTATTATAATAGCCTACATTGTACCACCATGCACCTATATCACCAACCATCAATAACCTAATCCTGGAAAACAGACAGTTAAGCCAGATCAGCGTAAAATGGCTTCCTGTCAGCTGTAGTAAAAAGCAATACAAGTATAATGAAAGAAAACAAATGGAAGCAAACCAGAATGTTCGGTATCAGTAAAGTGTATACAATGGAAAAGTTGTGTTTTATAAGTTAATTGTCAAATCTAAATCACCCTTTTTGAGTTAGAGTGATTGGCATTTGAGTTTGCCCTACACTGGTTTGGTGCCTCAGCCAGGCATGGCTCCTTCTTAGTGCTTAATAGCAACAGGGCAGGATCTAATACAGTAATCTGGAGTTTAAACAAAGTGACTTTTGAAAGTAAAGGAATTGACAATAAATGAGAATATCAACTGATAGTAGAATATAAGTTGTTACAGTTCGTTAAAAAAAACAACCTTAAAGACAAATTCTGGGCAAACATAGACACAGAGACTATTAACTTCGGCCACCACAGTAATGTTGTACTCCAAGGGAGAACATACATGGAAATGCAGGTGTTTATTACCTGCTGGGCATTGCTTATGAAGCTGGGAGCCACCCTTCCCTGATGTTTTGCCCCTTTAATCCTGAAACTCCTCTGGTTGGTGGCATGGGAGCAAGGAAGTGTCCTTACCACTCCCTACAGCCAGCCCTAACATCCTTGTTCTCCCTGTTTTGCTTCATTTCTTGTAAGCCAAAGCCAGATACTCCCTTGCTCTGCCTCCTGTGCCAGTTGCTTGACCACTTTCTTTATGCCTAGAACCTGAAGTTCTGACAGCCTTTGGAAATCCTTGGGTGGATGTTCCAATGAAGCCACTGCAGTTGTCTTCTACAGAGTAGGTTGCTGTCTTCCATCTTGCTTTTGTGCCCGCCTCTGCCATGTCTTCATACATCTCCCTCTTTATCTCAAAGGCTTCCTCCATTCCGTCCTCACACAGGACAGTGATCTCAGCCATGATCATCATCCTGGAAAGGAGAGACCACAAAATAATATCTGGGCAGAGGGGAGTTGTGGTCATTTCGAGTGGGAACTTCAGCTGCATGTCCTGGTTGGCTGTCGGGTTCCATTCACTTCCTCTGGCTGATGTTCCATGTACCTTCATCCTGCATGACAAAGTAGATCAACCGTTATGATGTTATGGGACTTGCGCTGTTCATTTCCTTCATGTGTTAGTCCAAGTCCTCTGTGAATTTCTGAAAAACCTGGTCATGGTGGCATTGCACATTTCTGTGACTTGGGAAAGTGTCATAAGTGGACCTAATGAAGAAGCCTTGTCTTGCCTGTGAGATCTTCCACATATCGACCTACATTTTGATCCCTTTGGACATAGCTTCCCAATTTGTCTAGCATCCTTGTTAAGGATGACTCACTCCCTTGAAACTGTATCACTTTTCTTCCAACCTGGTCATTGTGTCTTTACACCATATACTTGGCATTATTCCCAAACCACATCTGGCTCTACCTATCTGGCTCTAGTTTACCTGACTATCTTTTGATGTTTTATTATTAGCAAGAAGACAGAGAAATAAAAAAACATCTTTCTGTCCTTTCCTAAATAGCAAGAAATTTGTGACAAAAGCAAAACTTCTCCTCAGCTTGATAGTAACATTCTTAGTGTTACATTGTGTGTTCAGATCCAATCTATGTGCAGTTTGCTCATTCTGTCCTTAGTGAATTCCTCCAGCATGCCAAGGCATACTATTTAGATTGACTGGCAACTCTAAATTGGCTTGGTAAGAATGAATGTACAATATGATAAACTGGCACCTCTTTCAGGGTTGATTCTTGCCTTTTATCTAATACTGCCTGGTTCTTCTGTTTGAGAACCTGTATTGGATAAACAGATTCATAAAATAGATAGATGGATAATCAAACAAATGCTTAAACACTGTTAGATGAAAACAAAGCTATTTACCAAGAGGGGCAGTATGTGTTTGCCTTCTAAAGGGTTAGAGATAGCATGTCTTGTAGATGCTCTACAGAAACACACGAAAATGTCCTCATATATTCAAGGGCAAAGTTGTCACCAAAAAGAACCTTGATGTTGACCTCTTTATTTATTTCTACTCATTACTTTTTCAAGTATTGAGTTTGAAATTTCATAGCATTCTGACATGCTTGTAGTTCTAGTAGTCCTTTGATCCTCATATTTTTCCTTCTGTATGTATCTTCAGATATCACAAATTTAGTATAAAGCACATTGTATTCCTATTCTAGGGCAGTTATTATTTTATTATTTTATCTCCTTGATGTGAGTTCTAAGCAGGTACTTACCCTCTTCCAGGTCAGCCCAAATTACTTAGATTTGTTTTCTGCATGGTTTCGTTGATTTTTTTTTCTAAATTTTCTTTCAACTTAACATTGAGATTGTTTCTTGAACTTGCCTCCAGATCCTTCATATTCTGGCTCAGTATGTCTATTTTGCCATGTATATCCACCCTGAGTTTGATCATTAATGACCTCAGCTCGGTAACCTCGTTAGTGCCTTGGTACCATCTTCCCTGCTGTGCCCATTGTGCTTTGATGGTGTTATATAACCATACCATGTAGAGGTTGTTGAAGTATAGGGGGTGTTTGTAATGGTTGCTGGAGGAGACGAGGCCCCCTACCCGGTTTCGGTTTACAACTCGAAAGAGACATGTCTCCAATATCAGCCTTACTCCAAGAGTCACTGGAGGGATTCTTCACTGGGAAATCTGGGCTGATCAGGGCCTTTGTCTCTCTCCTCAACCTCAATCTGTGGCAGGTTGCATCATGAGCTTGACTGTCAACTTGAGGCCAGCTTAGACTTAAGATGCATTTTTGAATGTTTATTCACTTTTTTTGGATTCTTTCTCTCCCTTTGATGTCATCTTTGTATTGCTCATATTTTTAATAATAATAATTCATTACATTTATATAGCGCTTTTAGGGTCAGTTCAGCTTAACTTAGCAAAATTCAGGATATCTTAAATCTAGAAAAAACAAAAGAAAATAAACACTGCTCCTGGCAGAACACCATCTCAGATGTCCATCTTACTCAAACTCATAAAACCACGGAATGGATGGAGTAGAATAGCAGGCTTGCTTCTGTATATATCAGAATGTAAAGTGTTTTCCCTTTTATATTCATGTGTTCTTTGACTCTGTAGGAAAACATTGCAAGACTACTTAAGACAACAGTTTTAGCGAGTTTTACTGCAGCCTTTCAAAGTTTTGCATTCAATTTTAGGATATAGCTAAATAGGAAGTGATTTAAATGTCAAAAATCATGAAGGTATTGCTGAGGATGTGTGGGAAGGTTGCTCACCCTAACAGAGCTACAGAACATTTTCTTACCGTGTATGGTTGAGGCTGAAATGGCAGCATGTAGGAATCTGTCTGGTTTGTTTGGAGTGGGAATATTGGAAGCACATGGTTTACTCCAACCTCATTAGCCATACAAAAGGCTTCTAATCAGCACATTAAAGTAAAAAGGTATCTTTTTATTTCCAATAGATTTGCAACAAAAGAGCGAAGTGGCCTGCTGCTGTACAATGGACGCTTCAATGAAAAGCATGATTTCATTGCTTTGGAAATAATCAATGAGCAGGTCCAGTTAACCTTCTCAGCAGGTATGTGTGCTGATTCCCTGATTCTTCCACTGCTAAACTACTATCATTTACTGTATCCTGTGTGCAAATATATTAGTTTTCCTAAAAAAAAAATTAGAAGTCAAGTAAAATGACACCTTTTATTGGCTAACTGAACAGATTACAATATGCAAGCATTCAAAGCTTGTCTCCAATATGTCTGATTATAGTCTACCTGAAGGAGGGGTCTGAGCTGCTTCGAAAGCTTCCATATTGTAATCTGTTCAATGAAAGGTATAATTTTGCTTGACTTCTCATTGCATCCATAATGGCTAGCACAGTACAATACTCTACTACTGTGATAAACAATAGAAAATGAATGACATACAGTATGTCCAGTGCAAAGAATCATGTGAAAAATTTGCCGCTCAGCCTATTCTCAGGGCTTCCTCTTAGTGATGAGTAGAACAAGTGGTCCTGCTCAGCATGCTGATGAGCCATGGATTCTCATTCAGAACATTACAAACTTGGTCTCTGTCTCATTGCAGGAGAATCAACAACAACTGTATCTCCATTCATACCTGGAGGCGTCAGTGATGGCCAGTGGCACGTTGTTCAACTGCAATACTATAACAAGGTGGGTGAAATCTGCCAGTGAATATTTATTTTTAATTTTGGATTTGCACATTTTTGTTGCAGGTAGACCTTATCAGCATTAAGAATTAAAATACTATTTCTGCCTTACTATACAGAATAATTAGCTTAACCATAATATGTCAAAATTCAGTGTCACTGAAGGTTGTGTACCACTGAACTCTAAATTAAGTAGTGTGGTAGAGACACTGTAGTTTGGCTAGCTCTCTGACGAGAAGGGTATATTTGTAGTGCAGCTTCTGAAGTTAAATGGCAAAGCTCACGCATGTTAGAATGTAGCATATAGAGTTACCACCATCCAGTCATATGTTGGCTAGACTTGTTCCCCAAGACTGCATAGTTCACATATAGTGAGGTGCACAAGGGTAAAAAACTCTGAATTACACTTCAGAGACAAAGCCAGATGTGAGATGAGTAAAAATAGGATAGACTGTTGTGCAGTTAAAGGAATACTCTAACCCAGAATTATATTTTTATATGTTCCATACCCTGTGTAGTTTGTACTGATTGCTGAGAAAAAATGTTAATCTTATGTTTTCATGCAGAATGGAAAGTTTATGATATAACAAAACCCAATGGTGACCAATGCAATACAATGGGAAACAATGGCAAAAAGGTGCATGGGAAAACAAAGAAAATCTCAACGTTGCTTGTGTTGCATGTGTCACATATCAATTGTCCATCTGTATGCTCAAAATGTGCAAAACACATCCATTTTTTGCTAAAATATTGTTCAATGCATGTTTCTGGAAAAATCACACTTTTGAGTTGAAGACAGGACTCTTGACTAATGAATGAGGGTGAGAGGCAATTCACAACTTGCTGTGGACTAAAGAGGAGAACTGAAAAAGCTTAAGCCTCCATTTTCTTCTGCATATTTTCGGATTGATAATAAAATATTCTGTACCTGGAGCAAATTTATGACCCCCCCATATTATATTTTTAAACTGTATTGGTTGAAGGTATAATTGTTTTGGGTGCTGTCCTCGGAAGTCACACTATTTTATGTATTGTAGGACATTCTTTTTTATCATGGTTCTAGAGAGTGACAAAGAGTTGGACAAGCTATAATAATTTCATTGTATTCTGTAATTATGACAATAACACAAACTAACTCAGACAAACTTGGGGTGATATGGAAAAAGCAAATAAAAATGGAAAGCAATGATTAATAAATGACAGAAAATGATTTTTGACCTGAAAACAGCGTAACAGCCCATTGTTTGATGTTATAACTAATAAAGTTTATTGTTTTTTCAAAGTAAACACTTACTTAGATGTTGATACTTCCAACATATTTCAAGAAAAGTTTGGACAGTAAAGAATTCACAATTTTGTAACGTTGCCATTCCTTCTCACAACATTTAAAAAAAATCATGTTTAGGTAGTTAAAGATGCCAATGTATTGAGTGTTTCTGGTGTAATATTGTCTCATTTTACTTGAAAATAAGTCTTTAGGAGTGTAACAGTATGGGGTCTTCGCTGTCACATATTGCATTTCAAAATGTGTCACACACTGTCAATTGGGGACAAGTCAGGATTGCAGGCAGGCCAGTCAGTCTTTTCCTGTGTTGTCATTTGTAATCTGTGCAGAATGTTGTTTTGCATTGTCTTGTTGAAATATGCAGAGGCTTCCAAGGAAGAGATGTCATCTTGAAGGGGGCATATGTTGCTCCAAAATCTGTATGTACTTTTTGGCATTAATGGTGTCTTCACGGGAGTACATGTTGCCCTTGCCCAGGGCTCTGGCACAGCCCCATAGGACGATCAGAGGCGCTGTCTGCTAGACTTGTAGCTAGTTACAGTTGATGGTCCTATTCCTCTGTGGTCTGGAGGACACAACATGCATCTCTTCTAAAAAAAGACCTGAAATATTGATTTGTCCAACCACAATACATGTTTCCACAGTGTGAAGGTCAATCCCAGATGCCTTCAAGGCCAGAGAAGTCAACAGCACTTTTGGACACTGTTAACATATGCCTTTCTTTTTGCACAGTACAATTGCCCTTCAACCCATGTAGTTATATCACTTATTGATGAATGACGATTCTTGATGCAGTGTGATCTCAGGGATCGGAGAGTTGGGGCAGTCAGCTTAGGCTTGAGCCTTTGCCCTTTATACACCGAAATTTCTTGACTCCTATAAACTACTATGCACTGTTGAGGATGAAATGCCCAAATCCCTTCCGACATATCTTTGAGAAGCATCATTTTTTAATGATTTTCTCATGTATTTGTCGGGGAATCGCTTATCCTTGGCCCATCTTTACTCATAAAGGTCTAGACCTTTGTAGGATGCAGCTTTTATACCAAAGCATGATTACAATCACCTGTTGAACATCATCTGTTTCTACTCGCACCATTATTTTCTTTTTTAACTCTTTATTGGCTCTAAATTGCCTCATCACAACTTTTTTTGAACATGCTTTAAGCCCTCAATGGCAGAAATGGATGTGCATTTACGAAAAAATGAAAATACACATCTTTACACTATTTGCGATGGATTACAATTGAAAGTGAATATTGAAATCACTGCTTTCTGTTTTTATCTTCATTTTCCATTTCATCACAACTTTATCCAAGCTGGGGATGTACTATTAATACAGCTACATTATTACTACTGTATTAAATGTATGCTTTCCCAAGACTGGATAATTTATAAAAGACATTATTGAAATGGACACTGCAGGTGAGGAATTTAAATTCCACTTTGTGACACATTATGCTGGTAGGCTTCTAGCCAGTGGAAAAAATTTAAGGCCTTACTGACTTCTTAGAATTGAGCTGCAAGGTATATTAAGTTATACTTTAATCTTGGTTGATGTTAGCTATGTGCTGTCTGCACTGTGAGCCAGTATTGAAATTTCTCAACAAAAGCAGGTTTTAAATGCGGTATCTTTATTTCCAGTCACCCGTGTTTTGCAGTTCCCTAATCAAGGACAAGGGTTACAGTACATAACTGGAAAGTGGGCAGTATCAAGGGCCCAAATATTTGCTTTCTCACAGCTCCTTCACTTCACTGAAACCTGTAGGCACAGTTTCCTTACAATGTGTCATATTATTGTCACTTTTGTATTTATCTAATATATTTATCTATTAGATATTATTTATCTATTGTCTCTTTATGACCTGTCACACATATTTTACAGTTACCTCATCCAGACCAAAGGTTAATGTATTCTGCCAGTAAAGCGGGAGCCAAATATTTGCTTTAATGCTCCTACTTCACTTCAGCATAGCCTGTAGGCAGATGGTTGCCTTAAAGGAATTTGTCACTTCAGAATGAGCCAGTTTTCAAAGTTGCCATTCTTGCTATTACAACTGTTTCATTTTTAATTAGTGCTCAAAAGCAATCCAGACTAGTGATTTCCAGCTAGAACTTCATTAATTATGAAGCAGAATGTGGCCTGCGCACACATGTGTACATCTGCATAACTTTGTTCCTCTGGGATTATTACAAAATATTAATTCATGACAACAGTGGCCAGATAAAAATACTTAGTTTTCTAACTAATTATTGTCGACTCTATAACGAGAGAGCTAAATGCCTATGAGTAAGCAGCAATTCAGAAAACTGAGAATCACATCTTTTTTGGTAGTGGAGTGATGGAGAGATATCTGTCTGTCTGAAGAAAGTGAGAGCATTGCAGCAGAAGCTTGCCTGAGGCAGGTGATAGCATCACTACTGGAGGAATGCTGTGACAGTCTGTGTGACAGCAACATTGATTGATTGATAGTTACCGGTAGATATCAGAAAGGCACTATTAGATAGATAGATAGATAGATAGATAGATAGATAGATAGATAGATAGATAGATAGATAGATAGATAGATAGATAGATAGATAGATAGATAGATAGATAGATAGATAGATAGATAGATAGATAGATAGATAGATAGATCGTTAGACTTTCCACATTGATAGGCGGGAATGAAAATTGATAGCTAGGGCCCTGGGCTGCTGCCTGATGTATTTATTTTCCCTGATTGTGTTTTATGATTTCCTCATCATTTTTTATTCTGCGCTTGCATTATTATGTGATAAAAAGTGCCCTTTTGGTCTTTCCTGGGTTTATGGTCCTTATTTTGAATTCGCATACAGCTAAGAACACTCCAAGCCACATAAATTAATATAATAAAGGGTGTTGTACTGTTTAAGGGTGCTGATGTAAGTAAGGTATGTCTGGACAATACTGCAGAAGTAGCTCTTCTAACAGTCTGAGGGCTCATCCACTTTCTGAAAAGGAAACTAAAGCACGGACATTTTGGAGATCTTTAAACCTTTCCCACCTCTTGGGTGGGAATTGAGTAAGAAGACAGTCCAGTTATCTGAGTCATACTGAATGAAAACAAAGCCTGTATTAGAAAGGGGACTGTCTCACAATGTGAACTATCTTGGAACTGTCTGAGGAAAGTAACACCTCATCTGTTTGAAGTCTCATTTTGTCAGATGGAGCTTATTTGAGAAAAAATCACTCTGAGGATTTTGAGTGTGGTATCCCCTGTGACACATCTGCTAGAATCCATTTCCAGTATGTGCCTTGAATGATTTATATTACTTATTGGCTACCTTTTATCATGGCTAGATGTACCTAATATGCTGAAAAGTAGTGCTATCAAGCCAACAGATTGTTTCTTCTTTGCCCCTCTATGATTGTAACGAATCTAACTTGGCTGGGCTGTGAACTGTCTGGCCGTGGGGCTTTGACAGCCAAGGTCTTTTCATAGTGAGTGATGTGCCCCACAAAGTCGCTTCCTCTCATCGCATGAGAGCCTCAGAAAGTCAGCACAGTTCCAAGCTGGGACCCTGGCATAGCTCAAAAGAGCTGATTTCTGGAGGTCCTTGTTGCCATGGAGCTCTGGCAGTAAATAATGGCCAGTTTTCTTTCTTGTATCACTGGCTGTCAGTCTGCCTTTATTAAAATACTCTCCTGTTTGCCAACTCAGTCCTTCTAAATATGCTTGCTTTCTTTTGCCGACTTGAATTTAATCCTGTGCAAATATGTAATCTTCAGTCAGCACTGTCACAATTAGCATTTTGTAAGCAGGCCAGCATCTGTATGCCTGTTGGAGCTGGACATGGTCCTTCATTTTGAATGACAGGGATGGACTGTCTGATAACTCTTTGTTCGCTTGCTCAGTTCTGGAAAGCAGAATAGCTCTGTCTGGCATGCAGTGTGAGACGCAGTGCAGCATTGCACTCTGGAAGTCACAGTTTAACAAGATGCAGTCTTTTAGATCATCTGTCACCTGTTACTACCCTTTGTGTTTACAGTGGGACAATGTGTTTACCTGTTCATCATTTTTACTGTTTTCAAGTTTACGTATTTTCCTTTTTCTTCTTTTTGTGTCTAATAGCCAATCATTGGGAAGTCTGGCATCCCCCAAGGTCCCTCTGATCAGAAGGTTGCTGTGGTGACAGTGGATGACTGTGACACATCCGTGGCACTCCGATTTGGCCACATCCTTGGGAATTACACCTGTTCTGCCCAGGGGATGCAGTCTGGATCAAAGAAGTAAGCTTGTCCGTACTGTCCATCATTCTTGAGCTGGGCTTTCTTCACGACTTAATGGGTGCAGCACTTAGCATGTTTAGTATTTTCTCCCTAGTTCCCTTGCATTGCCTTCAGAAAAATACTCCTAAAAGAGTAACCAATTCAGGAATAACCTCTGTGGTGTATGGGTTAGGCACTGAAGTTTAAACAACAAGGCTGTGTGTTCAGTCATTGTCTTTGTGTCACTTTGTGACCCTGAACAAGTCACTTAACTTGCCTGTGTTCCAGCTGTAAAAGAATATATTAAAAGTCTATTTTGAACTTGTTAATTCCCAAATATTAAACAATTTACATTTTTTGTAATCGGTTTTTTGAAATATAAAACAAACATTTAAGGGGTAATATATACCATTCTGACAGAATTTACAATAAAATAAAATCCCATGCTCAGTGACCACTCTCCACCCTTCCATCCCACTATCCTATTAACCCCATAACACAACGCAACTCAACCCAACCCTACTTTAAAAATGAATAGCAGCAACAAAAGAATAAAGGAGCCCATGAGGACCAGCAAGTGAGGGAACAGCACAGCATTGACCCCATTAAAGAGAAGAAGAGCTAAAGATTAGTTACGGCCAGGACATGGGTGCATCCATGTTTGTACCTGATGTACCATATCTGTCCATTTATCAATATAAGAGCCACCAGATGCCCCATTGATCCTCACCGCTGACAACTCCCAAAGAATCAGATTAAGAAAGGAAGACTTCGAGACACAAAGGAAAAAGAATCAATAGATTTTCAGCAAGAGCAATTTTGCCAGCAGTTGCCCTTAACATAATTAGCCTCTGATGGATAATACATTAATGAAGTGAGGAAAAGTCTAGAAGTAGGAACGTGTGCGGAAGCAAGAGACGGTCTAGGTTGGCTCCGTGCTCCCTTTTGTATTCCTGTGAGCCTCTTGAACTTTGATCGTCAATAGTCATAACTGAGATGAGGCAGGCAAATGAGGACACACACATGCAGCAAGGGGTAGGTCCTTTCATTAAAATCAAAAGAAACCAAACAGTATTCAAAACAGTGCAGTGCAATTATTCTCTCCATAAATAAATAATCAGTAAATAATTTAATGAAAGTTCAAGTGAAAAATTTGGAGGTTAAAATCAGTTTAAATAAATAATCCAATAAAAGCAACGATAAAATCCCTTATGAGCCCCAATGCTTCCTTCTAAAATCTGGCCCACCAACAGGTGCAGTCAACCACTGTATCCTGGCTCAGGTCTCAATTTGCCTGGGCCCTCGGCAACTGTGGGGCACCGCGCCAAGCCGCACATGTCTTCTGCCACCTGTCCCTCTGCATCTGTGGGAGACACCACTTATCAGGCCGCTCATACTCCCAGGCGATCACTCATCAGGAGCGCCCCTTCTTCATCCCCAGGCTATTTGTCCTGAAGCTCCGCTCCTGGCCACCTCTCAACAACTATGGAAAAACCTAGTATGTCACATCTTTCAAGTTTTTGGCAAATTGAGAAAGTTATGTCACCCCGATAATTAACAAACACTAGATTTCATTTTTCCTGAGCTTCACATGTACAATATTATTTTTTTCACGAATCAACAACACCTGCCATTTAAATCTTGCAGTCGCAGCATTTAAATCACATGATTGTAATCCGACGTTTTCATTGGTAGGTGGTCTTTCCTCATTAGTCAGTGGAGTTGCTAGGTTTTTGTCTTGCAGTATGTAAAATACTGTGTACATACTGTACTAGCTACTTCCATTGTGCTATGACAGGAATGAAGACATATTTGGCCATCACCACCACCTTATAACGTCAGGAAATACCTAGTAACCCCAGAAAACTAAAAAAGCTCAATTTTGGAAAAAAAAAAGTCAGTTACTAGGTTTTTCCATTGCATGTGAGACTTGCCTCTGCTTCAGTAAATGTGCAACCCCCCCCCCCCCCCCATCTCTTTCTGTTCATTCACTCTGTTCCTCTTTTTAACCTCTGTCATTCCTTTCATTCTTTTTCTGTTTTGTCTGCCCTGTCTGCAGTGCAGGCTCCTTATATTGGCTTGACTGGACATAGGTGTAAACCTTCACCCAGTCTGAGGTGTGAATGCGGCACTTGAATGATCCACTTGCTTTTGCACATGTGTGCTCGATCGGCCCCTCTACTGCCATCAACCCCGGAGTGGCACCATCTTACACCCACCTGCGCCTATTCCGAGCCTGCACTTTCTGAGGCATGATTATTTATTTAAAATCTACCTAACGCCACGGACCACTTACACTGATGCCAATTGATGTTACGGAAGTAAGAAAATCAGACACCCCAGACCAGAAGCGAAATATAGGACAGTTCCAAAGTATATGCATGTACCCAGGGTGTTCAGGCTGCAAAAGTTACAGTTTGAATCATGTGACAATCCCCAAGCATATCATTTATGGAGGGTAACATATATTTGCTTAGCAGACACATTTATCCAAAGCGACTGACAAAAAAGGTTAAACATTATTCTATTTGGGAATAAATGTTACAGGATAATGCTACAAAATTGATCATCACAAGTGAAGAGCTCAGAACAAAAAACAAGCGAGTTAAAATTTCTAGATTACAAAAACTGAACACGTGTAATACCAGTTAGAAAGAATTTCATCAAGCAAGAGAGTCTTCAAATGCTTCTTAAACACACTGAGTAAGGTGCCACTTGCTCCACCACCTAGGAGCTACGCATGAAAAACATCAGGATTAAGATTTGATACCACACAGAGGCGGCATCACCAGAAACCCTTCATTAGCAGACCTGAGTGGTCGAGAAGGAGCATAACATCTCACAAGTGTCTCCACATATAGAGGTGCTGACCTGTTAACTATTCTGCATGTAAGCATCAAGGATTTGAACTTAATACATACAGCAACAGGGAGCCAATGTAGTGATCTGAAAAGAGGAGTGACATGTGCCTGCCTCAGTTGGTTGAAAACCAGACATGCAGCTAAATTTTGAATCATCAGTAGCAGCTTGGTGACACATGCTGGTACTCCTGGCAACAGAGAGTTGCTGCATTCTATGTCGGGTATTGTCTGATTTGCAAATGTTGTATAGAGTAAGACTGAGAGACAGTTGAAACATGGTCAGTGAAAGACAGCTAGTCATAGATCCCTGGCAGGTGTTTGTGATAATGAGCTGAACTGAACAGAGATGAGGTGCTGAATATACAGACAAACTGGGAAAATAAAGAAGATCCACCTTTGCCAGGTTGAGCTGGAGAGGCATGACAGGTGTAACTGAGTATTATCATCATAACACTAACAAGAGAAACCATCCCCGTGCTTGTCATGTGCACTCTTGATATCTCCCCTCGCTAGGACACATGGTAGGATCTGCCCAAGAGGTAGGGTTCAAACCACCTGAAGGAAGTCCCAGTGTTGCCAAGGTCACAGAGGGCGGCGAGGTGGATCTGGTGGATGACCATGTCAAAAGCAGAGGAAAGATCTAGCAGGATGAGGACAGATAATATGTTGGTAGCTCTAGCCAGCTGTAACCTGTCAACAATTGCAAGCAGAGCTGTCACTATAGAATGGCCATTCTAGAAGCTTGATTTGAGAAGTCTGTTCTTAGCATTTGTGGTAGTAATACTAATAATAAAAAGTAGGACAAAATTGCTATAAATTAAGGGGAACCTTCAGTAATACAGCATGTCTCGTTTCTATAATATTCTCCGTCTTTAACATTTTTAGCCCATATGGTTCCATTCATTTTTAAAGACACATTGCATTATAATGTACTTCTGAAGCTTCTGTCCTGAAAAGAAAAAGAAATAGTGTAATGAAAAAAATAATTTAGCAGAAGATGTGCACAAAGATCTTGCCTGCATGTTTGATGTTAAATCTTTCATCTCTTTAATGCGTTCCGTGACCTAGTTCCAAAATGAGCTCATGTCAGAATAAAGCACAAGACACAGTAAGTAAGTTTAGGAGTGAGATAAAGGAGGGCTAGTTGACTTCAAATCAAGCGAACAGTGTTTTTATAGGCATTTTAAATTTTCCCTTACAGGTCCTTAGACCTCACAGGTCCACTTCTCCTTGGTGGTGTCCCCAACTTGCCAGAGGACTTTCCAATTCAGACCCACGAGTTTGTCGGCTGCATGAAGAATCTTTATATTGACAACAAACAGATTGACATGGCTGATTTCATTGCAAACAACGGCACAGTGCCAGGTATGTGTGCAGTGAACCAAGGACTGTAACATGATTTCCTTTATTCGATGTAGTGCAGGCCTACTTGCTTCTACCTACTACACAAAAACTAGGAGAGGTACCAACTGATTCGGACCAAATTCATTCCATCACTTTTCTTTCCCAGGATGCTCAGCAAAACGTCACTTTTGCAGCACAAACACATGTAAAAATGGAGGTACCTGTGTCAACAAGTGGGACACATTCAGCTGCGAGTGCCCACTGGGATATGGAGGAAAGAACTGCGAACAAGGTGAGTGTTTTGGACTGTGTCCGGCTGAAAGGGTCTTTTTTTGACTTCTTTAAGAGAAGATCCCCCAGGAGCCATGATGTAATAATTTTTAAGATCAACCCTCTCAAGTGACACTCCTGTTCAGTTGTAAGCATATCATACACTGAAGATCATCTGTCCTGGAGCCTGGCTAGGCTGAGTATGTCTATAGCATACCTCGTTATGAACTGCTTTCATGTGTGCCCAGCAGCCTTTGTCTGGCATTGCTGTGTTCTCATCTTTATCTTAACCTATAGGTATTTGAAAGCGATAAAAAGGAGTGCACATTTAATGTATCAGGCGCGAGTGGCCTTTAGCAAAAAATGGGGCTCCGAGGGAATTGTGGTTGCTGAGCAGAGCAGTACACATTTTAGGTTCCAACTGGTTAGTTGTTTGGGCAATTAGTGTGAGTTTCTGGAAAGCTTCTTGGTTAATCTAAATGAAAAAGCGACCTGCTGGACCAAAAGCAAAAGGATTGTTGGGAATCCTGCTGATTTCTTGGGCCACGGAAGAGAGCAGTGTTAGGAAGCCTGCTGGGTTTAGTCTGCTGAGACAGAGGAGCAGAGCTGGTTTAAAATCTGCTGTTTGACTGAGCTGAAAGAGAGGGTTGCTGGGAATCCTGTAGATCTGAAAGGCATAGCGGGGCTGGCTTTATTTTCTTCTACCTTCCTTGCTCCCAGTGTCTTAACACTGAGCTTTAGGATTCCCCCAGTGAATTGTTTTGCTCAAGCAGTGCAAATAGTTTAGGAAAAAAATAACCTGGCTATGGCTGTCCATGGAGGCTGCCCCCTGTGGGAACCTCACAGCCTGTTTACAGCCCTGAGAAGGAAGTGAGCAGTGTTAAAAGCCTTTTCTGAAAGCCGCCAATCTCTTTCTTGCCCCAACCCCACCCCCTTACACACACACACACATATCCGCACACAGATCAGTCTTCACAGCACCACTGGGAGCAGAATTATGGATATTTGTTTTTTGTTAACACTTAAGCAGCTGAGTAAAGGCTTTGGCCTTGGAAGCTGAGAATTGTCACGTTATCTAAGTGGATACCCTCTGCAGACTTTTTTCCTTTTCTGTATATCATTTCATCAGTAGACCTTTTAGGATCATTTCCAGTTTGCCCTGAATTTTAAACATCCTTGTAGCTAAAGATGTGCAGAAATAATAATAATACATTTTATGTATAAAGGAGGGCCAGGGGAAACCAAACTGGTAGATGCCCTGACACGTACACCTAATTATGTGATGTGAGTTGATTTTAGGTTGGGGCTTAATAAGAAATGTTCGCTTTGCAGGCCTGTGGTCTGCAAGTCTATCTTTTCATGAAAAGTGAAGATACAAAGGTTTTCAAAACTACTGTGTACTCTAAGACTGATTTTGTTCTGGAAGACATAAGTGGCTTGAGTTCTGGATTGAGCAGGGCTCAAAAGGGGAAGCAGTCCACTTTATACAGTATAGTGACCACTATGCTTGGTCAGGGTAAAATGGGTGGATATTGGAAGTACTCTCCAGCTGTTCTGAAATCCAGAGTAAATGCCAAGGAGATTCAATATAAAAATTTGTTTTTGTAATAAATTAAGAACACAAGGATTGAATTAACGAATGGAGTAGACAAAAGTGTAAAATAAACAAACACAACAAAACCTTTGTGCCTCCCAAAACTATGATGGTCTATCCTATCAGGTAGCTGGTCCACATCTCAACTATGTACTCTGTGTCTCACCTCCTGTAGCTTTTCCACCAAACCTACTCTTGTCACTGAACCTTTGAATGGAAGGCACTTTTAAGATCATGTCCAGTGTAACCTGCTAAACCATTTCTGAGGTCAAAAGGGTCAGGATTGCTCTTCTGAAATTCTCTGGAGGCCATCCTTTTACAACTCAATTTCAAATGATTTTTCTGTATTGTTCTTCTAGGAGTATAGTTTCATAGCATGTGCACGAATCTACAAGTCTAATGCATCAACTGTAAATTACTAAATCGTAAAGCATTTACAGACATGAACATATAGACTATGATAAGCATCTAGTGATGAGAGTACATTCAACAGTAGATTAAACAAATATGATGGCATTACATTCATTTATTTTACAGTTGAAATAAGATCAGTTGACTTTGGTGTATAGAAAAATTAAAATTCCAGCCAACAGATTTCTTAGAGAAAATAAATCTCTAACGTGGTCAGCTATAGCAGACAAAGTCACAACTCTGATGGTCTAGGCCAACTGATTTGTCATCGCTTTCTGGGCATTCCACATTATCATAAGTTTGACTGTTTGAAAAAAATTAGACCCTTTGGGTTTGAATTTCAATGCTCCTAAAATCACTTGGCAGATAATATACTCTGTCAAGGTGTTCATGTAGTCCTGAGCCCCAGCTCTAATTTAAAATGCCAGATGACCAGCAGGATGCTTATGTCCAAAAACATCTAGGAGATGCCAGGTTAACATAAAATGTAATTTAAATGCACACAGATTGCACCATGGAAAGCAACACCTTTATGCCTGCTATGTTGAAATGTGTTTTTTTCTTCCGTGAACGGTGACCCAATCAGGGAATGAGACATTGTGACATAATGTAGCATTTTCTAAGTCTTTGTAATCCTGAGCTGTGTTGCAGGGGGACTGGAGCCTATCCAAGCAAGCACAGGCCTCACGGCAGGAACAATACTCAGACAGGGAGCCAGTCCATCACAGGGATGAGACTTTGTAATGAGCAAAATCCAATTAGGGAAGGACTACGTAATAAGTGTGAACAAATCAGAGCAAAATTAGAGTCAGTGTTTTTGAAAGACTTAGTTTTTGCCCATCCTCAGCACAATGATGAGTCTGCATTTTCAGAAGCATACGACTCTGGAAAGAGTTTTCAAAAGTATCCATTTTCTTTGGTGGAAAACACCTGGGTAATGTGGACAAAAGGCAAAAACGGAAGACTAATATGTGTTTTTTTTTTTTTTTAAATTAAACTGTAGTGGTGTGGATGGGGTGTACAGTATGTACATTTTGTGGACCCTGGCCATCATCACATTTTGTTGGAGCAACAGTATATGTCATTGACGTCACACTTCTGATTATTGTCTGGACTTTATAAGAACAAGTGCCTTTTCTCTCTGACTTCTGTAACCTGCCATTCCAGCACCTTGCAATACATTTTATATATATTAATGTCTGGCATTCTTGGATGTGATGACTAAAGGATAAACAAGAATCTGTGCCATACTGGGCACTGCAAAAGCACTGGGGTGTAAGAGGTTTAAATACAGTTTGGCCTCTGTTGTGACTTCATATCTGTAACTATGTAATAAAATGTATAGAAATTCCCCTTTCTTTTCTGTATGCATGCTTCTTAACTGCTTTGTTAGTACTATGTTCCTATACTGTCTGAGAACTGCCCTGTCAGCTCACTTACTTACTAAATATTTCACTTAGCACTCTGCACTGCAGCACCAACAGGTCAATTTGCTCACTTTTCTCTGTTTTGATTTTGCAGTGATGGCTAGTCCACAGCGCTTTCAGGGAAACAGCCTGGTGACCTGGTCTAATCTTGCGTCAACCATCACTTTGCCTTGGTACATTGGAATTATGTTCCGCACTCGCCAGGCCAATGGGATTCTCCTTAGGGCCGTTGCTGAGCAACAGTCTACCATCAGTCTGCAGGTACTGCATAACATATTCTCAGCTCTTCTTTTGTGCTGCCAGTGACATCTAGTGGAGGCTTAATGTATGACCTGTCATGTTAGGTTTTCAGTGACTTCAGTGGGTTTCACCTGCTGTGGAAATTAACATTTGTGATGAGACAGATTACCACTTCCTACATTTTGGGCATCGGCCTTGTGGTTAATATGTTGCTTGAGACATATAAAATCAGTGAAACGTTTGTGGTCTTTTTTTGTGAACATAAAAAATCAAAGAAAATACACCAAGTAAGAGTGGCATAAAATTCTCCAGTGGCAAACTGGCAGCCCCTACAAGCCTATTCTATTTTCAAATACAGTGAATTTGGAAATTATTTAGACCCCTTTACTTTTTCCACACTTTATTGCATTGTATGTTTAATTTGGAATAGATAAATTTGCCATTTTTACCCATCAATCTTTCACAAAGTGAGAGTGAAAACATGTTTTCAGAAAGGTTTTTAAATGTATTAAAAATCAAAAACTGAAATCTCTTATATCTATAAGCATTTAGATTCTTTACAGTGGCTGTCCAATTTGTGGTCAGCTGCATCCAGCGGCTGAATGTTTACTTTAATTCCCCTTCGTTTGTGTTCAGAACTTGATTGTCCACTGATGGCAAATCGAATTGATTGGACATTGTTTCAGAAGACAAACCCCTGTTTACATAAGGTCCCACAATTCACACTGCATGTCAGGATAAATTGGAATGCCAGGATGTCCAAGGAACTCTCTGTAGGCCTCCACAATCAAATTGTGATAAGGCATAGGTCATAGCAAGATGATACAACCATTTCTAAAGCTTTGGGTGCTCCCAGGAGCACAGTGGCATCAATAAGTATGAAATGGAAGAAGTTTTGACCCACCAGGACTCTTCCTAGAGTACCAGTCTAGCCAAACTGAGTAACTGGGTAAGCAGGGCTTTGGTCAGGGAGGTGACCAAACAGAGATTCAGAAGTCCTAAGCTGAGATGGGAAAACCTGTCAGAAAGACGACCATCTCGGCAGCACTCAAACAATCAGACATTTATGGTAGAGTGACTAGATGGAAGCCACTCTTGAGTAGATGTTTTACAAATGTCATTTTCAAGGACCCTTAGAGCATGAGGGAAAAGATTCTCTGGTCTGTTTAGACAAACAATGACCTCTTTGGGCAGACATCCAAGCACAATGTCTAGCCAAGATCAGGCATTCCTAATCACCTTCCTAATCCCATCCTTACAGTGAAGAATGGTGGTGGCAGTATTTTGCTATGGGGGTGCTTGTCAGTGGGAGGGACAGAAAGACTGGTTGAAACTGAAATGGGGATGACTGCAGCCAAATATGGAAAAGTCCTTAAAGAAAACCTGCTTCAGCATGCACATGACCTCAGACTGGAGTGATGTTTCAACTTTCAGCACGTCAATGACCTGATCAAACCTGTGATTGTGCTTGAGTGGCCCAGCCAAAGTGCAGAGCTAACTTCCATATAACATCTGGGGAGAGACCTGAAGATGGCAGTTCAGACATTTCCCATCCTATCTAACATGGCTTGAAACTGACCAAATCCAGGTGTGCAGAGATTGTCGAGACTTCCCCAGGAATACTTGAAGCTGGAATTGCTGCCAAATTGCTTCTTCAAAGTAACAGATTAAGGTTTGAATTCTTATATGAAATGAGAGATTTCAGTTTTTGATTATTAAAAAATTTGCAAACTTTTCTGAAAACTTGTCATACTTTTTCATTATGGGTAATTGAGTAGTTAATGGGCAAAAATGGCAAATGTA
This sequence comes from Erpetoichthys calabaricus, assembly GCF_900747795.2. Taxonomy (NCBI): domain Eukaryota; kingdom Metazoa; phylum Chordata; class Cladistia; order Polypteriformes; family Polypteridae; genus Erpetoichthys; species Erpetoichthys calabaricus. The sequence goes on along the minus strand of NC_041396.2, from coordinate 31,558,360 downwards.
TTAATTTAAAATGAAATCTGTAATACAGAATGTAAATTTACAAGTAAGAACTTGTTACTTCCTGAAGAAATCTTTCTTTTAAACTTAAGAAACCCTTTGAGTAAAATTCAGGGTCACAATTCTGGAAAGTGATCAAATGATTTTACACAAAGTATGTATTTCAGGTAAGCTTCTGTCACTTCCCACAAATGCTAATAACCACGTTTTGTTTGACATGTTCACAGCTAAGCGAGGGGAACATCTTTTTAGCCCTGTATATTGGAAGTAGAAGTGTCTCCTCTTTAAGGCTGGACCAGGTGAAGGTCAATGATGGAGACTGGCATTATCTGCAAGTTGAACTGAAAAGCACACAAGAGGATTCAGACTCAAAATACCAGGCCATCATTTATTTTGACTATGGGCTGCACCAGGTACGTTGTGTTTCACAGGCTGCAGATAAGCAGATGGGCATAATTAAAATCTGTTATGATATTCCTAATAAGCTGCTTGGCAGGGCTGTGAAAACAAGCTCTCCCCCAAGAGTGAATTCTAAACTTAGACAGTGACTTCAGACACGTAGGATCTGTGGTTCAGATCTACTTGGGATTTCAGTTGTAAGACAAAAATGATGTCTAAACTCACTGTTTTTCCCTACAGGCAAATACTGAGATTGATGCTGAGTTTCCAGGGCTAAAACTGAACACTGTGAGCGTGGGCGGTATGGCAGGAGATAACGGCAGTGTTCTTCACGGCTTCAGAGGATGCATGCAGGTGAGCCAAGGGTGCTTATAGATGGGGTGTGGTGAAGTGTGCATTGTGCTTATTTCATCAGCGTGAATTTACTTTCCATTGTGTCTCATCACCTTTTGTGTTTTATTGTTAAAAAATCGTAAAGATGAAAATATATTAATCTGTTGTCTGAGCCCACTTAATCCCATTGCCTGTCTTGGCAAAGTCTGGCACAAAGAGAAACAAACATGAATCAGTCAGTCACAGGGTACATATTCACACACACCAGACATATTTATAGTCTCACATTTAACATACACATACATCTTTGTGACTTGGGAATCATTTTTAAATGACTTTAAATATAAATTTACTGATTATGTGTAATTCATTACATGGCTTAGGGAAACAGATTGTCATAACAGAATTAGACACAAGCAGAAATCAGCCCTAGATGGAATCGGATGCTGGTCCATTGTAAGATACACTTAAGTTCTCCCTCAGGTTTTATTGTCAAGAGTTCACAGTAAAAGAGAATTCTTACTCCCAGTTCTCTCATGGATGGTTTGCAGTAGCACAATATCAATAACAGCCAAGGACTACACCAGCAGACAATGAATGCAACATCAAGTCAGAAATACAAGAAAATACACATCAGGGGCCTCATGCATAACGCTGTGTGTAGAATTCGCACTATAACATGACGTAAGCACAAAAGTTGAAATGTGCTTACACACAGAAAAATCCAGATGCAGGAATCTGTGCGTACACAAACTTCCACATTCTTCCTCTACATAAATCCCGATCAGCGTGAAAAGTAACGCTTGTGCACGCGCCTGCTGTCCCGCCCCAACTCCTCCCAGAATTACATCTCTTTGAATATGCAAAGCAATATAAATAGCCCTTAAGTTCAGCCTTCTGTGAAAAGACAATGGCAAAAGCATGGGGGAAAATATAAGAATTTCGGGGAGAATACCAAGTGGAGGCAAGGAAAAAACGTACTATTTGTTGGTTTAAACATTGATATAATCAACAAAAGGAAGTTGATCGAGTGACAGAGTGTCGGCGAAACTCGAAAGATCAAGTTTACAAAGTCGCACAGTGCCCGAAATAAAAAAGAAGTTGTCACATATCCAAGTCGCTGTGAAAAGGTGAGTCGTAGCCCACCGTCTGTGTCATATGAAAGCTTATTAGGGTACACAGAAAAAAAAATAGGCACACAGTGGGGAAAAAAGCAGGAAATGTCAACTTTAGTCTCGAAATTTCCACTTTAATCACGTAGTTTATTTTGTCATTAAAGTAGAACATCATAAACTTCATCTTAAAATCGATTAATTTACTAGTTTCTCAAATCCCATCGTAACTAAAGTAGCACGTTAAATGCTTTGTTTTGTATTTGATCTTCTTTGTGCTCTGTGTGTGAATCACTACATGGTTCTTAAACTGGCTTTCTCTTCCTCCAACAGGACACAGAATCCATTACATTCGTGATAACTACAGCTCTCTGAATAATTAAAATACTGAGATGTATACGTGATATCTTTTTCATGATGATAGGAATGAAAGCATGTTATTAAACATGGGAACACGGTGGCGCAGTGATTGTGTGCAACCTTCAATGAAATTTTTGCAGCAGTACTGTCTCTTTCAAACGTACTAACCTCTAATTCCTGTCCTTACTTTTCTTTCTCCAAATACCCAATCGCCACACAATCAGCTCTGTAATAGACGTTAAGCCATCTGTAAGCTTACAACGACGATTCTTCAAAACTTTTAAGGAACATTGAAATATCTTCGTAGTAAGTGTTTAATTATTCTATCCATCTATCCTTCCAGTGTCGCTCCAGCCCACCAAGCATACAGTACGAGGTAGGATCAATCTGTGAACTAGCTAGTGCTGCAGCTCTGTGTCCTCACATGTTTAATTATTAACAATACAGACTATTTAAATGAAGTTAAAGTTTTATGTGTATAATATAATCAACCTATTTTGCTGCATTTCATCTTAAAAATAATATTGTCATATGTAAATATGCGCTTTATAAAGTGGCACAGGTTGTGCAATATTATAACTGAAGTGCAAGTTTACAGTGAGGTAATTGTAATTATAAGTACAAACAGTTCTAACAAGGAGCACTTGATGGACTGATTGAGTGTGTTTAAAGTTCTTGGGATGAAACTGTTTCTGAACCGCGAGGTCCGTACAGGAAAGTCTCTGAAGCGTTTTGCCGTGGCTGACACAGCGTGTGCTTGATGCTGTATCCTGATAATTCTCTTTCTGATCAGCTGCTGCTGTGATTCCCCACTCAGATACAGTGATATAAATACTCCGAGTGGTGCAGTGAGCGTAATATGGAAAAAGATGATCTGCTGTGGCAACCCCTAACGGGAGCAGCTGAAAGAAGAAAAAGAAGGTTCAGTGAGAGTAACAACGCTAAAGCAGTTACGGTATTTGGAATACTATGGCTATTCCCTGGACCATTATATTGTTACAGGTTAATTACAATCAGATGCATTACACTAATAAAACAATATGCGGTTAATTTCAGTGTATTAATAAAGCTGCGTCAGGAATGTTGATCTGAAAAAGAAAGGATAACCACACAGGAACAGTAGCACTGCTTTGACGCTGGGTGCCGCCAGTCTGCAAAACCGAGTAGAGAACTTGCGTACGACAGGGTATGAGGTACCGTGGAAATCCGCGTGGCTTTACGCCAAGTTTAGGTTTTATACGTCGCGATTTGAACGTGGAAACAGGCTTACGCAACATTTCTGTGCGTACGCACCGTTTATACATGAGGCCCCAGGTCTGCTCATACAGTTTTAAGTATGGATGGATGTTGGGTATCATTATGATCAGGGGATATAAACTGTTCCCAAATGTAGCATTTCCAAATATCCTAACAGCTGGATGTAAGGGGAGACAAAAGCATCCTGGTAAAACCCTAGGGCAGGAGTGGCGAACTCCAGGCCTTGAGTGCCGCAGTGGCTGCAGGTTTTCATTCTTACCATCGTCTTAATTAGTGACCAGTTTTTGCTGCTGATTACTTCTTTTAATTAACTTGACTCAGGCCCCATAGTTGTTTCTTTTTCTTTAATTAGTAGCCAAACAATAATGAGACACAAAACAAGCCACCACGTGACCAGCTCCCCTGTGCCCATTACACAATATCTGAAATTAAAGAGAGGTGATGGTCTTGGTAAGGTTGATCTCTCAGGTCACCAAAACATTTTGACGGTGCTCTTAGAAAGAACAGAAAAACAACAGTTTTCGAAATGTGTGCTGTGGCTGAATGAGAGCAGCAACAAGCCATGGAATTAAATAACGGGTTTAATTAACAGCAAGAATTGGCTTCTCATTAAGAAAGTGATTGGAGTGAAATTGGTTGGAGTTTGAAGCCCCAGTTTAGCTGGTCATCTGTTAGCTCGTTTCACATCTCATTTCTGCTTGGCCGTCATTTAATGAAGAAAGGAATCAATTCAGAGGGCTGAACTCTTCTAACAGGGCTATTAAAGTGATGGGGAAAAAGTTAATTAGCAGTGAAAACTGGTCACTAATTAGGAAAAGGGTTAGAATGAAAACCTGTAGCCACTGCGGCACTCCAGGCCTGGAGTTTGCCACCCCTGCCCTAGGGAGTACAAATTAAACACTGCCAAGAACTAAATAGGGTTCAAAGCCAGTAATTTATCAAGTGTCTCAGAGTGGGGAAAATGGTCCTAACTGGCTCAAAAATCTCAAAGTGATGCGAGAAACATGTTATCAATTTTCCCAAATTAGGAAACTACTCCTTACTGCAGCAGGAGTTTGGAGAGCTTATGAGCTGTCCTTCCTTAGTAAGAGCTGTCAGAAGATGGTGTTCAGGCAGAGATTGGCACACACATTCTGGGAAAGGCTGACAATTCTGGAAACACTGGACAACAATAAACTCACAAATGGATATCAATTTGACAGAGATGGAATAATATTTGTCACAAATTGTGTAAGTTACATCACTGCTCCATCTACGCAGAGAAACTGTGCTGTCAGACAAAATGAAAGTGTAACTTTACATATAAAATGCAGCTGTTAACAGAATTATTAAAGACTTCTCCTATCTTGCACGTTTACTTTTCTTACTCTTTTCTTTCTGCACTGTTAGCACTCGACACCCTGAGATTCAGTGACAGGTTAACTTCTAAGACTATTTGTCAGCCTCTTGCACTAACAACGATATGAGTATTGGTATATCAAATGCGTACTTCTCATATCTGTTTTTGATGTTGTGTTTCATGTGTGTTGTTGTATTCATTGTTTATTGTTTGTAATGTACCATTGCCACTAGTCCATGAGAGCCATAAAAGCAAGAATCTCACTTTTACAACTTACACATAACAATGGATTTAAACTTAAATTGACCTGTTCAGATTGTGTTTAAGTGTGCTCCGTGATGCTGCGTTCTAGACGTTTTCCTGCCTTTCATCCGATACTGCCAGGGGTAGGTACCAACACCCCTACCCCGAACTGAATAAGCAGGATATAAAAATGTATGAACATGGCTTGCATTGAGACAGTATGTCTCAGCACACATTATGCGACTCTTCAATTCCACCCGGGGGGGGGTAAACGTTAACATTATACAAAGTTATTGTCTGTCTGTATACCTGCATTGTTATCACTCTTTAATTTAATATTTTCTTATCAGTATGCTGCTGCTGGAGTATGTGAATTTCCCCTTGGGATTAATAAAGTCTATCTATCTATCTATCTATCTATCTATCTATCTATCTATCTATCTATCTATCTATCTATCTATCTATCTATCTATCTATCTATCTATCTATCTATCATATGCAAGCATTTTACTGATCTCCTTATCTCTCAGTCATGTGCCAAGATGTTCGTGTATGGTGGAACTCTGTGCTAAGCTTGTTATAATCTTGCTTGATGTGTTCTCGTGGAGCAGGGTGTGCGCATCGGTGAGACATCAGCCAGTGCAGTGGCACTAAACTTGAATCAGGCGGAGAAAGTGAATGTGGAGCGTGGCTGCAGCCTTCCAGACCCTTGTGACTCCAACCCCTGTCCAGCTAATAGCTACTGCAATGATGACTGGGACAGCTATTCCTGCAGCTGCGATCCAGGTAATGAGAAGTTTAGCAGAAATGATGCAATAGAGACTCGCGTCTCTGTACGCTGCAAGTAATGGTGGCTTTGAGGGAGTTGAGTTGATCCAGACATTGGCAGTTAACTTTGTAGATCCTATAAGTGGATGAATGAAGAGGAAGCAGTATGGAGAGATGTTCATCATGCTGGAATTGCACAATGTAAGAGGGAACAAATAGGGTGGGAAGACCAGTGACTGTTGTGAATGTATTTCTAAGGAATGAGATAATGGAGTAACACAAGTGATGATATCTATTCTGCAGATTTTGATGATTATCATAAAGGAGCAGGGACATGGAATTACACAGGGCCTGTTGTTCGCACTGATTTGATTTGTAGTGTTCATCCTTATTGGAACTTTCCGTTTGACAATGTCCAGTTTCTCTGATCTGCCATGTGCTTTTCTTTCTCAGGCTACTATGGGGAGAGTTGCATGGACGTGTGTGATGTAAATCCCTGTGAACACCACTCATCCTGTACACGCAAGCCAAGCTCCTCTCATGGGTACATTTGTGAGTGCTCTGGAAACTTCTTAGGGCAATACTGTGAGAATAAGTAAGTGACACCGTCCTCCTCCTTCTCCTTCCACTGACTTTTCCTACTAGGTAGTTAATATTACTGATATTTTTGTGCAGGATTGATCAGCCCTGTCCAAAGGGATGGTGGGGTCACCCAATGTGTGGACCATGCAGCTGTCAGATTGAGAAAGGTTTCGATCCTGATTGCAATAAGACAAGTGGACATTGCCGGTGCAAGGTGAGACCAAGAAAACAGGAATGATTGTGTAACCAGGAAAAAGAAGAGACATTCTAATGCCCATTTCTGTCTGCAGGAGAACCACTACCAGCCACTGGGAAACGACACCTGCTATCCTTGTGACTGCTATCCTACAGGCTCCTTCTCTCGCAACTGTGACTTGGAAAGTGGGCAGTGTCAGTGCAAGCCAGGGGTCATAGGGCGCAAGTGTGATCAGTGTGACAACCCATTTGCAGAAGTATCCATGAATGGCTGTGAAGGTGCGTGTTTCAACTATATGAGGGAGAAGGCATACATATTATTTAATGGGTTCAGTATTCTGAATGTATAAAGGGCTTTCATGTCAAATATTACTTTTTCGTAAGGTACAGTGTTAGGACTACTAAATAGGTGTGGTGTAATGTGAGAAAAAGACAATTCTGAAAATTTGACAGTCTTCCTCACCTTTTGCGATCTTTAGCCACAGATGGCCACTCCATCCACACTAACAGCCTCATTTTTTTCTGTAGTGATCTATGACAGCTGTCCTCGAGCTATGGAGGCAGAGATTTGGTGGCCCCGGACCAAGTTTGGACTCCCTGCTGCAGTTCCCTGCCCAAAAGGATCAATAGGTAAAAATAAAGTTGGTCTCAAACTATTTTAATCTATTGCACCCTCCCTCTAACTGAGACCTTCTATTTGTTGGCACTTCTATGGGTGGGTTGTGGCGAAGTAAAGCCGGCAAGGCCCTTAAGATGTACCTCTGTCCACAGCTCTGCTTATGTTTTGAGGGTTCCCTGTACTCCAGTCTAATTTCTGTACTGTATAAGTTTTTTTTTTTAGTAAGTACAAATTCAAAGCCCTGTGTACAGTCTTCCTATCCCAGCTCTTCATCTGGAATGCTGTGTAGACACCACTTGGTTGCATATGGTTTAGCGGCTAAGATGTTTCCACCCATTTGTTCACATTTGAATTCTGAAATGCATAAAGTGACTGCAGCGGCTATGGCATTTCACAAATACAGCTGCTGCCGACTTCTTACCAGTTTTAAGCCTTTTGAGTGAGTGTGTATCAGCAGGAGAAACTGTCCCAATTTTTTTATTCTGATCCCACTTCCCATCTTCCTTTTCATAGGTACAGCAATCAGACACTGTGATGAGCACAAGGGCTGGCTGCCACCGAATCTTTTCAACTGCACTTCTGTCACTTTCTTGGAACTGAAGCATTTTGTGAGTATTCATTTTGCCTTTGCAGTTGGTTAAAGATGGATTCAACATCATCATAACACTAAGACCATCGTAAACTCCATCTTAAGACTGATTGCTAATTTAAGAGTGTTCACTCACAACCCATCGTAAATAAATAAGCATGTTAAAACCTTGTAATCTGCATGCTCCCTGATCTAGTCGTTAATTTCTAACTGCTTCTTAAAAGGTCGTCTTCTAGTACCAACTGTAACCATAGACAGTGACATCCACACAATATATTAAATTCACGTTACAGCAACTCTCTAAATATTTTGAATACTAAGACTTACACTTGTGATTATAGCATTTTTATAATCCAATGCACTGAAGCATTCATAGTATTATGTTTACAGGTAAACTGTTAGGTTCATTAAAAGTTTTTCTTCTGCTCTTAATTACCGATGTACAGTATAAGTTGATGATATTTCTGTTCTTTAAAAGTTTTTGAAGATTTAGTGTTCTAATGTTGCAGCTAACTTTACGTTTACTGCGACATTTTCTGTGTTGCAATTGGATATGTGGAGAAATGGAAAGAAAGAAAAGAGGACAGGAATTGGGGCTTAATATGTTGGATAGAGATATACAGCTAAAATCAAGAAATTCATTGAATTCAGTGTTTGTGTCACTGACATTACCCATCTAATGAACCTAAAACTTATACATTACTTAAAATAAATCATTGTGCTGTAAATAATATCCATTCATACATCCTGTCTCTTGGAGCATTGAATGTACATCTCCCTTTTTATGGATACTATGACTTCATCTAAACCAATTTGCAGTATGTTAAAGGGCAAAAAACAACAAGAGTGTTGGTGGAAGGCTACTGGGTAATACTGGGTCTTTCCTTTGTGCGTACCTGTTGACATGTATAATTAACTCTCAAACAGCGTTAAAAACAATGCTGTGCTGCTTGTCAGCAAACTCCCAACATGTAGAAATTAAAGTAAAGACATAGCCATATGGAAAATGCATTTCAGCTGTTTTCATATATATATTTTCCCCATGTCAGCGATTCCCAATTTGTGGGCCATGGCAGCATTGCTGGTGGGCTGTGGCCCAATGGTGGGGCATGGCAGCATTGGAAGTTGGTTGTCGATGACCACAGACAAAACACTCACCGATCCCCAGCCAGTCCCCACACTACCCCCAATGCACCAATGATTACACTCAATTCACAGCGGCAGGATCACAGGTGGATTGTGGACGATCTCCCCAACCCCAACTCTTATGATCGTGCTCGAATCACCAAGAAGGAAAAGCATTGACAATCATGCTTGGACCACATCACTCCTCCTGCTCTGATATTCACGCTAAATTAACAGAAGACCCCATACCATACCCAACCCACCCCCAATAACCCACGCCCACAAACCCCCGTGAGTCACGAACACACCGGCATTAGAAAGACTGGGTTGTGACACCACAAATTTGGGAAACATTGCGCTATAAATTTGAGAAGTTAACCACACAATGCAGTATCCAAAAGTGTATGGGAATTTTTAATGCATAATTACGCACATTGAATGATTGTGGAAAAATAACAGTTTATATAACTTAAATATATACCAGGCTATCCAGCTGGTGTCCATATGCCTGAAAGAGAGTAAAATAGGTTCTGTTATGCAAAATTATTCTCTTCATTGTATCTGTAAAATTAGCTCATGTTCCCAACCTTGGAAAGGCCGCTGCATACCTTAGTAAACATAAAAATTTCTGTCACCAAAAAGAAGAACAGGCTTTTCTTGTGTGCTTTTTTTTATGGCATGCCCATCATTCCTTAAAAAAAGGTATGTGTCCAAGTTTGGGCTTATCTATACTCTCCGTATTTGGTTTTTAAATTATGTTACTTTATATTAATTTCACGTCTTTTTTTATTCCACTGACTGACCAACAACAAAAACATATAATGATATTATTATCAAACAACTTTTTCAGTTAACTTGTAATGCTTTTTTGTAGCTTAGCAGCGCAGTTTACTAATTAATAATTTATGCTTGCTTGTAAAGTGGCTACTTAAGAGCGGTTTTGAGAAATGCACAAAAAAGTAGCTCATACTTTATGTACACTGTCATCGACCCATGAGTAATACAAAAGTCCAGATGAAATGTTGGGGTACCAACTGGACCACCCCATTTACTCAAAATAATAAGGCATGTTAAAAATAACAGGCACACGATGGTACAATAAGAAACAAAAACGATGTTCAGCCATTGTCTGCAGGTAAATGGGACTAGAAAGTGATAAGGCTTCAGGGTCGGAGCTCCGTCAGGTTGGCTGGCTTCTGTCAATGGGCATCTTCTCAGATTTGTGTATAACACAAGAGACAGAAGAGTTAGTGATCGCACCCCTGGTGTCACAGGGTTGTATCCCTTACCTTTGTCAAGCCTGGAAGATGACTCTACAATAATAATAATAATAATAATGCAATTTATTTATAGGGCACTTTACATTAATAGTAAATCTCAAAGTGCTAAAGTGACAACACACTTCTTAAATTTGCTCATTAATCACTAAGATTCTTCATTTTTGGGAAATGAAGCCAAACGATTTGTGAAGCGGGAGTTCTGTAGCCCATTAGCTCAGTGGGGTGCAGCCTGCTGCTCAGTCAAGAAATTTAGATGGCTCATTAAATTGAGTTTGCAAAACTCTTGAAGTAGGCTGGCGCATGTTTAAAGAGCTCTTTCTATGAAATGTTGAAAGCACAGACTACTAGGAGTGGGTGCTACTAAACCTGGAATACCCACGTTAAGTCTTCCCTTTACTTTTCGAAATCTAGACACTACCAACTTCTTTTCTTTGTTTTTTATATACTGTTTATTATAATCTTTCTTTTTTATCCTCCCTTAATCCAGTCTGACAAGCTGTCACGCAATGAGTCATTCCTGGATGCTGTAAAGTCCCGGCAAATGGCAATGATGTTACAGAATGCCAGCCAGCACACAGCTGTATATTTTGGCAGTGATGTAAAAGTTGCATATCGACTCATCGACAGAATCCTCAAGTATGAAAATCTACAGGAAGGCTTTGGTCTGGCGGCCACCCAAGATGTGCATTTCAATGAGGTGAGTATCTCCACATAAAGCAGCCTGGGAATCCTTGCCTCAGGTATAGTTTAACCATATTTCCTTATAAGTATGCTTACAGCTAAGTAATCCCTGTGGGCTTTCATGGCTGAGCACATCCAGCATCAAGCTTAAGTGCTCATGTTGAGCATATCTTATGCGGCTTATGATCATATTTTTGTGCTGTTCAGAAAATATTATGCTGCTGTCTCCACAGAATCTGTTCAGAGTTGGCAGTTCTCTCCTGAACCTAAAGAACAAAGCTCACTGGGATTTGATCCAAAACACTGAAGGTGGTACAGCACAACTCCTACGGCATTATGAAGACTATGCCAATATACTGGCCCAAAACATGAAGAAAACTTATCTCAGCCCCTTTACCATTGTCACCCCAAATATTGGTAAGCAACCTGAAGTGTCATGGTGATTCAGTAAGCTGAGATTCACATTACTTTCAAGATAGACTGACGAACCCCTTGAATTTCTTTAGTGATCTCAGTGGACCGCTTAGACAAGATGAACTTTGGAGGTGCCAAATTGCCCAGATATGAAGCTTTGAGAGGGGCCAAGCCTATAGACGTGGATACATCTGTGACACTGCCAGACTCTGTCTTCAAACCTGCAGAGACTAAAAGTAAGCAAAGTCAGAACCACTTTTTTATAAGCTTTAGGAAGAATGGAAAAGTCAGAGTGTACCATTTTAAAAATGTTCAAATCTCAATACCAAATCCCTATGCAGGCCTACCTGAGTTGTTTTTCTGTCAGTCTGAAATTATTCCTGTTCTGTGTGCTTTTGAATAGTCTTTATTGTGAAGTGTACTGTAGACAATAATGACTGAATATCCAATGGAGAAACCTTTATATCTGCTGCTCCTCTTCTACCAATTGTAAAAATGTTGCCTCCTTATTTCTTGTTCTTCTATTGCTTCTATTCATCTCAATCTTCTAATGTATCATGATGTTTAATTCTTTGCGCAGCATCCAGAATCACAGAAGCCCATATCAAGGAAGATAACAGAACGATGAATAGGAAAAGAAGGCACCCTGACCTTTCTGGGCAAGAGGCCATAGCTAGTGTCATCATTTACCAGACTTTAGCTACACTTCTACCTGAACAGTATGATACAGACAAGAGGAGTCTGAGGTATTTGAGCAAACACACTGCCAGTCTTTTCCTATCAAACCAACAAATCTTAAGAACATCATGTGCCCTAATGACATTTTAGTAATATAGTCAATATAGTGGTGTCCTGTGCTCTGTTTGACCATGTATGCTTCTCTCCAGGGTCCCAAAAAGGCCAGTGATCAATACACCAGTGGTCAGTATATCCATCCACGACAATGAGGAGCGCTTGCAACATATACTGGATAAACCAATTACCGTGCAGTTTCGGCTTTTTGAGACAGAGGAACGGTCAAAGCCCATCTGTGTTTTCTGGAACCATTCCATTCCGTAAGTCCAGACCTTGTCATCTTTTTTTTTTTTTTTTTTGAACTATTGTTTCTAAAACTTTTTACTACTTAAATTAAGAACTTGAGTGGCTTTCTATATAACCAACTTTTATATACAGTATAGTCTATCAAGAATGTAACATCTCATCCAGAATCATCTTAAAAGCTCACACGGTCTCTGCTTTAATTGCTCAGTAGTCTTTTCCCTGTTCCCATGAGCCTTTGTGTGAATAAGTGCTTTCTGGCTTAAGTGCACTTTCCCTTAATTTCCACTTGTCTTCTCAAGTATGTGATACAGTATCTGACTGAAAGAACTGGGCTTAATCAGTTTTATCAATGACTATTAGAATTAGGTTAGCCCTTGTGAAGGAAATTATTATGTTTTTTTTTTTTTTTATTTATTTAACCACTTTTATACTTATGTACTGTATACTCAATATAAAACCATCTGCCTAAAATTGCGTTGGCCCTTCTCACGCCGCCAAAACAGCTCTGACACGTCCAGGCAAGGACACCACAAGACCCTCTGACTGTGTTCTGTGGTATCTGTTAGTCTTCAATAAGCACACCAATTTGAATATGAAATATGTTACTTAAAAAATGCACAACTTATGAACTGAAAGAGAACTTCAATACTATCATCACAAAAACTAACAACATCCATGCATGCCAACTAGGAAGATCCATCCATCCATCCATTTTCCAACCCGCTGAATCCGAACAGAAGGTTACAGGGGTCTGTTGGAGCCAATCCCAGCCAACACAGGGCACAAGGCAGGAACCAGTCCTGGGCAGGGTACCAACCCACCGCAGGACACACACATACACACCCACACACCAAGCACACACTGGGGCCAATTTAGAATCGCCAATCCACCTAACCTGCATGTCTTTGGACTGTGGGAGGAAACCGGAGCACCCGGAGGAAACCCACGCAGACACGGGGAGAACATGCAAACTCCACGCAGGGAGGACCCGGGAAGCGAACCCAGGTCTCCCAACTGCGAGGCAGCAGCGCTACCCACTGCGCCACCATGCCGCCCAACTAGGAAGATACATTGTCGTATAGGGGACAACAGCAATAATTCCATCTGAGTATGTTTACCATGATAATGAACTTAACAGTATCTGGCACCAAGATATTAGCAGTTGATCCTTTAATTCCTGTTAAGTTTCAAGATGAGACCATGGACTTCTTTGCCTTGTTGCTCAAACTATTCCTGAACACTTGTTGCATTGTGGCAGGGTGCATTATCCTGCTGAAAGAGGCCACTGCCATCTGGTAATACCATTATCATGAAGGGGTGCACATGGTCTGCAACAATTTTTAAGCAGGTAGTACATGTCAAAGTAACATCCACATGAATGCCAGGATCCAGGGTTTCCCAGCAGAACATTGCCCAGATCATCACTGTGGTATAGTGGGTCTGTGGCTCAGAAAGTGGCTGTTTTGAATAAATAAATAATTAACACACTCACTTCTTTGTGTTGGGGGTGTTGTATAATGGTGAGAGCGGTTCCTGTTTGTGATGTGAAAGCGGACAGCCCTGCACTTAGTGCCCAGGTGCAGGATCGCCTGTGACCCTAGCTAGCGCCAGGAGTTGCTGATTGCCGCAGCTGTGCCATGTCCCCATGAGTGCAGAAAGCTGGAAGGAAAAAACAAGGAAAGAGAGAAAAAAAAATAAAAGAACGCAAACTGAGCCAAGAGAGCAGCACTGGGGTGGAGAGAGAAAACAAGCCAGCCAGCCAGTATAGGGAAAGGCAGCGCGGTCGGTGGTCCCACAATGGAGTGAATGATCACCAGTCTAGGGAAGGATCGTCCTCACTGATTGTTCAGAGGAGTGGGTGTGAGCAAGGTGGCGTCTTCTCAAGGGATCGAAGATACACCAGTGCAAGCGAGAAGAAAGATGAAAGGACAACCAGCTCCGAGCTAACGCCACTCGAGGCAGCCAAGACTCGGTTCAGTTTGGAGAGGACCACAGCTGTTGAAGTCTCCACCACCTGAGTGAGCTATGGATGAGCTGAAGAGACTAAGAGAGAACGTGGAGCCAGCCTGCACCATCTGAATGACATTGCCCTCCGCTGCTTTAACTTCTTCTCAGAGTTCAACTTGCTGGTGTCTCTTACCCAGGTAAACAACACACACACACCCAGCCGTCCATTGGGTCTAAAAGAAAACGTGCTACATCGGACCAGACCACCTTTTTCCATTGCTCCACAGTCTATTGTAGGTGGACATGGGTCAGCATGGGCACTGTGACCAGACTGTGCTTACTCAGCCCCATACACAGCAAACTGCGTTGCACTGTGTGTTCTGACATCTTGTTCTCATGACTAGCATTACGTTTTACAGTAATTTGTGCTACAGTAGTTCTTCTGTGGAATCAGAAAAGACCGGGCCAGCCTTTGCTCCTCAATGAGCCTTGGGTGCTCACCACAGGGCATCACAATTCATTTTTCCCTACTGCTGTATATGGCTTGATTGACAGAATCACAATTGAATTTACACTTTAGTTAATGTTGCCAACTGCTGTCTATTTGTGAGAGAAGAGGGGCTCTGAGCCTGAGTCAGGTGTTAGGCTTGATCTGAAAGAGAGGTACTGTATGCATGGAAGCGATGTTACTTTTGTATGTATGTGTATTTATTTATACCTTTTCATTGTTTTTATTCACTGCTTTATGTGTTTTATTATTTTTAAGATATCCCTTTTAATTTGCATCACTCATTTTTTCTTCAAAAATGAAACCATTTATCCAAAAAATTATCCATTGTTCCCAAAGTTCATTATTCGAAGGACCTTTTCTCCAAGGATGCACTTATTATTTATTCTAGTTACCCTTTAGATAGATAGATAGATAGATAGATAGATAGATAGATAGATAGATAGATAGATAGATAGATAGATACTTTATTAATCCCAATGGGAAATTCACATTCTTCAGCAGCAGCATACTGATACAATAAATAATATTAAATTAAAGATTGATAATAATGCAGGTGAAAAACAGACAATAACTATGTATAATGTTAAATATTAACGTTTACCCCCCCCGGGTGGAATTGAAGAGTCGCATAGTTTGGGGGAGGAACGATCTCCTCAATCTGTCAGTGGAGCAGGACAGTGACAGCAGTCTGTCGCTGAAGCTGCTCTTCTGTCTGGAGATGATCCTATTAAGTGGATGCAGTGGATTCTCCATAATTGATAGGAGCCTGCTGAGCGCCCTTCGCTCTGCCACAGATGTTAAACTGTCCAGCTCCATGCCAACAATAGAACCTGCCTTCCTCACCAGTTTGTCCAGGCGTGAGGCGTCTTTCCTCTTAATGCTGCCTCCCCAGCACACCACTGCGTAGAAGAGGGCACTCGCCACAACTGTCTGATAGAACATCTGCAGCATCTTTTTGCAGATGTTGAAGGACGCCAGCCTTCTAAGGTAGTATAACCGGCTCTGTCCTTTCTTGCACAGCGCATCAGTATTGGCAGTCCAGTCTAATTTATCATCCAGCTGCACTCCCAGATATTTATAGGTCTGCACCATCTGCACACAGTCACCTTTGATGATCACTGGGTCTATGAGGGGTCTGGGCCTCCTAAAATCCACCACCAGCTCCTTGGTTTTGCTGGTGTTCAGGTGTAGGTGGTTTGAGTCGCACCATTTAACAAAGTCATTGATTAGGTCCCTATACTCCTCCTCCAGCCCATTCCTGATGCAGCCCACGATAGCAGTGTCATCAGCGAACTTTTGCACATGGCAGGACTCCGAGTTGTATTGGAAGTCCGATGTATATAGGCTGAACAGGACCGGAGAAAGTACAGTCCCCTGTGGCGCTCCTGTGTTGCTGACCACAATGTCAGACGTGCAGTTCCCAAGACGCACATACTGAGGTCTGTCTTTAAGATAGTCCACGATCCATGCCACCAGGTATGAATCTAATCCCATCTCTGTCAGCTTGTCCTTAAGGAGCAGAGGTTGGATTGTGTTGAAGGCGCTAGAGAAGTCTAGAAACATAATTCTTACAGCACCACTGCCTCTGTCCAAGTAGCATATAGATGATGGCATCCTCCGCTCCCACCTTCTCCTGATATGCAAACTGCAGAGGGTCAAGGGCGTGTTGAACCTGTGGCCTCAGGTGGTGAAGCAGCAGCCTCTCCATGGTCTTCATCACATGTGATGTCAGAGCAACAGGCCGAAAGTCATTCAGCTCACTAGGATGTGATACCTTTGGGACTGGGGTGATACAAGATGTTTTCCAAAGCCTCGGGACTCTCCCCTGTTCCAGGCTCAGGTTGAAGATGCACTGTAGAGGACCCCCCAGTTCCGATGCACAGACCTTCAGCAGTCGTGGCGATACTCCATCTGGACCCGCTGCTTTGCATTTCGATTTTAGTTCACATGATACCGTTTTTTTTATGCAAAATGTTTTCTGCTGTGCACATTTACCATTTCATTCATAAACCCGTGTAAAACTCTAATTTATGGAGTGTTGTCCAATAATTTTGAAGACAGAATTGATTTTTTTCCCTCCCCTAGTATCTAGTTTCAAATACTTTGCCATAACAACTTTTTCAAGCGTTTGGTCTTGGCTAGGCCTGTTAAAGCCCATTGAAGCATTCCTTGCGTGATTTTGGGCCATGCAAGAAATAAATTCTTGTTGTTGTTGTACTCTCATCACCGAACTGTTGGCTTATTCTTTTAAAAGGCTTTTCCAGGCCTAACTGTAGCCATTTTTAGCTATATCCACACTACTATGTTTTCATTTGAAAAAGGTGTTTTGAAATGAAAACATTCTCCATTCACACTAGCGTTTTCACACTAAACACTAAAATGACCAAAAACAAATAAGATGTACACATTTGCATACACTGGGCATGTGTATATTGGCAGAGAAAATCCCTGAAGGGATAGTAATGCTTTTGGCCATGGGATTTATCACAAATTTGTAGCAGACAGTAAATTTCTTTTGCACATGTATGCAGCATTCAAACTGTAATAAATGAAATTTAGAAGTATACAGGTAAGCAACACAACGAGCGGCACAGAAAGTAACTCCTCTGTGTCTAATATGTTGGAATATGGTTTTCTTCCATGAAGGGTGACCAATCAGGGAATGGGACGTTGTAATGAGCAGAGTCCAATCGGGTAAAAGGACACAAAGTATGCAGAAGCCAATCAGAGCGTGATTACAGTCTGCATTTTCAAACCCTTCAGGTTTCACTCATCCACAGCTGCATTTTAATGACTATATGGTTCTGAAGAGCGTTTTCAACTGTCTCCATTTTTGGGTGATTAAAAACTTGGGAGGTGTGAATAAAAGGCAAAAAGTGAAACTAATGTCTGCATTTTAAAGTTAAAAGGTACTGTGGACATACCCTTAGTTACACTTTGTTCTGCTTTCTTTTTTTTTTTTTGGTCTTGTTTGGATTCAGTTGGTTTGAAATTGGGTGACAGAGCTGGCTGGCTAACTTGAAAGTTTCCATTTTATTCTCACTAACATACAGCTAACCTTTGTTTCAAATGATGTCACAGACCAGCCGTGACTGTTAATGTTTGTATTTTACCTTACAGAATTGGAGGCACAGGTGGGTGGTCAGCTAAAGGATGCGAGGTGGTCTTTCGCAATCAGAGCCACATTAGCTGCCAGTGTAATCACATGACAAGCTTTGCAGTGCTCATGGATGTGTCCCATCGAGAGGTATGTCATCTAATGCCTGTAAACTTCAGGAGCTTGTAAATAATTGGCAATATTATGTGCTGCTTAGTTGAAAGATGGCAAGTGTGTGCTGACGTATAGCAATGTTACTTTTGTTTTCTTTTTTTTCCAGAATGGAGAAATCCTGCCCCTCAAAATGATCACTTATGCCACTGTGGCAGTGACCCTTGGTAGCCTCTTTCTGACCTTTGCCATCCTTGTCCTGCTGCGCTCCTTGAACT
This sequence comes from Erpetoichthys calabaricus, assembly GCF_900747795.2. Lineage (NCBI taxonomy): Eukaryota > Metazoa > Chordata > Cladistia > Polypteriformes > Polypteridae > Erpetoichthys > Erpetoichthys calabaricus. The sequence continues at coordinate 31,540,082 of NC_041396.2, read as the reverse complement.
CCAATCAGTCGAGCATCAGTAAAAACATGGTGGCAGCACTTTTCTTCTCTGAGCTCATCTTTCTGCTGGGCATCAACCAAGCAGACAACCCGGTGAGAAAGTGTTTGAGTGTATTTGTGTGTCGGTGTGCTAAAGCAGGTGAACATGTTAGTGTATCTATACCTAAGTTTGTATTTTGTTTGGTCCAGGTGTATATTTAGGGATAAATTCAATATTAGAAGTAATCCAAATGCCTATTTTTTCATGTTATACTGCATACAGTATATGATTGAAGCTATATGGTACAGCGAAAAGTAACATGATAGGTTACTATTATAGCACACACACTGTTATGGGCTAGTGGGAAGGGCACATTTCATAGGAAAGGCAACTTTTACAACACTGTTAAAGAGCAGAAGGGAGAAACACATTTATGAGGGCACAACATGCAGCTGATGTTTGATCAAATGAATCAGAAGTGGGCTGTGATGGGTTGATAGCAGCTTTCAGAATGCAGCAAGTGCCTGGTACTAACTGCAAACAAAATGCATCTCATTACTTTATTACGAGTAATAGGTGTGTATTCAAGCCATCTTGAAACCCAAATAACACCAGGGTTGCTGAAGTACACAAAAAGGTTTATTATATATAAAAAAATTGAGCGTCAAGGTTAAAAAAAAGCAAACAAAATCCTAATGCTACTCTAGGCCTCCTTTTATGCAGGCTATGGGTGCCTTCTGTTGTGTAGGGTGGCTGATTCAGTTGCCTACCTAAACTATAAAGTTAGGATCCCATTCTGAACTTAACTTTGTCTTCTGTTCTCTTTGTCTGGCCTCTCTTTCTCCTGCAAGTTGAGTGCCTGCCACAAGCTCTCCTCTCAATACCTAACTGGATTAAACATCATCAGGAATAGGGGGGTTTTAAGCCCTATTCAGTTAGCTACTTCCACGGATACCCTGGAATAAACGTCTGGGGTCAAGAATGGACTTGGGGATTCCAGAGGGCATACTTCTAGAGTTCCTTTAGCGGCCCAAAGGTTTCCCTGTAATACTGAACCACAGGTTGCCCATCCACTCCCCATTGTTCTATCATTACATTACCAACCTGCAGAGTATCTACTACTGGGGACCCTTACATAGTTAAGAAACACAGCATCCTGTAGTGGGGCATTGCCAAATTGCTCGCTCTCTCTCTCACCCTGGGCATCTTATGGCTTGGCTCCTGTTTTGTACTTCACTGAATTGCCTGCAGCCCCGATTCCATTCGGGTCCCCCTGCTACTTTAAATTTTGTATTTAGAACTCAAAGCAGCTATTATTGATTTGAACAGATTCAGTTCTTTTTTGTGTTGCACTCTTTACTGACTATAGTCTTAGAACAGTTAGCAGATTACAACCATACTTTAATGAACATTAGAAAAATTTGACAAGACCAAGCCATTCAGTCCAACAAAGCTTGCTAATCCTCTCCACCTAATTCTTCCAAAACAGCATCTAGTCGAGTTTTGAAGTCCATAAACTCCTACTGTCTACCACACAACTTGCTAACTTATTGAATATGTCTGTAGCTGTTTGTGTGAAATTTAATTTTAGCAAATTTCCAGTTTTGTCCCTGTGTTCTTGATGAACTCATTTTAAAGTCATTGTCTTGATCCACTGTGCTAATTCCCTTCATCATTTTAAACACTTCAATCATGTCACCCCTTTTGCTTAAACTGAAAAAGGTCACATCCTCAACCTTATCTGATAATTCATACCCTGCTGTCCTAGAATCAGCCTAGTTTCTCTTCTCTGGACTTTTCCTAGCACTGTTACATCTTTTTTATAGCCCAAAGACTAAAACTGTACACAGTACTCCAGGCAAGGCCTCACTAGTGTGATACAAAGCTTGAGTACTGCATAATCACTTCTGACTTGTACTCTACACACCATGATGTTCTATTAGCTTTCTTAATGGCTTTTGAACACTGCCTGGAGGTTGAGTGTCCAATAAGGTTTAATTTCAAGTTTCAGACCTCCCATTGTGTATTCAAACCTAACATTTCTACTTTCTATGTGCAATACTTTACATTTACTTACATTAAATATCATCTGCCACATATCTGCCCAAGCCTGTATGCTGTCCAAGTCCCTCTGCAGTGATTCAGTTCATTCTTGATAATCTGCCAATGCACCTAACTTGGTATCTGCAAACTTAACCAGCTTTGTTGTTTATATTCCTGTCCAGATCATCTATATATATAATTCACTAAGTCCATGGTAAGCAAGACACACGCAAGACCGAGCCCCACCCACCAACAATTCACTAAGCAGCTGACCATGGCACATGCACTACAGAGCCAACAATTTGCGCGAGAGCAAAAGCATTTGCCAAGAATGTTTTCATTAATCAAGAACGAAAGTCGGAGGTTTGAAGAAGATCACATACCGTCGTAGTTCCTTCCATAAACGATGCCGACTGGCGATCCGGCGGCATTATTCCCATGACCCGCCGAGCAGCCATTACTCCCACTGGCATGCCTCTGCATAAAGTCAAACTTAAAATTGGTTCAGTCGTCATGCTTCTCAGAAACCTCATGCCAGCAAGAAGTCTCTGTAAAGGCACTAGACTGACTGTTCTCAGCATTCACCGCAATGTACTGGGGTGTAAAACAATCGCAGCTCCTACCTCACAAACTGTCCTTATTCCCCAGATTTGCCTGACCCTATCAGATTCAAATTTGCCTTTTACTTTTACACGCAGACAATTTCCTGTTAGATTGGCCTTTGCAATGACAATTAATAAGGCGCAGGGACAAACTTTCAAAAAGATATGCCTTTATCTGCCAAAACCAGTTTTCAGTCACGGACAATTGTATGTTGTTCTCTCCAGAGTTCCATCTTTTCATTCACTTACAGCACACAGGCGCACGCGAGAGAGAGACACACACACACACAGGCGCACAACAGAGAGACACACACACACACGCGTGCAACAGAGACACACACACACATACACACACAGGTGCGAGAGAGAGGGAATCCCTGACCCCATCAGATTCAAATTTGCCTTTTATGTTTACACGCAGACAGTTTCCTGTTAGAGTGGCCTTTGCAATGACAATTAATAAGGCACAGGGAAACACTTTCAAAACGATATGCCTGTATCTGCCAAACCCAGTTTTCAGTCACGGACAATTGTATGTTGCTCTCTCCAGAGTTCCATCTTTTCATTCAATTACAGTCGTATCCTCAAAACCACCCCATTTGGACAACTGTGTCTTTCAGGAAGTGTTCACCCATCAATACATAATTATACGGCGTATGCGGTTGGCTAGTTTATGTATATTAAAAATAGTAGCCACCCTAGCACAGTTTATATACATAAATCTGGCACGTTTGCATACATAAACACACATTTCAAAGTAAACAAAGAAAAAAACAGAAATGCATCTCAGTGGTTAAACATAAGCAAAATAATGCCATGGTAAAGACATTACCAGTTGGAGGAGAGGAAAACAGAAACTCCAGTTGGCAGCGTCCCTGGAGAAAATAATTGTCCCAGGTATTTATTGTCATGTAACAGGTATGATCACAATTTTGATGACCTATACCAACATACTATCCTCCCCTCCTGTGCATTGTATAATATAATAAATAAAAGTCCATAACTGTGTAAACTTAAGTAAAATATGAAGGCTTGCTGTTCTGTCAATAACACCTGAAGATTTTCTAATTTCTTGTGTCTTTTCGTGTGTGTGATTCTAAATCTCTCTCTCTCTCTTTCTCCTCTAGTTTGTATGCACAGTGATTGCAATTCTGCTACATTTCTTCTACATGTGCACCTTTGCCTGGATGTTTCTGGACGGTCTACACATGTACCGTATGCTGACGGAAGTACGAGACATCAACTATGGTCCCATGAGGTTCTACTATATGATTGGCTGGGGAGTCCCAGCCTTCATTACAGGTCAGTCTGGAGAACAACTCCATAAGCTTAAATCCTAACTTTTAAAGACTCGTCTTTCCGCAGAATTCTTGCTGTGTACTGCAGGCTTACAGCATGTCTTTCAGTTGACATAAGTTATATTTTTTCCATTGTACTAAAACTACAAAAGCTGCAAGGAAGTTCTTGGTGTCAGGTGATGGAAATGAGAGAGTAATATGAAAACTTAAATTACAGGGTTGGCTGTGGGTTTGGATCCAGAAGGCTATGGCAACCCTGATTTCTGCTGGCTGTCTATGTATGACACAATTATTTGGAGTTTTGCGGGGCCAATCGCATTGGCTGTTTCAGTGAGTATCACAGTGCTGTAGCCCTGGAAGTTAAATGGATAATGATGGTGATTATCAGCCTAGTCTTGTAGAACCTCCTTCAGGCTATTCTAATCAGTGTGACCTCTTCTTTCCCCACAGATGAATGTGTTTGTTTCCATCCTTGCTGCTCGGGCATCCTGCTCACACAAGCACCATGGCTTTGAAAAGAAAGGCAGTTCTGTGTAAGTAGCAAGCACAGTGCCTGAAACACTTTGAACATGGCAGCAGCTCTGAAATATGACCTCCCTTATCTATGCTTCTTTCAGTAATGGACTGAGAACGGCATTTTTGATTCTTTTGCTGGTCACTGTCACTTGGCTGCTGGCTCTTTTGGCAGTAAACAATGACACTCTCATCTTCCACTACCTCCTTGCTGGGTTCAGTAGTGCACAGGTAGGTTTCCGGGCTCTGGGCAGGCCATGTTTGTCTTCTCAGGCCTTGTTGTCATAGCATCAAATTTCTACCACTATTGATTGAACTTCTTCCAAATATTGCAGATGGAACCAGATCCATCTGGCCTTGTCTGCCTGCATCTCAGCTAATAGACGTATTCTTGTATTTTCCACAGGGTCCATGTATTTTTTTCTTCCGAATTATTTTCAACAAGGAGGTGCGAAAAGCTTTCAAGTATGCCTGCAACAGGAAAAATGCTAGTGATATCCATGGCACAAAATCAACAGCATCAGTAAGTGCACTGTGGAACATTACATCTTTGGGAAGTAAGGTGTTTAAGACATAGAATTCAGTATTGAGTAGAGCTATTCCAAGTCATTCTGTACTGGATGAACTTGCAGGATACATTCAGATGACTTGTTTTTGATTCTTTCCTTTTCTAATGCAGTCCTACAACTGTAATAGTACTTATGTGGATGGTCGGCTTTATCGCCCTCCTTATGGTGACTCCTCAGGCTCACTGAACAGCACTGTGCGCTCTGGAAAGAGCCACCACAGTTATATTCCTTTTGTGGTGCGGTAAGTTTGGGGTTGAAGAGTCCTTCATTTCATTCATCGTATTGGTGTATCCTCAAAACAATTGGCATCTACTTAACGTGTATTTTTTTGGACTTTTTTCAGGGAGGATTCTGGTCTCAACAACAGCCAAACCCACATAGGTCTAAATGACCACAGTGCCGCTTACTTCCATGAAGACAAAGAACATCCAGATGGTACAAAATAAATGGGACACAGTAGGGGGGGAGTTAAATATTTTGCACTTTAGGTGTTGCATATTCTAGAGGTCCGTGGAATTTGATCAGGCAGCCTTGGGCTTTAAAAGATGGTTGAGTAATATAATCAAATAATTACAAAATCTGTGCATATAAAGTGTGGCATAGGTGCCAAACTAGTGTACTTTTACTTCTGCTAACCTTAAATCTCTCTTTGTTACACAGACCATGACTCTGATTCTGATAGCGACTTGTCCCTGGAGGATGACCAGAGTGGCTCATATGCCTCAACCCATTCTTCAGACAGTGAAGAGGAGGATCACTTCCCTGCAGACCAGTGTTGGGAGAGTTTGGCATCACAAAACAATGAGAGAATTCCTGCTTTCAGCACACCCAAACGTATGTAGGACACAGGCATGGAATGCTTTTGTCACTGGAAGGATTGTTAGAAGATGTCATACATGCCAATTTGTACATTTTAGTTGACTAGTAATCAACCTTCAGAGTTGTTTTATCTTTTCAGGGTCCTAGGGTGCCCCTGTTCTCCTTTTTACTCTTTGTTATGTACACCTTATGACAAATCTGCCCCGCCACGCCGAAACGGGTTGATCGTTACCATTAACCTGTCCTACTTTAAGGCAGCTGTTAAAAAGAATAGGCTAATATTGCATCCTTTAGACCACCACCGTACACACCTTTTTAAAATGTTCAGTTCAAACCGATGACTGACCATAGGCAGATGACAATATCCATAAGCACTGAGTAATGTATTATACAAAAGAAAAGACAGGATAAGAAAAAAACAACAATCCTTTTCATCCGCAAACCCAAACTCAAAAATAACCCTTATACCTGTAAATACAAAAAAATATATATACACAGTGAAAATATCACTCCCCCAGTTCCCCTTCCAAAGTTCACATGCAAGTCCAAAGTTCCAGCCCAACTGTTGGCAGGAGGTGAAATGAAGTGTAGAATTGGAGGCCGACCCCAAACAGTGAAAGGCTTAACTATAAAATGTTCTACAGTCAGTCTGCGCCATGGTAAAGAAAAATAAGGTCTTCGTGAGCTCACCCGAGTCCTTTGGAAATAATAATAATAATGGAACGTCAAATTCACAATCCATAGGAGTGAATCGCCGACTCCTACCTAACAGACAGGCCTTTAGGAGCTACAGAACTTCTTCTCATGGCCCGGTCAGATGATGATCTGTTTAGTCTGTTTTTATCTGTCTTCTCCTTGACTGTTCTACCCTCCTTTTAAAAATGGCGCGCTTTATGCAAATTTCACCCAGAAAAAAAAAAAAGGAAACCGGATGTCTCACCTTCTGTGGCACCACTGTCAATCACAGTCTATAAGTACTATCCACACAAGAAAACCCGACAGACAGCAGAAAAACACATTACAGTGGAACCTCAGTTTGCGAGCATAATTCGTTCCGGAAACGTGCTCATAGTCCAAAGCACTCGTATATCAAAGTGAATTTCCCCATAAGAAATAATGGAAACTCAGATGATTTGTTCCACAACCCAAAACTGTTCATATAAAAATGATTAATACAAAATATAAAGTAAAAATACATAAAACAAATTAACCTGCACTTTACCTTTGAAAAGAATCATGGCTGGTGTGAGTGAGTTTCTAAACTCTTGTGGGATTGCACCCAATGGGACGACACGCGGAAGAGCATCCCAAAGCAATCGCAGTCTCCCAGCGCTGTAGCAATTCGCCGTAAAATCGAATCCGAAAAGATCGCGGACATGCTATATAAGCGCCTGCCGTCGATGGGTGATACAAGGAACATTATAAATGTGCAGGGCCCTGCCTGACTGCTGTGTCTGTGTATAAATAACCACATTGTTGCTGTTTCAAGCTGAATAAAGCTGGTGTTGCTAAAGTACTGAGACTCAGCTTTGTGTTTTTGGGTGCAAGACGGGGACTCGCACGTCACAGCACACACACGCGCGTGCGCGCGCACACACATACATACACACACACGCAAGCGAGCACACACACACATACAGTCACAATGCTGTAGTAAACAGTATATGCTCGTATGGATGTTGACTGTATGAGTGAGGCACGCCGACTCAGACGGAGAATAAGAGATGATTGCCCACAATCCCGCAGCAAGAGAGAGAGAGAAGAACTATCAGCTCAGTTGTGATCACATGACGCTCAGCAGACAAAGCGTATACATACTACTCGTACTGCAAGACCTCACTCGTTTATCAAGTCAAAATTTATTACAAATTTTTGCTTGTCTTGCAAAACACTCGTAAACCAAGTTACTCGCAAACCGAGGTTCCACTGTACATCTATTTATGTGGCAGTGCTACAACCTTAAAAGAATATCTCAAATCCTGTACTGTTACCACACTGTCATGTGGTACTGTAAATCAGCATTTACCACTTCCTTTTACAACTGTAACTTCAGGCAATCAGACAGAATACCAGAAAAGGAAGAAGAGAAAAAGGTCACGCATTTGTTTATGTATTATAGATAACATGCCCAAAATATAAGTAGTGTTCAAAGGAGCGTTGTTAAAATGATAGTAATACAAATTTGGGTAATAATCAGTTCATCTTGCGTAGACTATCAGGTGGCTCTGTCATATGTCAGTCTCTTGTCCGATTTGGTCCAACATGGGCTTTTGAAATTGGCTGCTATGAGAGGTGATATCCTCCTAATCAATGGTTGGAATAATGGCAGAGAGAGTTTCTTTTTCCCTGTCTTTGTTTTACTCCAGCTTCCTTTATATACCACCTGGACCAATGGAATAAGCGGACTGCCTACTTCATACCAATCCTGTTCAGCCACATCTCAGTCCCCCAGTCCAGCTCACATTTTAGCCTAGTCCAGCTGCAGTCTGTACTCTCCCAGGCCAGCTGGCCTGGTTAGTAAATTCCTGCTTTGAAATTTCAGCTAGGGGATACCTGCATGCAAAGGTTTTATTTGAAAAATAGTTTGGCTTAAATATTTATATTGTTAGACATAAATAATAAAAATATTTAATAAACCTGTGTGCTAGATATCTTTCTCAGTTACAAGAGTAAAGAGTGTCTGCATAATGGTAGCCACAATAAAACACATCACAACTCAGTAAAAGTGTCATAATTTTGTGATTAGGTGATTCCAGAACTCTACGATATGCCTGCTCAACCTCAGTAGGTAAAGAAGCTCACTGTGCTGTAGTAGTGGTCTTCACAGCCTACATTAAGCAGGAAGAGAGATTGCCACAACTGTGCTATGTTGACGCTCTGTGTAAAACATGAAATGTGTGCCTTACTACTCATAACTGTGGACGGGTTTGCCTTATTTTTTGTTGATAAGTCTTCTGGGAAAATATGAATATAATAGGTCTTGTGATCCAAACTCAGTAAGAATAAGTATTGTTAATGACCTAACTGCTGTATGGATGTTGCCACTCTAGAACTAGCCAGTGCTAGTTTGGTAAAAATGTGAATAGATGGCATTTAAAACTCTGTGTTTTTTCCCTCAGTGGATAATCTCTCAGGGCATGTGAAGCCCTATTGGCCTGGAGAATTTGTGACAACAGCCAGTGAGAGTGAAGGACATGGTGGGTCAGAGAAGCTAAAGGTGGAGACGGTACCAAACTCGGACGTCTCCAGGGAAAAGTTGAATTCCATAGAAGACCGTGTCAGGGAAAATGGTGATGGCATCTACAAGGATAATACAGTAGTCAGTCTGCCCAACCCAAACGCCCAGCCACAGAAAGGTGCATGTCAGACTTATCTGTCTCTCACCACTTTTGGACTATCAAAACAGTATCTGACCACTTTATAACATTTGTTTTCATTAATATTTGCAGGCATCCTTAAAAAGAAAAGCTTACCCACAATTACAGAGAAAAACAGTATCAATCGTATTCACAATGAGCTTTCTAATCACAAGATAGGAACAGTCTCCTCGCGGGCATCCTCTTCAAGTGATGGGAGCAGAGTCCAGAGGACCAAACAGAGTCTCCAGGAGCAGCTCAATGGGGTGACACCCATTGCTATGAGCATCAAGGCAGGAACAGTGGACGAGGACTCATCTGGGTCCGAGTAAGTATAGCATAGCACTTAGATTCTTCCCACGTGTGACACACAGTGATTGCATGAGAAGCTGCATGAATTTGTCCTCACTTTTTTTTTCTGTCATTACTTCTAAGGAAAATGAAGCGTGTTTAAAACCATCTTTCCAAATGGTCATTTAAAGCAGTGTTTTACAACCACAAGTGGGTCGCAGTGACCCCCTTTTTTGGGTTGTGTAATAGCATTGTGCAAATTGTTTCCCAATTTCTGACTGGGCTTGTTTCATGAAGAGGAACCACCACTGTTTCAGTTATGCTCATTTCACTGAGAGGGAGCCGCTCTTACGATTGTACTGTTATCACTATGGCGGACTCACCACCCCGCTCTTTTAATTGCGCTTGTTTCACCCATCCCCAGTTCTTCCGATCTCACTCATTTCACCAACCCTCTCGGTTTGCAATTGCTGCTACTGGTTCATCAGTTACCTTAAAAAGGCTAAACTGGGCAGCGGGACCATAAAGGTGGAAAAACCCTGATTTTATAGCATGGTAATTAATTCTGGAAAGCATGATCTCTCTAGACATCCGTGCTACTTTAACAGTAGGACTTGTAACACCTAAGCTAACTACACTCTTAGGCTTTTTTTCTGAATCTTACATAAATGTTGAATTATTCAAATATAAAATTTAAAATATACATTGCATTCAAAAAGTATTCAGACCCCTTCACTTTTTCATATATTGCTAAGTTGCAGTCTTGAGCTAAATTTATTTTTTCACCACATCAAGCAACACTCCGTAACCTAGAATGACAAAGTAACACCCGGATTTTAGAAGTCTTTGCAAATGTGTCAATTCAATATTTTAGTTTCTTATTTTTAATACAAGTATTTAGACCCTTTACACAATACTTAGTTGAAGCACCTTGGAAGCAATTCCAGCCTGGAGTCTTCTCAAGTCTGACACAACAAGCTTTACACATCTGAATCTGGGGATATTTTTTGCCAGTTTTAATTTAAGTTTAATTGGGCTCAAATCCGGGCTATGATAGTGCCACTCCTGTGTTGTCTTTGCTTTGTGATTAGGGCCACTGTCTTCTTAGAAAGTGGATGCTGCTGGTACCAATCTTGTTCATGGTTTCCCTCACTGCAATGTCTTAATCATACTTAACAGGGAGCAGCTACTTTTTAAAGGTTTTGAAGCATATGTATGTAACAAGTGTTAGTTACTCTTGAAAACCTTGGCATTAACTGCCCTAACAAAGAAGGAGCCTGATCCTGTCGTGTTCACAGGCCTGCTCCCAGTTCACTACCTCAGAACAAGAACAGCCCAATATTACAGAACCTCTTAACGCTTATGACTCCAGTTAGGATCCTACAGAACCTGGATAAGTATCTCAGTCTCACATTCTATAGAACCTCCAAGTGACTGCTAGTGTTGGTAAAGCAGTTTCAGTGACATAATCCCAAACTTTATTTCAATTTAAACTTATGTTTATTGCTAGATAAACCAGGCAAAGACAACATTAGAACTTAAAACAGAAGAAAACATTTGACTTGAACAATTCAAAGTCTATATAGCCACTAGCTGATTACCCAGTGGCTTCGTTTACTGAGTGCAAGGGAAAAAAACTAAAATGTAGTATTTATAAAATAAGTTTGTTAATTACCAATGTTATTTTTGAACAAATAAAGAGCATTTACAATAAATAGAAATTATATAAATATTAATTTTTAAGTAGTAAAACATTTTGATAAAAGAATTTGAAGAAGATATAAGAAGCATATAAATTATTAAACAGTCAAACATTTAACATTTAAAAAGTAAAGATACATTGAGTACTACTGCAGTGGTTTCAGGCAAACTACCTGCTTGACAACCTTGCACTTTGTGCCTGTGATTTAAGCGAAAAATTATTCTGAGAAATGTGAACGCTGCCTTTACGTGCTTAACGGGCTGAAGGTGCAAACAATTCCCAAGTCTAATACTTCACATGAAGAGGTCGGTACATCTTTTTAGATGTAAACCCTCCATTTTCTTAAAAGAATTCATCACAAAAGCAACCTTGAATGTTGCGGGGTTTTAGTGACCCGAATTCATCTTAAGGGACAGTAAGTAGCCGTGCACTGCAGTTTACCAAGAGAGTCCCGCTTCGATAGCGCTGATTACACTTATTCGCAAAGATTTCCACTATCCCAGGAGCCTACGGGGCACTTGAAGTGTGACAAACAGTGCGAGAAGAGAGGACGCTGCCCGAAACTGCGAAGCTGCTGACCAGGAGGAAAAGCCCGACATTTCGCGCCTCCCAGCGTCCACTTTGTTCTTACGACCCCTCCCCGCTGAAGGCGGTCTGATCTTCACATTGTTTACAGCTCGGCGCAGTTAAAAAGTAGAAAGACGCAAAGCTGTTTTCTTCATCTCTTTTACTATCAAGGTGCAGCGCGTTCCTCTTAAGTTGAATGAGGAGCCCAGCACACACAAAAATCTCCTACTCTTAGGAAAATTAATTCTATTAAGTACGGAACCCAACCGAACCTTAGCCCCAACTTGATATCCTCATCTGGAGTTGTCTTTTATGAATTTATACAAAGGAAATAATCACCCCAACAATTCTAAACAATCAAAAAAGAATATATTATAAATCAAGCAAAACAATAAACACCCTTTAAATCCTTGGTAAATCTATAATAACTACACAAACCCTAATTAATATGCCACCCCCTTAAACACTCTATAATATACTCCCCAGAAAACAGCGAAACAGCAAAGAAAGAAAGCAAGCAAGGAAAAGAAATGGAAAATGACCCTATTTACATACGATACAAATATATTCACAGTACTTAAACCTATATTAAATCTATATACAAATATAAATTAGACACACACACAATCCCCACACGTTCCCCAGTCTCTTTTATATTAACTTTGTTTTAAAGTCTAAATTCACACGGCCTGGGAAATCTGCAATGAATCCAGTGATCAAGTCAGATACGTTCCGCTGACTCGTATACTGAATTTAAATGTAAAAGAAGTGATCTCACCGGCCTGGCGACGATTCCTTTGTTGAAGGAAGAAGTCCGTCTCGCCCAGGTGTCTCGGCGTTAGCGTCCGTCCATGGCCGACGCCCGCACCATAAAAGTAAAGTAAAGCCGTGTGCTCCGAAGGTCCTTCGAGGTTAGCCGGCACTCCTTCTCTGTGCACCCAACCGTCCTTATTACGGAGTCTCACTTGCTTTACCGCTGGCTTCTTCTTTACATTCACCTTCCCAGCTCCTTATTTAAACAGTCTTTTTTCTTCTTTACAATATCAGTAGAATAACTCCCACACAAATAATAAGTTCCTATATTATAATATGTTCTGTGGTCATATGCAATTTCCGTTACCCGTGGTCATACGTCATTTCCGTTTCAAACACGAAAAGAATTTTATATATATAGATTAGACAGTTTGTTTGGCTTTTTAGCTGTTGCACTCTTTTATCTTCTTAACCCAGCGGCACATTGTACCATCGTTTTCCTCTTAGGCCAGTTGTGATACTTGTGAGTATTGGCATAATAACCTGCCAGAGACATCAAAGACGTGTTCCCCTTGATGTCTCTCCTGTCTCTCTCTTCTTCTCTTGTGAAGTAAGTAAGTGTAAGTGCCTTGAGCATGGGAAAGGCGCTATATAAATAAAATGTATTTTTATTATTATTAAGTCTCTGAAACTTCTTCTAAATCCTTTCCTATGTAGAGTTCCTTGGTGACTGATCATGCAATATATAGCAATAGTTTCATCAGCTGAAATCAGAGAGCTGATCATTTTCAACAGTCTTGTTACTTGTCAGTGAAGCTTCTTTTAGTTAAACACAGTAACATGACGGCTACAAGGTCTCAAGCACCAATTATGTATCTTAGTACAAGCATACACACACTGGTTAGTTTATCTGAACTTAAGTCTTATATAATTTACTAGTTATTACTCTTAAGGCAATGTCACATTTGACAACTTTTCAAGCAGTTTTCAGTTGTTGCCTTCATTTACATAATCTTAACAAGTCGGAGACAGTCGTCAGTGCACGTCCGTGATGGTCATTCCCATAATGTGACATTCTCAGTGATTTACTCCAACTAGTCCACGACTCGCTCTGATAAAATGAAACAGTTTCGATTTTGTCTTTAGTTGCAGGACAGCTGACAACCAATAAATGCTCATTTGGAAGTATAATACATATAATGCAGTGATGAGGAAAAAAAGGAAAGCGTGTGTTTTGAACCATGCAAACAAAGAGAAGCTGGTCTGTCTGATGCGTCGTGTTTTACATACCATGACAGAATAGAAAAAAGTAATAAAAGGGCCGAAAGTTGCTACCAAATTCGATGTATCTGTTAACCCTTTCTATAGCACCGACTCCGTCAGGCAGCATGTTTATTAGCTGTCACAAAAATCAGCGAGCACGACTGTGCTAGAAGATCAGCTTATAGTCAGTAAATATGACATGCCCAGCAATTTCCAGTCATTTAAACTGACATGGTCCAGTGACGACATCAGCAACTGTGGTCGGCAAGTTTGACATACACAACGACAAGAGGTTACATATTGTGATATCGGCTTTAGTGTTTGTTTTTATATTTGCATGCCTTCCAATGTTCTTCATTTTATTTGCATGCATCCCAATATCCTCTCATTCTTGGAAAAAAAAACACATTGTCATCCTACGAGTCGTCGTTGTCGTGTGTTTGCTAACCCAACCCTCTGTTGAAAAAGGCATTTGCCTGCTAAACTCCTGTTTAAATACACACAGTTAAAAGTAAGGCTAGCATTCCCTTATGAGCTTTACAGTACAGCCTTGTTTACACAGTTTTATGTACTTTAAAGCTGCATCTCATCTAAACAATCCTTTAATAATCCTAATTTTCCCACAAATTAAATATTGCAAGTCTTATTTAACAAACTGTAATACACAGGGTATAACAGGCCAGCAAAGTCTTTGAGGTCCCCTACCCTCTGCCACAGCAGAAGCCATTCCCTTTGCTTCGAGGTTTCTGCTTTCTTAAGTAACTGCATGTACCTCGAGGACACTCACCCATGGGGTGTGTAGCTTGGATAACACATGCATGTGCATGTCGTGTCGTGCAGGCCTGTTTCGTGCTTTGTGTTAGATGATAGCATCTGGGATCTCTTCAACTAATCTTTCTCCAACTTTTGTGTCTCTTTTTCCAACATTCCAGATTTCTTTTCTTTAATTTTCTTCATTAATGCATTCCTGCACATCTCCGTTTACACCTCACACAGCCAGCTGTGCTAATCTGTGTGAGCAGATTCCAAAGTGCATGTTTCTCTTTCCATCTCACAGATGCATTTTAATCATATCCATTCCTTTTTTCTTTTTGTTTTTCTTTTCCACAATTTCACTCACAGCAGCAGCGATGAGACCTCAATCTAAGCCTGCGGTCCCTCACCTTGGAAAGACCGTAAGGCTGAAAGGGTGGACCCGGGGATGTCCGCCACTCACACAAGCTGCCGCTGGCATGCCATGTTGACACTGTGCACACACTCAGGCCGGGACACCGAGAAGCTCGAAGAGGTGCAGACGTTCTGATGATCGCACTTCAGGAAAAATTGCAGGCGTTTTCTGTCTGTTTTTGATCTGTGCCAAAAGAAGCCCAGCTTGAGCTCTGGAGTGGACCCTCACCATGCCCAATAGTGGCATCCTACGCAGATGCATACATACTTGAATGAACGCACTTTCGTTTTGGTCAACAGGACAGACCTAACACTGCTGAAACCTTATATAAATAAGGTGTGGACTCTAACCACTTGTTTAATTGATCCAAGAATTTCAATCTTCAGGGATTTTCTAGAACTGGCACTAACATGCGTGCTTTGGGGCCTGTGTGGCACTGAGACAAACCTCATGACACTGAGAATTCAGCACCCCTCCAGCATTTACTTGTAATTGATGTGAACCTCACATGGGCTGTGCATGTTAACTTAGGTACATCTTACAGAAGGTCATGTTAAATACAGTAAAACACAGCTTTGGACAGTAGGAAATAAGTGGACTGAAGGGAACCTCCCGTCAGCTAGGATCAAAACCACAAGGATGGAAGAGAAGTGAAAGTAGGATGGAAGGGAACCACTCATAGTGAAAAAGTTAAACATGGAAACAGAAGGGAGGCAATAGAGGTCTGATGGGTAGCCTCCATCGGAATTAAAATATCAGGGACATGTAAAGCATGTGTAACAGAAACACAGCCCCCCTTGGTGTGAAAGAGGACATGTGGGAGTCTACTTGGACATGTGATTAAATCAGAGCGGGGGGGAGAGAGAGAGAGAGAGAGAGAGAGAGATGGGCTGAGGCCAAACCTCCATGAAATTTAAAATGCTAGGGAACATCCCTTGAATTGGAAATAGCGGTGATGCAGAAGGTAG
Organism: Erpetoichthys calabaricus; assembly: GCF_900747795.2. Classification (NCBI taxonomy): domain Eukaryota; kingdom Metazoa; phylum Chordata; class Cladistia; order Polypteriformes; family Polypteridae; genus Erpetoichthys; species Erpetoichthys calabaricus. The sequence continues at coordinate 31,524,191 of NC_041396.2, read as the reverse complement.
GTACAAGAGGGCGGGGAGGAGCCACTTGACTTGTAAATTCTAATGGGACAAAAAGAAAAGTTAACATTACTTGCAGTTGTGAGAGTACAAAACCAACAGGATCGCTGGAAAGGAAAACCAATTTGAGGCCGTCCTCCCTCGGCTAGAAAAGGAAAACTGGTCACTGACGCATATGAGAAGGAAGTATTTGGCCTTGCTGTTTTTTGAAACTTGCCCTCCTCACATGGCTTTCTTCACATGCCCAGACCTACTCTGTGGGAAGTGTCTGAGGTTCTCCTCGCATGCCAGACAGATGCCTATGCCATGTTCCACTCGGCCTGCAACTTCAGGGTTGGGATATGCATAACTGATCCACGTTGGCCTTATGTGGAAAATTGCCTTCAGCCAATCAGCCTTCATTTTGTACTTTTTGTGATGATTTTCTTCTTCAGTGATGCCTGTTCAGAGGAAGTAATATTTTTACCTTTTATTTGAAACTTTTTTTATAAGGAATCAACTTTTACGTTCATGTTTTGCCTGAAGGATCTTTTATTTAAATGCTAATTGGACCTAATTGCTTGTTCAATAATGATGGAATTGTTAATATTGTATAAAGGTTGACTTTCTTGTGTAAAAAAAAAAAAAAGTGGCACGATTGGTGTGGTGGGAAAAAGAAAAACTTTCAGAACTAGGAAAGGGGGGCAACAGTTGAGCATTTAAGAAGCCTTATGCTTCCATTCAGCAGATAGGGATTTCATCAAGTGAAAAAGTAAGTACACCCCATTGAAACGGTTATCTTTTTCAACATATTGCAAATGGCAAACAGTAGATCTTCATGCAAACTGTTCTTGCAGATTAAGATGATATACTTAAATAAAAATACAAGGAAAGTTTGCCTTTCCAATAGTTTGCTGAACAAAAAAAAAACAATATATGTATTGGTCTACTGGGGGACAAAGGAACTTCACCCTTAGCCCCAAAGGATGGTGTCACCCTCTTTAGCAGAAATGACGTCCTTAGGCGTTTTGCATAACTAGTCACATCAACTCACTGAAATTTTTGACCGCTCTTCCGTTCCAGGTTCCTTCACTTGCAATATGACTGTGGGTTTACTTGCATGGTATGCTTGTTTCAAATCCCCACACATTTCAAGTGGGTTTCAAATCAAGACTTTGACTAAGCCAGTCCATAACCTACCATTACCTCATTTTGAGCCATTCGTTGTTGTGTTGAAAGTTCAATTTCTGGTTCAGCTTCAGTGTTTGGACAGATGGCCTTACGTTCTGATGCAGAATTTTTTGTTAACTCAATGACTGCAAGTTGCCCAGGCAATAAAGCATCCCAGAACCTTTACACCTCCATTCTTTACAGATGCTATGAAGGTTCTTCTCTTGTAAGGCTGCCGTTGATGTGCACCAAACATGTCTACTGTTGCTGTCCAGGGCACATTGTTCCATAAGGCCTGGTCTTTGCTTAGATGTTCAATGGCAAATGGTAGTCTTGTTCTAATGTTCTTCTTGATACAGCAAAGGCTTTTTCTTGGCACGCTTCCTATGCAGGTCCAGTTTCTGTCTTTTTGATTGTAGGTGCAGGCACATTGACACCAGCTGTTGCAAGAGTTCCCCGCAGATCCAACAATGAAATTTTGGAAGTTCTTGGAATTTGCTGAGCCAGCTGAATTTGCTGGGCCATCCAGTCCTGGACGAATTAGCAGTCATTGGAAATGTTCAATACTTGTAGATGATTTTCCTCACAGTGGAATGATTCATTTCATATAATCTGGCAATCTTTCTAAATTCTTTGACACACTCATAGGCCTCCAAAACCTTCTCTGTGAGGGTCTTAGGGAGCTCTTTTGATTTTGGCATGATGACACCTCATTTTCAAGGAGAACACCAGACACTCGATATCCGTGGTTTAAATCGGACAGGGTCTACCTGCACACTCCTTAAGGAGGCTCTAATCATTGGTACCTCATCTGGAACACCTGATTCTGATTTAAAGGATCTGAAGTGGTGATGGATGTTGGGGTGCGCTTACTTTTTCCACGTGACAGATCTTCATTTTAGATTGAGAATGAATACACCATGTCAGTTTTCTGTGTCATTTGATCAAGTATATCACCTTTATCTGTAGGCCCTGTTTGCGTGATGATCAGATCTTTGCCTGTTCAAATATGTTGCAAACGTCCCCAATTTCCATGGGAGGCTGGTTGTTTTGTGGCTGTCCACACTGGCATATGGCGATGATGTAGTCCTGAAAGCTTTTTTTTTTTCTTCCTTCACTCGAGACGTTATCACTATAAGATGCTGGACTTTAAATTTAGTTACTAACTTTTAATTTTGTACAGACCGAATCCTGTTGTATATATTTTAGGTTTTTGAACAGAAAGAGAAATGTGTAGTTTATCCAGGTAACCAGACCTGACCCTATCAGAGTTGGCAGATTATTTTGCCAGAATTTTTACCTTTGCTTTCTTTTGGGGATTCACGAACAAAGAATTAAATGGAATGAACGGAAATTGCCAAAGCTGAATGGGTGGGTTTCTATGCTAATTTTCATTTTAGGATACCTCCTTTTCCTCTACTGCATGTGAACCCATTGTCCCTTTTGCTGTGTGTAAAATGAGCGCGGGCGTCAGTGGTTGGAAACTGATAAGGCACACATGTTCGGTTTCTGTCTGCTCGCCTACCAAAGACTTCTGAGCCCTCCATCATTACTGGGGAGCCTTCTTGTCCCGTCTGTTCTCTCTGGTGATTGCTTGCTATGGCACTAAGACTCACGAGGGCCCCCAGACTGGTTTGTTTTCCATCTGTATATTTTGGACATTTAGTTCTTAGTTTAGGTTTCATTTATTACAAAAGGCCCTTTGCTCTTCAGAAGCTGTTACAGTTTCCTGTTATTTATTAATACTTAGACAATTAAAATACAAGCAATGCAGATAGCAAAATAAATCCAATTTCTGAGCCTCAATGCCTTCTGCTTTGTTTCTTCCTAAAGGATATTAATATTAAAGGGGTGGGGGGGGGGGGACTTCTTCTAGAAATAAGGCTAAGAGTTGTGTGTTCGTTGACTGATTGCAATGAGGGTTCTGTAGAATTAAGGGTTGAAAATGGGGGCTACATTAGTATGACCACACCACACTAGAGTGTGATTTTTGAGGTTCCAATATGGTGCGGTAAACTGCCATTTACAGTGCCTGCTGAAAATTTTCAGACCCTTTCACTTTTTTCACATTATGTTGAAGGTCAGGTCAGGTTGGAGAGCATGTACTAGTACAGCACGTTGCTGCACCCACCACACAGTGAAACAGCTTGGGATCCTGGTTGGTAAAAGGCAGACACGCAGTTCAGTCCCATCCTCCAGAAATGACCATCTATCTGCTGGAGCCATTTGTTACATGGGTGTCCCCTTGGCCTGGTCCTGCCGCTCAGGTCCTCAATTTTGAGGACACAGTGAGCCGGATCACCCTTGGCTAATCGTGCCACATGGCCGTAGTGCCGTAACTGACGCTCCCTCACAGTGCAGGTAATGTGCCTCATTTGGGACTCTTTGAGCAGCCGCTCATTCAACACAAATTCAAACCAGCCGTACCCAAGGATTCTCTGTACAGACACAGTACGGACTGAATAGTGTCCATGTCTCTCAACCATATAACAAAACAGGAAATACCAGGACTCTAAAGACTTGGACCTTCATCCTTTGGCATAGATATCGAGAGCGCTACACACCCCTTTCCAGTGACCTCATGATGCCTCCATGCTCTCCCAATCCATCTACTGACTTCATAGGAAGAGTCACCAGAGACAAGAATGTCACTGCCGAGGTAAGTAAACCTCTCGACGAGGTCGACATTCTCTCTCCATAGACAGACAGCTCGGGAAACGGTTATCTTTTTCAACATATTGCAAATGGCAAAAGTAGATCTTCATGCAAACTGTGCTTGCAGATTAAGATCCATCCATCCATCCATTGTCCAACCTGCTGAATCCGAACACAGGGTCACGGGGGTCTGCTGGAGCCAATCCCAGCCAACACAGGGCACAAGGCAGGAAACAATCCTGGGCAGGGTGCCAACCCACCGCAGGACACACACAAACACACCCACACACCAAGCACACACTAGGGCCAATTTAGAATCGCCAATCCACCTAACCTGCATGTCTTTGGACTGTGGGAGGAAACCGGAGCCCCCGGAGGAAACCCACGCAGACACGGGGAGAACATGCAAACTCCACGCAGGGAGGACCCGGGAATCGAACCCAGGACCCCAGATCTCCCAACTGCGAGGCAGCAGCGCTACCCACTGCGCCACCGTGCCGCCAGCAGATTAAGATGATATACTTAAATAAAAATACAAGAAAAGTTTTCCTTTCCAATAGTTTGCTGAACAAAAAAAAAAAAAAAACAATATATGTATTGGTCTACTGGGGGACAAAGGAAGTTCACCCTTAGCCCCAAAGGATGGTGTCACCCTCTTTAGCAGAAATGACGTCCTTAGGCGTTTTGCATAACTAGTCACATCAACTCACTGAAATTTTTGACCGCTCTTTCATTCCAAGTTCCTTCCAAGCACTGCTGATGGCTGTGCCTAGAAGGTCTTGGTTTTTATCCACGACACTTGCAAGCCCAGACACTCAGACTCCTCACTCAGTCTCTTGAGAGCCCTGATCAGAGCCTTCATTGACTCTGTGAAGACCACAGCATTGTCGGCAAAATCAATATCGGTTAATCTTTCTTCGCCAACAGATACCCCACAGCCGCCGGACCCCCCTTGCCCAACACCAGTCCGTGCAAACATTGAACAGAGTAGGAGCAAAAACACCCCTGATGAACCCCAGAATCAACTGGGAAAATAAACAAGAGGTTGTGCATCTACCCTGCATAGCACTCAGAGTACCAGTGTACAGGCCAGCCATGATAGCCAACAACCTTGGGGGTGTCCTGTGAATTCTCAAGAATATCTCACAGGGCAGCTCGATCAACTAAGTCAAACACTTTATGAAAATCAACAAAGAAACTGATGATATTTGTGTTTTGCACTCAATGAGAACCCTCAAAGTCAAGATGCAGGTCGATGGTAGACTTCTTAGGTGTAAAACCAGACTGCTCTGTCGCTGGTAGGTGAGCAAGTGATTACGGATCCTATTGAGGAAGACCCTAGTGAGGACCTTACCCGGCACCAAGAGCAGTGTTATCCCCCTTTTACTGTCGTAATCCAAGCGATCACCCTTTCCCTTCCAGATTGGGATGACAAATCCAGTTTTCCAGTCAGTTGGGATGATGCCAGTCTCCCAAATGGAAGCAAAGATTGCTTGCAATGCCAGGAGGACAGCCATACCACCAGCCTGGAGAAGTTCACCCCGGATACCACAGATCCCTGCAGCCTTCCCTACCCTCAGCTGGTTCACCACCTGTGCCATATCAGTGAGACTGGGTGGTTCACAGCTAATTGGAGGATCAGCCTCAAGAACTGTGGACCCAGAGATATCCAACATTCTAGCCGGAGGATCAGCTTTCAAGAACTGCTCAAAGTAGCCAGCCTAGCAGGTCACAAACAGCAGTGTCATCCATACTGACAATTCCATCACCCACCCTGACTGCGACTCTCCGAGGAACAGATGCGGATGTGTGTAATGCTTTTGATTCCTCTGTAAGCAGGACGTGGGTCACTAGACCACAGAGGAATCTGTGAGCAAGTGACACACCATCTAACAAATGCCTCCTTATCTGCCCTCAGAGCTGTCGCAGTCGTCCTCCTCAGTTCCCGGTACAGACCTGAGTTGCCATCAATCCATGCGCTGCAACTCCTGTTGATGATATCCAGGGTGCCCTGTGAAACACCTCCTCCTGGGAACACCACTAAAACCAACACAACCTTCAGCGACCTTCAGGGTCTTGTCACGGATGGTCTCCCACATCACATTAGGATTGGCAGTCATACCCAAGTCTGTAAGTTTCTCGCACAAACTGTGTGCAAACTTCTCAGAAACAGCCTGATCTTAGAGTCTGACCAGGTCCAGCCTCATTTTCCTAGTCGATGGTTTTCTGCTGGACCTAACGATACAGTTCAACGATACAGTTCAGGGCACTGGAACCAGGACCCAGCGTCCCGCAGCCCCTGACCTTTTGCAAAAAAATGGAACATGGAGGCACTTTCACAATGTTCACCAGACCGATGGGAACAAAGACAATCCTCATAGCCAGCCATGATGGTGCCAGTGGTTGCATTGAAGTCACCCCTGACCAGAGAAGTCCTCGTGGGCACCTATCAACCACTGAACAAAGCTGCAAATAAGATGTCTCCCTCACTGAGATTTCACTCGCCACGGTCAGAGCATACACTGAAACAGACAAGGCACCCAGGGAGTGCCGTAATCTGAGTCTCATAATGTACTCATTGAAAGGAGTGTCATCGGACACCATCGGAAGGTGTGAATCCACCACAGCAATAGCTACTCCCTGAGAATGACAGCCATCAGAGCGACCAGACCAATAAAAGGTGGACCCGGCTACAGAGATCTGGCCAGTCCCCGGTCTGTGCACCTCACAGAGTCTACAAAGCTCCTCTGACAGCAGAGGGAGATGGTCGTCGGGCCTTAGAGACAAGACATTCCATGCACCTACCCAGGTGGGCCACCACACATTGTGACCCGAGTGCTGCCATGCAGTGGGCGACGCCTCAGCACCACACCAGTTCCAGTCCCCAACAAGCCTGACCTCATTAGCTCTCCGGGGGTTTCGACTCTTCCGGGGATGGGGCTCCTGAAGGCTTATGTTGAAGCCTTACGCTAACATAATTTTTCCCCACATCAAGCAACATTTAACTCTTTTAGGGCTGAATATTTTTTCGAAAAAATGCAGTTTTCTGAAAAGCACACAAAGCAAAGGTTTCACACATAAAACAGCTGTTGCTGTGGCAGCCAGTTTGCCGTCTCTTGTGGCTCAAGATGCTTACGGGTGGCACAACAGCTGGTAGAAATGCACAGCAGGCTGTCTTCACGTGGCAGGGGCGGCCACGGTCTCAGTGCAACACAATCTGGTTTGTACCTCTTGTCAGCCTAAGTGGCAGTCCTCCCAGGCGAACATTGCTGTAGACGCGTCAGCTACACAAATGTGTTCAGCACTACAATCAACTGGGGACCGATCAGCTGATGCCGGTACTTCACTTTAATTTTCAATCTCGATCTTCAGATCACTTACATCAAAATCAGAGTCCGACAAGTCAGACTCCAGTTCAGAGATATTATGCAAAACGTCGTCCGTGGAGTGCATTCACTTCAACCTGTCATCAGATGTCGATGCCGTTTTTGCCATTGTTTGCTCTTCACGACTCAAGCGAGTGTAGGGGATCTCAGCCATACTAACGAAGCTAACTTTCCTTCTAGCAAAGAGAGTTGAACTAAAACATAACGGCAGGTTTTGTCACCATTTACAGTTGATTATCGCCCACAACTCGCCCTGTTGACAAAAGTCGACATCTGACCTGAAAGGGTTAATACCTCTGAATGACACAACGAAAATAGGATTTTAGAACTTTGGCAAAATTATTAAAAAATTATAAAACTGTAATAACCCCCCCACTCCGACTCAAGTATTAAGACCCTTTGCTCAGCCCCTTTGGGAGCGATTCCAGTCTGGCGTCTCCTCAGGTTTGATTTGACAAGCATCACACACCTGGATTTGGGGATTGTTCTGCCATTCTTCTTTGCAGATGCTCTCCAGTTCTGTAAGGGTGAATGTAGACCATCAGTGGACATAATTATGATTATCTCAGGTTTAAGGACATTGACAGAGTTGTCCCTCAATCTGATGTCACATTATGCAACTTCTAGTCCTGGGGTATGTTACTTTAGATGTGCCTGCAGTTGATGAGCTTGTCGCCAGATTACGTCAGTTTAAATGACTGAAAATTGCTGCCCATGTCACATTTAGAAACTACTACATACCAACCTTTCAGCACAGTCGTGCTCAACCATCTTTCTGGCAGCCAGTAAGATCATTAGAATACTAGATGAGAGCAGGCCATTCAGCCCAACAAAGCTCGCCTGTCCTAACCACTTAATTCTTTTTAAAAAAACATCAAGTTTAGTTTTGAAAGTCCCTAAAGTCCTGCTGTCTACCACACTACTTGGTCACTTATTCCAAGTGTCTGTAGTTTTCTGTGTAAAGAAAAACTTCCAAATGTTTATGCGAAATTTTCTCTTAACAAGTTTCCAACTGTGTCCCCATGTTCTTGATGAACTCATTTTAAAGTCACAGTCTCGATCCACTGGACTAATTCCCTTCATAATTTTAACACTTAAATCACGTCACCTCTTTATCTCCTTTTGCTTAAACTGAAAAGGCTTAGCTTTTTTAATCTTTCCTCATAATTCATCCCCTTTAGCCTTGGAATCCGCCGAGTCGCACTTCCTGGCTGTGTCTACCTGATGGTGCTAGTGCTGTGCCAAGGTGAATGGCTATAACAAGGTGGAGTGGTGGCTCTGAGGCTAGGGATCTGCACTGGCAATTGGAAGGTTGCTGGTTCGAATCCCGTAAATGCCAAAAGGGACTCTGCTCTGTTGGGCCCTTAACCTGCAATTGCTGAGCGCTTTGAGTAGTGAGAAAAGCACTATATAAATACAAAGAATTATTAATTATTATTATAAGTTTGGACACAATCACGGCCCAGTTCGTTATTTTGTCCATTCTGTCGTGGAACGTAAAACACGAGACATCAGACAGACGAGCCTTTCTTCTGTTTGTGAGGTCCAAAACACCTGCCTTTCTTATTCCTTGTCGCTGCATTCTTCTGGATGCGTATTCATTGGTTGGCAGCTCTTATGCACACCGTGTCGCCACTACAACTGAACACAAAATCTAACATGTTTGAATTTGTCAGAGGGAGTTGCCGACTAGTTGGAGTGAGTTTGGCATGTCACATTACATAACTGACTTCACGAGAGTGTGCCGCGACTGCTTCCAACTGTAGCAAGAAGGTTACTTTGTGCCAATATAATCTGTGAAATGTATTTCAAAGTCATACAATTCAACTGAGAGAGAACAGAATACTAAAAGATGGACAGATGACAACTGGCAGGCAAGAAAGATGGACAGAAAACCTGTGAAGGATACACAAGCAGGCCATTTTAAAAGTGCTGATGTCTGCTAGACTGAAACAGAGCTGAAGTCTGCAGAAGCCATCAATGATGAGAACAGAGGAAGATGTTATTTTGGCATACAGCCCGTCTGGTTGTTGCCCATATCTGACAAGAATTCTGAGAATATTAAAATATGTGAGTGGTTATGATGTAGAGGATCAAGCACAAAGTTAGAAACACCTTCTCAGGCCATCAACATTCCCGCCGGATGGGACATCTGGTTGTCGGCGTTCTCCCACTTGGCTGTGATGTCCCTTGGCTTCTCTCTGCCCTCAGTATGTATATGTACGTGATCATATGTTGTATTATTGGGAATGGATGTTACCTTTTAAAAGCAGGGGTGTCAAACTCGGGGCCTGGAGGGACGTGGTGGCTGCAGGTTTTTATTGTAACTCTTTTCCTAATCAGGTACCAGTTTTTAGTGCTAATTAACTTCTTTTTCCTTCATTTTAAAAGCCCAGTTTTAATGATTTAGCCCTCTGAATTGCTTCTTTTCTTTATTAAATGGCAGCCAAACCGAAATGAGACTTGAAACGAGCCAACAGATGACCAGCTAAACTGGGTGTTCAGACTCCAATTTCACTCCAATCACTTTCCTAATGAGAAGCCGATTCTTGCTGTTAATTAAACTCGTTATTTAATTCCATGGCTTGTTGCTGCGCTCAACTGTTTATTTTCTGTTTTTTCTAAGAACACCCTCAAAATGTTTTGGGGACCTGAGAGATCAACCTTACTGAGACCTTCACCTTTCTTTATTTTCAGATATTGTGTGATAGGCACAGGTAAGCTGGTCATGTGGTGACTTGTTTTGTCTCTCATTATTGTTTGGCTGCTAATTAAGGAAAAAGAAACAACTATGGGGCCGGAGTCAGTCAAGTTAATTAAAACTAAAGAGAAAGAAGTTAATTAGCAGCAAAAACTGGTCACTAATGAAGAAGATGGTTAGCAAGAAAACCCGCAGCCCTCCAGAGTTCCACACCTCTGTTTTAAAGCAAGTTAAATATGCATATCTCTTTTTGCACCATATTACTCTCTTGTAATTATTTCCCACCATGATTACAAAAGAGACGGTATTGGCTCTAGTCTCTCCTGCATCAAGAAACGCATCCCAGGACAGAGAGCACTCCCTGCTGGGTACACCAGCTCACTAAGTTTATGTGAGTCTACGAGTGACAAACCCTTAATTCCTGGGCTGTCTTTACATTGTGCTTCAGCTCACAGTCCTGTTGGAAGATGAACCACCAGCCCAGTCGGAGGTCCAGAGTGCTCTGAAGCAGGTTTTCATGAAGGATATCTCTGTAATTTCCCTCATCCCTGACTAATCTGCCAGTTCCTGCCACTAAAAAAAACCCAACATTATAGCGTGATGCTGCCACCACCATGCCTCACCCCTGGAATGGGATTGCACAGGTGACGAGTGGTGCCTGTTCTCCTGCAGATACAATGCTTAGAATTGAGGCCAGACAACTCAATTGTGGTTTCATCAGACCAGAGGATCTTGTTGCTCATAGTCTGAGAGTCCTTTAGGTGCCTTTTTGGGTGCTTTCATGTGTTTTTTTACTGAGAAGAGGTTTCCACCTGACCACTCTGCTGTAAATCTCAGATTGGTGGAGTGTTGCAGTGTCCTTCTTGTAGTTTCTCCCATTTCCACACAGGTTCAGCTAGTAATGGCCATCAGGTCTTGGCCACTTTTACTGCCAAAGACCCTTCCTCCCTTAAACACAGTTTGGTCAGGCGGCTGACTTTAGGAAGAGTCATGGTCGTTCCAAACTCCTTCCATTTAAAAATCAAGGAGGTCAGTGTGCTATTGGGAACCTGTGATGCTGCAGACATGTTTTTATAGCCTTCCCCAGATCTGTGCATCGACACAATCCTGTCTTTAGGCTCTCGGGGCAATTCCTTCAACTTTACGGCTTGGATTCTGCTTAGCTGTGGGACCTTCTATAGACAGGAGGGGGCCTTTCCTAATCAGTCCAATCAACTGAATGGACCAGAGGTGGACTCTAATGGGGTACGAACATCTCAGTGACGATCAACAGAACAGGATGCACCTGAGCTAAATGTTAAGTGACGTAGCAAAGGGTCTGAATACTTGTGTCGAGGAGATATTACAGTTTCTTATTTTTAATAGCCTAGGGGGCTTTGTCCCCTGCTCGCTTCGCCTGCCAACCCCTGGGCTGACGCTATGCGCTAGGCATTTTGCATTTCTGCCGCTCACGTATGAGGATGCGGATGTACAATTTAAACAGATTGTTATTTTCATGGGAAGTGTTACATATACATAATAGAACTATTTTACATTACAGTAAAAAAATAGTAAAACGTAATAATTTGAAAATAAATTATGTTTTATGTTGCGTTAAGAGTTATTCGTTGCATTATACGATTTCATTCTGTTTGGCTTTGAAATTAACACGTAAATACTTTATAAAATTAAAACTTTAAATTTTCGTTAATACTGCATTGAATTTTGATTCTGTGTGTGGACTTGCATCATGATAACACAACGTATAACTGCCCGTGAATGAAGACCGGACGGTGTTAATGGTTTGTAGATATTCTTTGTGATATTTTAAGTTGATGTTTTCATCTTCCGCACCATCACCACCAACTGTTTCAGCAGAGTCTATTGATATGCATTTAACCAATTTGCCGTGTAACCAATCGACAATTTTTGCATTAATGCGTTTGACTTCATCGTTTCTCAGTGCTAGGATTGCCCGTGTACTCATTTTTACGGTTGATAACCCTTTGTGATGAAATTCTTCAATAAGATTTGGACATAATACGTCTTCTTTAATGGGAACTTAAAGTGAGGAAAATGTTAAAATGTATAAGATCTAAGAGTGCAAGAACTGTGTCTGACAAAAGCATTCACACGAATGAGAGGTGAGAGGACCGTGTGCGTGGTTGAATATGGTGGAGAGGAGGGCGGGACTTGAAAACATCTCTTGGAAATAGTCTTGTCTCGTCTCAGGATTTTCTTTTATAATAGAGATTTGCAACCGTTATGAAATTTTTGCTTTGTCATTCTGGGGTATTGAGTGTTGCTTGATGAAGGAAAAAATGAGTTTAAATGATTTTAACCTAACAAAATGTGAAAAAAATGAAGGGGTCTGAAGATTTTCTGTAGGCGCTGTACATCTTGTACTCATGAAACAATCTTTAAAGTTCTTTAAGCAAAAATATTTCTATTACTGCGGCAGGAAGACTGATTAGCGTCTGCTCTCCGTGGTAGGGTCTCCCGGGGGTGCACCACAGATATGGCAGAATGTGGCACTAGAATAATATCTGCAGTCATCCGTGTTTACATGTGCCAGATGTTTATTGCAAATGTAACCTCTCTGGATTTGGTGAGGACAAATTTCCAACAGTTTGTTTTGTCTTGGTAGAGCTCTATATTACTCTACTTTCCCCTTTTGTATTATTAATATGTAGCCTTTGTCAGAATGCCTCAAATCTCACAGACGTACCACTGTTTATATGGTATTGTAGTATAGAACTTCTCCTCACCTTCCCTTCTACATCTATAACCTCAGGAAATTAGGTGTAGTAAAAGACAAGCATGAGTTAAGGTACACTTTAAATAATGCGTTATTGATAACATTCATAAATAATAACAATAAGCAAAGTACAAGTGAATATTGGCAACCATACAAACTGATAAATGCTGATGTGTAGTTTAAGGCGGCACACAGACTTGTTTGTTTGTTATTTAAAATGTCTCTAGTTTTTAGTCGGCTTTCTTCAGAACAGGCCACATGCCAGTCTCAATATGGCTGCCCAGCTGTGCTCTTCATTGTGTTGTCCTTTTCAGTCCATGGTGTGTGAGATGCTCCTTCATCAGATCGTGTGAGAGAGGTGGAGGGGTAAAGCAAGCAAATGTATAGACTCTCTGTGTCCAAACTCAACAGCCACTAGGGTGCTGTGGTACTTAATGGCTTCTGATTTAAAACCAAACAGACAACTTTAGACCAACAGAATTCTGGTGCGACACACTGAGTTTCACACCTGCCCCCCAATACCATTTGTTAAGGTGACTGTGAGAGCCCTGCAGAGAATCACTTGCCAAACTGGTTTTAGGTACTTTCCCCTGACCCGGTCATAAAATTACAGTCCTAAAGACTGGGGGGGCATCAAACCATTGCTGTTCTTCTCAATGATATAACACTAATGTCTAAGTTACAAATAAAGACATACAACATATTCATCAACTTATATACAAAATTTCACACCACAACACAGTTTAACACCATGTTTACCCACACAGAGGAAGGCAGGCTGGAAAACTGAAACCACATTCACATTTATTTGGGAACAACATTCAAGGTACAAGTTACAAAGCACTTCTGGAATGCTAACATTTTTGTATAAAAGACTAGGGGGCTCTGCCAACTGTTCGCTTTGCTTGCCCACACCCGGGTTTAGTTTAGCGAATATACAGTTAGGTCCATAAATATTTAGACAGAGACAACTTTTTTCTAATTTTGGTTCTGTACATTACCACAATGAATTTTAAATGAAACAACTCAGATGCAGTTGAAGTGCAGACTTTCAGCTTTAATTCAGTGGGGTGAACAAAACAATTGCATAAAAATGTGAGGCAACTAAAGCATTTTTTTAACACAATTCCTTTATTTCAGGGGTTCAAAAGTAATTGGACGATTGACTCAAAGGCTATTTCATGGGCAGGTGTGGGCAAGTCCGTCGTTATGTCATTATCAATTAAGCAGATAAAAGGCCTGGAGTTGATTTGAGGTGTGCTGCTTGTTTTGTTCACCCCACTGAATTAAAGCTGAAAGTCTGCACTTCGACTGCATCTGAGTTGTTTCATTTAAAATTCATTGTGGTAATGTACAGAACCAAAATTAGAAAAACATTGTCTCTGTCCAAATATTTATGGACCTAACTGTACAATTTAAAGAGATTGTTCGTTTCATGGAAATTGTTACATATGCATTATTTTCACTTTTATTTTGAAACCTTTGTAAAAACAATACTTTATTTCCGGCCCCGGGCGTGGTTACATCTCTTTCTCGCAGGACGTATAACGCTGCTCGTGTTGTGAAGGGGGTGCAGCTGAACGCACGCTAAGGAGATGCCGTCGGATCATCTGCTGTCTTTCTGCCGCTGGTGAGCTGCCTGTTCTGCTTGTCTCGCGGCCCGATCATTTCAAAGCCTGTACAGCAGCTGCCCTTTTGCCACTTCGCATCTCTGTCGCTCGTGTTGTGAAGAGGGGCGAGGGTTAGTTTGGCTGAACAAACGCCAAGGAGAAGCATTCTGATCATCTGCAGGCTTTTTGCTGCTGGTGAGCTGCATGTTTTGCTTGTCTCTTGTCGTTGTTCTATGAGTTGGGAGCCCATGAAGCGTGTCTGCCAACAGCAATCCAACAACTGCTAGGTTAGATGTCCGTGGACTTGTTTTAAATGATGCCTCACAGCCTTGTCTTGCGTGACGTTGTAAAAAACAATACTTGTCGTTTATTTCCGGCCCCTGGTGTGGTTAAATCTCCTTCTCAGGATGTATAATGCTGGTTGGTATAATGCTGGTAATGCTGAACGCATGCCAAGGAGGTGCCATTGCTGCCTTCTGCTGCTGTCGCGCTGCTATCAGTCTTCCGTGCTGTACTCCGCCTTCCCTCAATCGGACCTAACAGTCACTTAAAACAAAAAAGGCTTCAACCTGGCCGGGACGCTACAATACTTTCGAATTTTACTGCTTTCATATTCTTTACCTTTCTCTGCATGTGTATTACATCATCGTCTGTTTGAGCCTTTCAAATTCCACTGCTTTCATAATCTCTTATCTGCCTTTTTTTCTCTCCAACGCTTTTGGGTCTCTTTTGTCCGCGCTGCTCTTTCTTCTTTGCTTAGTCGCCGACGTTTCATCTAGAACGCATTGTCCTTATACGCTTTATATGTGCTGAGAGCACAGGATCTGTGTGTGCTATGTGCCCTTACACGACTGAGTGTTATTTGATATTGTTTGCGTCTCGCGGGTCTTTTAAAGTGTCTTCCGAGAACCTCCGAGAAGATCACGTAACGTCGCCCTGCTTTTTCTTTCCAGGATTTTTTTTTATAATAGAGAGATGTACATAGAAAGCTCATAAAGTGGTCCATGACCACCAATGACAGCACTGTCGTCAACTGGATTACGTTTTACTGCCCATTTCTCTGCACTTTCATGTCGTTGTTTAACTCAGAATATTTCTTGGCTGCTTTGTGCTTCTCGAGTGTACTTTTACATTATTGCAGCTTTTTATACTTGCACTTTAAAGAATGATGATTTCGTGTTTATTATGACACACACATAACGTCTTGCCTCATTCACATCATTTTGTTTGTTTACTTAAATGTTTTAAAAACTACAGCTAAAAGAGATGTTGCCATCCAATAGATTTGAATTTGTTAAATTAAGGTTTGGTACTGGGTGTGTGGTCCCCCAGCCCTACTCAATTTCTTATCAATACTTAGAGACATTCACATTCTAGACGGTAAGTGCAGGCTAATCTGCATTACTACCCGGGTTTGTGATTTGGGTATTTCTTTAAAAACAGACCTAATTCATGATGCTGCAGTCAGAGTCCTGAAAGTTATTTGAAAATAGGATCATTGCGTATGTTTTCTAACTCAGTGTGCTTAGAATTCTACAAATGATTAGCTAATTCTTGCTTCCCATTTTTTACTTTTCCTCTTTTAAGGTGTACAATGCCTTGCAATATTCAGACGCTTCAGACGTTTACCATAATGTTACACTTTAAAGAGAAAATCATCTATTTATTAGCAGATATATCTGCTGGGGTGTCCTTCTGTAACTATAAGTGAGTATTCTAACCCCAGGCACCAATCAGTTAGGCGACCTTTTCGTCAGCACCAGTATGAACTCTTGTCGTTTCACCTCCCATTCTCCTTGGCAGATTTGCATCCAATCTTTCATTTTTTTTAGGAGTGTGCTGATGGAGCTTCACCTTCACAATCAGACAGTTCACCTTTTAACTGTTGAGCCACTCAAGTATTGTTTTGGGTCTGTGCTTGGGACTGTTGTATTGCCAAAAGATCAGGAATCTTCCCCAAAACTTAAATTAAAAACAGACTAAATCAAGCTTTATTGTGCCGTACTCCATCCATTATTCCGGCAAATCTGACATGTCTGAGCTGATGAGAAGAATCATATTTTCGCCACAATATCAAAATAAGCAAACCTCATAGATTTTAATTTCCCCAGAACATCCATTCATTCATAATTTATCAAATCTATCTAATCCAGTTTGAGGTCATTGATATGAGGCTGGAAATCTCCCTGTACAGGTCACTGGTCATTCACGAGGCATCGTCACCTACACACACCTCCAGCCAGTCATTCGGAGCTGATTTAGAACGGACATCTGAAGGAGCAGACACGCGCCTCTGGTGGGCGGACTGAAAACTAGAAAGATATGAAGTACTCGCCAAAAGGATTTAAACTAAACTGCTGTTATGTTTAAAGGATACGTTCAGTATTATTTGAGTTGATGCTATTTCTTCACAATCTTAGTACGTGTTAATTTACCACATAAAACTATGTTCTGAAGTGTAGCGTTTTATATAAATTGTAAAAACACCTGTCTGTGCAGCTTACAACCAGACTAATGGATACACTAAACCATAGGTGAATGGAAAGTTCTTAAAACTTGCAAAAATACGTCCCATTTTTCAAGTTAAAATATTATTGAGTATTGATCCACATCTTGGGGTCGCACAAATTTTGGAAAACATTGTCATTTTAAGAAAGAAAAAAACAGAAAACAATGTGACATTCAGCCATTTTAAAAGGAGGCTATGCTCTTTACTCTGCCTCTTTTTGTTTTGTTTTCTTTTTTTCAATTTTTCTTCCTTTTTAGTCATTTTGGTGTGTGTTCAGATCATAGTGTGTTTGTTTATTTAAAGAGCTTCTGTAAAAAGCCAAACATACTGTTCTTTCATTATCTATCTATAATATAGTGCCTTTAATTATCTATTATATAGTGTTCTTTCGTTATCTCTCTGTTATATAGGGCCCTTAATTATCTATCC
Source organism: Erpetoichthys calabaricus (assembly GCF_900747795.2). Lineage (NCBI taxonomy): Eukaryota > Metazoa > Chordata > Cladistia > Polypteriformes > Polypteridae > Erpetoichthys > Erpetoichthys calabaricus. The sequence goes on along the minus strand of NC_041396.2, from coordinate 31,507,018 downwards.
ATTATATACTGCTCTTCATTATCTATAATATATTGCCCATAATTATCTATTTTATAGGTTTCTTATCTACTAGTATATAGTGCCCTTAATTATCTATTATATGGAGTTCTTTCATTATCTATCTTTTATATAGTGTTCTTCAATTATCTATTATATAGTGCCCTTAGTTATCAATTATATAGTGCCCTTAATTATCTATTATATAGTGCCCTTAATTATCTGTTGTATAATGCTCTTCATTATCTATCTATTATATAGTTCCCCTATTTATCTATTATATAGTGTTCTTTCATTACCAATTATATAGTTCCCTTAATTATCTATTATATAGTGTTCTTTCATTACCAATTATATAGTGCCCTTAATTATCTGTTGTACAATGCTCTTCATTATCTATTATATAGTGCCCATAATTATCTATTGTATAATGCTCTTCATTATCTATCTATTATATAGTGCCCTTAATTATCTATTGTATAATGCTCTTCATTATCTATCTATTATATAGTGCCCTTAATTATCTATTGTATAATGCTCTTCAATATCTATCTATTATATAGTGCCCTTAATTATCTATTATATAGTGTTCTTTCATTATCTATTATATAGTGCCCTTAATTATCTATTGTATAATGCTCTTCATTATCTATTATATAGTGCCCTTAATTATCTATTATATGGAGTTCTTTCATTATCTATCTTTTATATAGTGTTCTTCAATTATCTATTATATAGTGCCCTTAGTTATCAATTATATAGTGCCCTTAATTATCTATTATATAGTGTACTTTCATTATCTATTATATAGTGCCCTTAATTATCTGTTGTATAATGCTCTTCATTATCTATCTATTATATAGTTCCCCTATTTATCTATTATATAGTGTTCTTTCATTACCAATTATATAGTTCCCTTAATTATCTATTATATAGTGTTCTTTCATTACCAATTATATAGTGCCCTTAATTATCTATTGTATAATGCTCTTCATTATCTATCTATTATATAGTGCCCTTAATTATCTATTGTATAATGCTCTTCATTATCTATTATATAGTGCCCTTAATTATCTATTGTATAATGCTCTTCAATATCTATCTATTATATAGTGCCCTTAACTATCTATTATATAGTGTTCTTTCATTATCTATTATATAGTGCCCTTAATTATCTATTGTATAATGCTCTTCATTATCTATTATATAGTGCCCTTAATTATCTATTGTATAATGCTCTTCATTATCTATTATGTAGTTCCCTTAATTATCTATTATATAGTGTTCTTTCATTACCAATTATATAGTTCCCTTAATTATCTATTATATAGTGTTCTTTCATTATCTATTATATAGTGCCCTTAATTATCTATTTTATAATGCTCTTCATTATCTATCTATTATATAGTGCCCTTAATTATCTATTGTATAATGCTCTTCATTATCTATTATATAGTGCCCTTAATTATCTATTGTATAATGCTCTTCATTATCTATTATATAGTGCCTTTAATTATCTATTATATAGTGCCCTTAATTATCTATTATATAGTGTCCTTAATTATCTATTGTATAATGTTCTTCAACATCTATCTATTATATAGTTCCCTTAATTATCTATTATATAGTGTTCTTTCATTACCAATTGTATAGTGCCCTTAATTATCTATTATATAGTGCCCTTAATTATCTGTTGTATAATGCTCTTCATTATCTATTATATAGTGCCCATAATTATCTATGTTATAGATTTCTTCTCTATCTATTATATTGTGCTCTTCATTATCTATCTATTTGAAAGAATGTACGCAATCTTAAATGTGACTGTACCAGGTGTTATCGCCTAGTTGTCTACAGAAGAACAGAGACAGCATTTCCCATTTGGACATCAACACTCGACTTTCCCAGGTAAATCCACACCTCTGGCTCTGAATGATGCTGTGGGAGAAGACAAGCGACAGAGTAAAGTGAACGGTCTTTTTTTTTTTAATGGCTGAATGTCACAACAATATTTTGCTTTTGTTCCCTCTTAAAGTAACATGGAGATGAGGTTTTGCAATATTATGTGCAATCTAAAGATACGGAACAATACTCTGTAACGTTTTTGGCTTGAAAAATTGAAGTATTTGGTAAGTTTTAAGGTTTTTTTTATTCACCTAGGGACTTGTGTATTCATTAGCGCCATCGTAGCTGTAAGAACAGACAAGGACTTTTCTTTACAAAATGCTTTACTTTCGAATGTAGCTTTATGTGGCAAATGAATATATATACCTTAATTATGAAGAAATAACTTTGGACTTGAAAAATGACAAACTTATCCTTTAATCTCAATGTGAGTATCACAGCTGTCAAGTGCAAGTTTATGTGCTTTACATGCAAACTCTGAAATGAAATTTCTTTTGTGTTTGTGATTGTAAACGTTAGAGGTGTACTTTATAGCCATCGTGTCTTACATCCTTGGGACGTTAATCCTTAATGATGATAATAATGGAATATATTCTTTCATGTTTGTGTTTTGTATTAAATAATATAAAGTTCTATGTTTTAACATTTTCTTGTTTATCACAGGGCTAGAAAGTGGCGACGCATTGCTTGCTGGCTGGATATGCTAATAAGAATTTTAGTGCACTCTGTACGCTGAGCAATACCACCAGCACCGCCATTAGTACATATGACAGTTCTACTGCTACACTTCATGGGACATCAGTGGTATTACATTTAATCACTCGTCACACTTGAGTTTTGGCCTTCCTTAACTAGAAGGGCCGTCTCCAACACACAGCTGGTTCAGTGTTGTTCCTCCTGGCCAGACTTGTACGTGACATTGATTTCTTTCGTGCCATCCTCCCCTGAAGGTCAGCGATATGCACAGCTCCTGTCTGACTTCCCTCCACCTTGCTGAAATCTCGAGACTTTTCTTAACAACTGTGGACTCCTCAATAGTTTCCCTCACACTCGGTCTTTGCTCGGACTCTCGACTGTGGACAGATGGACATTTCTAGAGAGTATCCGGGTTGTGGGCTGCACTTTCTTTTCTTGATTATTGAGTCAAATTTGCTTGGAAGGAAATCTAACCACTTTGATAACCCTGGTCTGACCCAAACTCCTCCTGCACAAAACTCATGGGGGTACCTAAGTGCTGAGTTAGGTGTGCTGAATCCATTTCTGAAACTGGAATTTCTCTACAATGAACCATTTTTGCAAGATATCTCATTCAATAAAAGAAGGTTGTTTTGAAAAAAAATTGTTGATTTTCTAAAAATAATAATGTTTGCTTTATGGCAGAAGTATATTTCATGCTCTGAATTTTATTTTAAATATATTTGGAGTTTAAAAATGGCAGTCTTCTTCATTCCTAATATTAATTGAGGTGAAAACAACCAAAAATCAAGTATTTGCTGCATTTGTATTTATCATTTTTCTCATTCCTTCATAAACGTCTTTACGCAGTGAATGCTAAGACAACATGTCACCTAAACAGTGCGGTTATTCTCAGTATCGATGTATAGACCTGCACACCAACCAGACTGCCGGGACATTTTAATCCTACTGTCTGTGTTGCCCTTTTATGCTCCATCACATTTCATCATTTTATATTTTATTTTCTTCTATTTATTTTGTGTTCTGTGTTGTCCTTGCATGTTGCACCAATACTATTAAGACCAATTCCTACACATTAGTGTACCTGCTAGTAAAGTGAATTCTGATTCTGAATAACTGGGATTTGAAATTTTAGAAGGTTAGAAAGATGACTTGTTTTATTGACCAGAAGAGACAAAATTGTAGCGTAAATGTTTTTGTTTTTTTTTTTTTTACAAACAGTGAAAGAATACACAGCCTTCCTTTACTGAGGAAAGAAAAAACAGACGTGTCCTGATTTCCTTGGAAATACGGTATCGGTCAATAAGGGCGCGCACATAAAGGCGACCTCAATTGGGCGGGGCGAATAAAACCGCACATAAATAAAAGCGATCTTCAAAAGGGCGACCTCAATTGAGCGCCGAATATAGGCGCGCATAAATAAAGGAGTGCTTCAAAAGGGTGACGTCAATTGGGCGCAGCGAATAAAGGCAAACGCAACAAAATTACAGAAAATGTATTAGATAAAGGCAATGATTGAACGTATAAAAAGGTGAAAGCAAGAATATTAAAACATCCAATTAATTAATGCATGAACTTCTAACGAACTACTTCTAATGAACTATTTCTAAAGCTCTCTATATTTCCTTTATTTCAAAATTACAGAAAATTAGATTAAGGCAATGACTGAATGTATAAAAAGGTGAAAGCAAGTTACACTTGAAGCTGTAGATTATGTGCAATGCCACGTAGATATTCGAGATGCGGTCTATTAGCATAATCAAGGACAATTAATTTAATTCGCTCCGAAGGTCATCCTTTTGAAGCGCGCGCCTTTATTCGGCGCTCAATTGAGGTCGCCCCTTTGAAGATCGCTTTTATTTATGTGCGCTTTTATTCTCCGCGCCCAATTGAGGTCGCCCTTTTGAAGGTCGCCTTTTTGTGCGCGCCCTTATTGAATAGAACCTGGAAATACAAAGGCAGAAGACTGTGAGGAGTCAGTTGAGGAGCCCCTCTCCTCCTGCCTATGAAACCCCACTTCCTACACTCTCGATCATTTGGAGCCGTCGCTGATGAACACGAGGAGACCTCACTCACATGGAGGGACGTTAAAGTGGAAGATGGAGAGAGTCAGGGTTAGCAGACCGCCGTTGGCCACTGCACTGTGAAACACCTTGAGAGGTTTATAAAGAGGAAAAACGAACAAGTAATAATGATATTTAAAACAATTATATGTGTAATGTATTATTTTTTCATGTCAAATATTTAAAAATATGACTTTTTTCTCTAAAATTGTTTTTTATTATTTATTAAACCATCATCTCTAAATGCTGGATGTGGTAAAGCAATTCTGTTTCCAGATTTGGATTCAGTGCTCTCAGTTCAAGAACGAACAGCTGCTTTGGTTTGGTTTTTTTTTTTTTTTGCAGATTAGTGTACCTTTTCTGAATCAATGGACACTTTTTATCTTTGACTTCCTTGTAATATTCTCTAATCTTTCACTTTCATAACGTGTTCAATATATGACCAGTTATTGCTAAAGAGATACTGGAGAGGACAATGGAGTAAAGGCAGAGGACAGCGGGAGGTGAAGTGAATCCTCGTCCGGGCAATCAGAACTGTAAGGGCACACAGGTCTGAATCCTCATACAAGCAAATGTTTGAATTTGGCAAAATATCTATTGACAAATAACTGTACTTTACTTCGAAATATTTTTGAGTATACAAGGTTGCAGTTAAAATGCAGATTGGAACAGATTGTAAGTATACTGTTTTTGCAATCAAGCAGCATTTGAAATAAAAAAATCTAAATATTTTTGCAAGGCACAGAATATGTGCATGTATATAATATAAAATACACACACACACACACTTACATATACACACATATATATATGCCATACAATACCCGTCTAATAACACAGAGTACACAACATGTGTTTCACTCTAATCCGGGCTCATCAAGTATACACACCTTTGCGTCCCCTTGTGGGTATTGCACCTCGGACATCAGAACTGTAGGTGACCACCCAAATAATCAGACTGCAATCAGACCTATGAACACACACACAGACAGATAGATCTGCGGTGGGTTGGCACCCTGCCCAGGATTGGTTCCTGCCTTGTGCCCTGTGTTGGCTCCAGCAGACCCCTGTGACCCTGTGTTCGGATTCAGTGGGTTGGAAGATGGATGGATGGATGGATGGATACTATATACATACACTACCAGTCAAAAGTTTTAGAACACCTCAGTTTTTCTCCACATTTAGTCAGTTGAAATGCAAATGTGAAAAAGTAAGCAATAAACTGTTGGAGGTTTAAATTTAAAGTTTAGGGTTAGCAAAAAAACTATCCATCCATTCATTTTCTGCTGGAGCCAGCAAAAACTAAATAAAACGAAATTTCAGCATATTACAAATGAGCCTTCTTCAGGGAATAAATAATAGGTTAGTTGAAGCACACAATTTGCACACGGTGTCCCAACTTCTGTTGATTACTTAAAAACCCTCCGTCTGTTTGTCTTAAAACAGAGCTGGAAACAGAATGTGTTACTACGCCCTCTGAAGTGCTACCTGGACACTATTTCAGTGCAAATGGCAATTAATAAATGGAATGAGACAGAGCATTAATACACTTAGAAGTGTAGGTCTTTCATTTAGAGAAATAGTGAGACCAGTGGTGTCCTACACAATCCAAAAGCAACTGGAAGAGATCTGGCAGTACCAAAGTCACAACTCATTCAGCAGACAAGTTTCTGAGAGTCACCAGCTTGCATGACAGACGCCTCACGCCAGCACAACAGCTTCAAGCACAGCTTAACAGTGGTGGAAAAAATCAAGTCTATTGAAGAGGAGACTTTGTGCTGCAGGTTTGACAGGGTGAGTGGTAGTAAGAAAGCCATACCTTAAAAGGGCAGTGTGGAACGGTGCTTAAGGCTTTGGACTTCCACCCCAGAGGTTGTGGGTTCAAATCCTAGAACTTTGTGACCCTGAGCAAGTCACTTCAACTGCCTGTGTTCCAACTGGAAAAAAAAGAAATGTAACCAATTGTATCTCAAACGTTGTAAGTTGTTTTGGATAAAGGCATCAACCAAATAAATAAATGTAAATGTAAGGACGAAACTGGGCCTTGAAATAATTGGCGGTGGACTGCTGCCTACAGGACAAACTCTCTTCTCCACAGCAGAAACCGAAGCATACTTTTCCTGACCACTGTTAAGTGACATAAAACATCTGGTCTCCGTTTCTTGCATCAAAACCTCCTGCGGCCCACCACGTGTCTGCACATCCTAATAGTTTGCATACCTTGGGCATTGCAAATGAAATGGACGAGTATTAAATTTACAAAATTACCCATGGCTTCATCCCAGGTAGTAAAGATGTAGCTTTGAATAAATCAAAGCAAGTATGAAATTAATGTGGTTGCAGTATTTTGTACTATAAGTGCTAATTGATAGTAATGTTCTCTCTAATCTTTTAACACAGGGGTTCCCATCCCTTTTTCACCTCGTTGAACCCGTGGGAAATTTTCATAAATAAATTTACTTCCATCCTGTTTTGTTTAATAATTTGAGTATATACTACCATAATAAAGCGATCGGCAAATGAGGATTTTTAAGATACTGTTTTAACATTTCTAAGTTCAAATAACACTAACAATTGCAGATAATAATTCTGTTTTCACTAACAAAAAACAACTAATGATGAGCAGCTAACCGGCATACCAGAGTCGATGAAAACACATGAGGACAGCGAGCCGCTTGTTCTTGCTCTTCACCTACGATTTTAGATATTCATACCGCAGTTATTGAAAGAGCAAGTGTCGTGTCGTTTTGGAAACTAGTCGACATCTTCGTGACTTCAGTTTTTTAAAGCAAATTTGCCCCCCGGGGGAACGCTTACCCGAGGCTGGTAACGCCCCGCTCTAAGAAAATACAGATTATCAAATTGTAAGTAGGTTATTCAACCCATTTTTCTGTCTGCACTCCTAAATTAGTACTTCATCTTAAATTCAAGCCCACCTCTTTGTGTAGGTGTGCACTATAGTAGCACTCATCCATTTGGCAATTTAAAGAACTCCTAACGTAAGATTCTGAAACTCGCCCCTTCCAATGGCAGCATCAGAACAAAGAAAGAAAGAAAGAGGACAGGGCAGCAGTTCATGGCAGGGTCCGCTCACACCCACAAATTTACAGTCAGTAGTTGACCAAATGCACAGGTAAGCAGTAAAAAAATCCATACTTTCAATGAATTCCGAATCACAGAGTAAACTAGGCGCCTTCCTGTTTAGGGGGGGTGCCTCGTGATTGGCTGATTAGAATTAACTATTCTCATTGGCTAGAAGAATGAGGTCCCGCCCTTGCTTGCTTTCGCTATCGAGGATGCGAAAATCACGTGACCACAAAACACCAACCAAGTGCATCACTCCAGTTGAAAATCTAACTCGCGCTTACAACATGCGCTCACAAAATGAGTACAACACGAACACGGAGATTTGGCAGTAATATAACTGCATACACACGTCTTTGGGGGAGCACGAGAGAAAATGAAGCAGACACGGACATACACGTGCAGACTCCATACTGAGAATAACCAGAGGGTTCAATTCAAAGTCAACAAACCGGATCTGTGATGCAGCAGTGCCAATCACCGCTTCGCCCTGCGCCACCATAACCTCCTTGCCATTGGCCCTGCGCGTCTCTCTGGCTTGGAATCCTATGTTAATACAGATTTCAGAATGTCATGATGTCAAAAATGGGGTTAGTAACATATTAAAAAATTATAATTTCTGGATGGAGTATGCCTTTAACAATAAGCTTCTATCCAGGGTTACTTTGCGAATCTTTTCTGTCGTGTGCTTTAGCACCTGCCTAAAACTCCCCCCAACAGCTTCCCCCTGTCCTTTACAAATATGGACGGTATACTTTGGATCAGTTTTGGCCCAACAAAATGTTCGACACATTGACAAAAAACAATTCTCAATTGCCCCACTTGGCCAGAGAAATACCTGCAGCCCAGCAGTTAGTGCTGCTGCTCCACAACTCCAATGGACGGGGGTTACATTCCCAGGTCAGTCGTTCGTTGTGTGCTGTTTGCATATTCTTTCCGCGTCTCTCTGCGCTCAGGTTTTCCCAGATACGTGCAAGTTGGGTTAATTGGCAGGTCTAATTAAAACCACAGCAATGTGTGCGAGTGCGCCTTGCAATGGACTGCCTTGCCATCTAGCAGGTCGATTCCTGACTTGTGCCGAGTTTTGGCTACCTACAACCATGTATTGGGAGGATTAAAAAAAAAACGGTCTTTTGAATGGTGGATTTCAGTTCCTTAGAACTGTGGGGTGCACACATTAAGTAGTCTGTCTAGTAGACTTTAATGCCAGGCATTGCTCAGTAATCCATTATGGAAGGATAACCTGATGCGACCTTGGACCATAATTGACCAACTGATGTTCTTTCATTTGTTCGAGGGGCTATGTAAAGTCTTAGCAAACCCCCGATCCGCGTCTTTGTGCAGTTTAAAACAAATAGGGCTTCTCAAAGTTACTTGATGTCCATAGTTTACTATTCAGGTGTTTCACCCTGGACCGAAAAACTACAAATTCAGCAGGTTTTATTCTGAAATAGTCACGGTCCCTGTAAAGGACAATTGCTGGAGGTTAGTTGGTGTTTTATGTTATCAGGGACGTGATTTGCTTCTGCACTTCACGATTCTTTAATGGAATATGTAGCTTTGGAAAACTGATCAATATATATTATAGGAATGGACTGGATAAAATGCGAGTATCCAAACCATTTTAAACGTGTTTTATTTTCTGTTTCTTACAATGCATAAATATGGGACATTATTGAAATGGGGGTACAGACTCTTTGTAGACACTGCACATCATTTTTGCCCTAAAAGGGTTTTAATGGCTTTATGGCCTTTTCCTATACAGCCTATTGTTTTGTGCCAAACCGAAAAAGCGAAAAAGACCACTTGTGTAATTTAGTTAGGATAGTATTATTGATTTTTAAGATCAAAAATAAAGAGAACCTAAAAATGCTTTGGCTAACTCTCGAGAGCACGCTTAAAGCAAAAAAAGGGAGGTTGCTTATCGAGAAGCGTTGTGGTATCGCCACCTAGTGTCCGTTTAGTGCCATTTTCTCTGTATTACTGATTACTGTACAGACGTTCGGTACCCGTGTAGGCAAGAACAGTCCAAATTACCAGTGCCATCTAATTATGTACCGGGGTACGCTTCAGTTTAGATACTACAAAAATCTATCTATTACTCATTTATTATTATGTAATAAGACCTTAAGAAACACTTCTGTGGATCTTCCTGTGTCAGGAAACGCAACGGAGTCTCCTTTATACCAACAACAATACATGCGGCATACTGTCTCACTGTGCCTGCCAACTCAGAAGTTTTCTGTCTTTTTTAAAATTTCTTTCTTTTTAGTTACTCTGGTGTGTGTTCAGACCAGAGTGAGTGCATATAAATATTTATTTATATATTAAGATATTTAAGAGCTTCTTCATATATTGCCTTTAAAATCTATCTACTATTTATCTAACAATCATATAGTGCCATTCAAATCTCTATCATATAGTGCCTTTCAAATCTATCTGTCAGTCTATGTGTCTATCATATGGTGCCTTTCAAATCTATTAATCATACAGTGCCTTTAGAATTTATCTATCTACTATCTATCTGTCTTCATAACACTTAAAAAGTGTTTATTCATCTCTGCAAAGTGACATACTAACAAAACGTCACTTTGGAGTGGTCTGAGGTGGCATAACTGAGACTCATTCCTCCTGATAGTACATATTTAGTATAAGACCTGTAAATTGTTTATATTAATAAGTCATTGGTCCGCAATACAAATACAATCCTGCAGTACTTCTTTATATTCCTTGCTTTGTACCCCAATAAGTCATCGCCAATATAGTAACAACCCAATTGTGCTTCATTCACTCAGAATATGGAACCAATGTAAGAAGCACTACAAGACAGAGACAGGCCAGTCTTAACGCATGGGCATGCTGGATAGTTGCCCAGGGACCCCATGTTTTCTCTGATGTCTATGTATGTTTCTGTTTTACTATCAAAACAGGCGCCCCGGTGCTCTACTTTGCCCGGGGGCCAATGATGCTGTTAAGACAACCCAGGATAGAGAAGCTTCTATCTGTGGCACCTCTGCCCAATAACCACCTTTTTCCGCCCTCTCAAACATACGCAGTTTTTAATCTGTACATCAGTGGTTCTCAAACCTGTGGGGCGGGCCCCCCTAGGGGTGTGAAGTAACAAAAAGGGGGGCATGAAGATGTGAAAAAAAGAAAACAAGAATCAAAAATATGAAAAATACATCTATTGAAACCAAAACAAATTAACTTAAACTACATTCTGATACTAGAAAAATAAATACAGAGTTAGATAAATGTCGATAAAAGTTAAGTAGGTATAATAAAATATGCATCTATGATATATCATTAATTAGAAAAGAACAAATTGGTATTAGTGTGCTCCTTTCAAAAAAATGTTAGGGGGGCACGATTAAAACTGTTATGAAAACTCGGGTTGCAAATACTTAAAGGTTGAGAAACGCTGCTGTACATAGACAACATCTTAACAATTATACGAACAATTACACTCCAAATGTAAACTTCCAGCAACACATTTCTTTCTCTACTTTCAAATTAGAAACTTTACTAAACAGAACCTGCCCAATTTTCCTCACCTCCCACCTACCTCTATTCCGGAAAAAATATTGATCAGTCTTGAGGACTCAGACAGTATCTCTGTAATATATAAATACATTTTACAGTCCCTCTTTTTTAAAGATCCAAGAGTACAGTGGGAAAAGGATCTCAAACTCAACATCTCAGAAAAGGAGTGGATGGCAGCCATGCACTGAGCTCCATATGCGCAAAACATTCAATTATTCAACTGAACATTATCTGTCAAGCCCATCTGTCTCGTTTAAAACTGTCCAAAATGTTTCCAGAGCAAAATCAAAACCTGCGAACGTTGCAATCGAGCTCCAGCCTCACTGGGTCACATGTTCTGGGTGTGCACCAAATTAACATCATTCTGGACCAAAATCTTTAAATGCCTCTTAGTCAGCCTTGGCGTCACAATCCCTCCTAATCCACTAACAGCTGTGTTTGGTGGGCTCACAGAGGGGCTTAAAGTGGAGAAGGACAAACAAACTGTAATGGCCTTTACTTCACTATCGTCACGTAGACTTATCTTGCTCAACTGGAAGAATCCTAACTCTCCTATTCTCAGTCAGTGGGTAACTGATGTTATATAATATTTAAAACTGGAAAAAATCAAATTCTCACTTAGAGGGTCTGTACAAAACTTTTTCAAAACCTGGCAGGATCCGATAAATAACATTTTAGAATAAATATTTTAATTGAGGAAACAGATTCTCTTCCCTTTTTTTTCCCTATTTATTTATTTATTTTTCCTACTATTAAAGTTTTACTTTGTTGGCCTAGCTCTCTTTCTCATGGGAGGGGGATGATTTGATTCAAAACAAGTTTTGTATAACTTGACTTTCTTGTATGGAATGTTTATTGATTTTAAATAAATTCAATAAAATGTAAAAAAAAAAATAAAAACAATAATAAGTAATCTTACCATCATGTCAATACGCCACACAACAAAGACATGAATAAGCCATCTACTGATGTTTTATAAGTGCAATGAAGACCCAAAGAAGCCTTTGTTGATGTCTTGTTACAGAACAGTAAATGAGTAATAGATGCATCGTTGCAGTACCCAAGCTAAAGTGTCACCAAGTGCACTCTTAAAAATAAAGGTGCCAGCGTGGTTCTTCAGGGTGATGCCATACCGGAATCAGACCCATCCACTTGAAGGTTCCAGAAAGAACCCTTCATTCATTTAGATCTGTAACAGACTCCATGCAGTAAAAGAGGCATGAGTAGATGATAACAGATTTGTGAAACACCATTGGGTTTCCAATTTTAAATGGACTCTTGCTGCGTACAGTAACTCAGTCTAAGTCCTGGTTTTCATAATCTGTTAGTGGCCTGCTATTGAGCCTACCATACTGTACATTAAAGATTTCAACTTATTTTTTGACATAGTTTTTCAAAGGACAAAGAACCTACTTCACATGCAAACAGCCCATCCCAGAATGAAATGGTGCCTGGTCAAGCAATGGTTGTACAAGAAACCACACAACCCAGTAAAGAACCATAAAGTGCCATTTAAGAACCAGCATTTTAAGAGTGTACTGTTCTGCAAAAAATAGGACACGTTTGTGAATCCGTGGGGTTGCTACATGAATGGCCACTAAAATGTGATCTGATTTTCAAGTGACTAATTATGTAAAGCTGTTATCATCATATCTTTGTTAAACGTATCTCTCGATTATAACTCACCTCGGACTGCGCTCTCCCTCACACACTGGGTTGTATGCATGCAATTGGCACGTGCCTGTTGCTGTCTCTCTGTATGTTGCAGACACGTTTATTACACACCCTGACTTTCCACAGTCGGGCTAATATCTTTAATGAATATGTGTGACATATTTAGTCTTGCTGATCGGACAATAAAACCACTGTGAAAAGGCACAAGGTGAGGCAGACAGTACCGTGCTGCACTGAAGGGGGCGCATGTGAGATCAACAGGTGCTTGTTGCTGCTGTTCTTCTACGCAGAGGCTCTGGGCGATGATAAGTCAGCGATATCATAGAGTCAAGTGCACTGCAGCAGTTATTTTTATTTTTTGTTCTGAGAAACGTCAAATTTAGAACACATGGAGGGTGCAGAGCAAATGCGTTCTCTTCGTTCTTTCTCACCATTATAAATGTAACGTTAGCCACCTTACCTATGTGTGAGTAAAGAATGCTGACGAGATATGAAACATAACCAGCAGTTAATGTGCAAGCTGCCAACTGAATAGTGAATAAGCTACTCTTTTGGGTTCGTATATTTGTAAATCTGACTCTGAAGGAGTCCATGCCTCACCAGCCATGAACCTTACTGCGCATCACTGATATAAACGGTACGGGGCTGCTGCCCATCGCAGGATGAGATTAGATTATTTAGATTATTTATTTACTAGCCATGTGCTCCCAACTACGTAGTGCATGTTAAAGTTGTCTGTGAGGGGCTCCCTTTTTAAACGCGGCTGCCAGTCGTGAACTGGGCCCTTCGTCGCACAGCATTATGATTTTTTATAAGGGAAACAAAATTACAAATCAAAACCTTGGACATTGATTCGATAGGAACGGCCTACTCGGAATCACTGTCCGAATAGTAATTATGTGGTGGTGTAGGAGCATTTCTGCTTCTCTCCGTTCACAGTCCGTCTCATTTTCACGACGCTGTCGTTTCCTCTCACGATCTCTTCTCAACCTTTCTCCAATCTCGCAGGTTGCTTTGTGGCAATCCAAAGAGTAAGGCAATATACACGGAGCAATGGTTATAAAAGGGGGACACATAGGTATCCAGGCTCTTTAAAACATAAATAGGGATCACTTCACTGACGTGAGCAAGCCACGATACAACTGTGAAACGCGCAGCACTCGCTGGCTACAACGTAACAATAATAATTTTTCGGAACGTGCTGTTACGTTGTCATTCATTTTACCCACTGTCTTTCTTTCATTCATGTTTCGTAGGCACGTACCTTTTATCTTCAGCAATCTCATTCTCTAACCAGGCCTCATGAGCTAACCAGCGTAACACTGTCCACCACCCCTTTCGTTATTCCGGCACATTGTTGACATCTGTGAGTAACAACAATGTACTAAACTGGAAGGTGGTTTACACATGCGTGGAATTCATGGAAAAACAAAGATCAAGATCGAAATGAAGATTATATATAAAGATTAGTTAATTTAAAGCACAACAATTTGTTTAGTTTGAATGTGTGTTTTGAGGTGTGACTGGAGTACACCAGTCTTCAGTAGTATAAGCCTGGAGGAGATTCTTAATGCAATGCCTATGTTTTAGCTGTCTCTCTACTGCCATCTAGTGCTTCTTCTTCTAATTCATTCGCGGACAAACAAAGATCAAGATCCAAATGAAGATTACATATAAAGATTAGTTAATTTAAAGCACAACAATTTGTTTAGTTTGAATGTGTGTTTTGAGGTGTGACTGGAGTACTACAGTCTTCAGTAGTATAAGCCTGGAGGAGATTCTTAATGCAATGCCTATGTTTTAGCTGTCTCTCTACTGCCATCTAGTGCTTCTTCTTCTAATTCATTCGCGGACAAACAAAGATCAAGATCCAAATGAAGATTATATATAGAGATAAAAGCACATTTAAAACAACAGAGGTTGCGCCAAAGTTCTGTACAAAGAAGCATTAAAGTGAACACAATGCAAACAATCATACAGAAGCAGATTAATAAAACAACCAATTGTAACATCCACCACAATCCCATTATACATAGTGAAAGGTGGAAGAAAAGAAGGTCATAAGCCAACGTTTAAAAACCTCGATAGAGGATGAAGACCTGGGGGGTATTTTTCGTATGTCGCTTAAATCATCCGATATCAGATGCCTCATCTTGGATGAGTTAATGCCGGTGACACTCATCCGGGATAGGTCGGTTTTTCAAACGCAGCCGTGTATTAGATTAGTGGAGCTGGATCTAATCATCTGAGATGAATGCGCACGCCCGTGCTGATTGAAAAGCCCATATATGTTGAGTCTAGAAAACATGATCAGCAAGTCTTTGATAGGCTGTAACAAAATGACAAAAGAACGGGCGCATTTTTTTTTTTTTTACACAAGCGGAGCAAGACCTTTCATTCGAAGGACATGAAGAATTTCAAGATTTAATATGCACAAGGGGTAACACTGCAAAAGCAGCCCAAATCAGAAAAGACGGCTGGCAAAAAGTGGCCGACAAATTAAATGCGTGTGCATTGTACTTACTGAAAGCAGCGTTTCATTTCCTATGTGTCAGATTATTATTTAATATGTAATAATTCCAGATCAAAAGTGAGCACAAGGAGAACATGGGAACAGGTTAAAGTGAAGTACAAGAATATACTACAAACTGGTAAATATTGGTATATAACTATTTAAAGAATTGTTGACATAATCATATATAATATTAAAAAAAAACATTAATTTTAAAGCTAATAAGAAGGCAGTCAAGCAAAAAACAGCTGGAGGTCCACGCGGTCCAGACCTAACCCCTGCAGAAGAGTTGGCTCTCCAACAAAATGCCCATCGCCCTGTTTCTGAGGGCATTCCAGGGGGAAGCTCCTCCTCAGAACCAGTGGCAGGATGCAGTGGTCACTTCATTTCAGGTAAAGGATGGTCATTGCATATATTTGTCCTCCATGTGTGCCATAGGTATGTTCCATATAGCCCTCTTTTTTGTTGGGTCAGTTGCAGGGAATGTCATATCCCTTGAACCTGTGTCTGACCAACGAG
Source organism: Erpetoichthys calabaricus (assembly GCF_900747795.2). Classification (NCBI taxonomy): domain Eukaryota; kingdom Metazoa; phylum Chordata; class Cladistia; order Polypteriformes; family Polypteridae; genus Erpetoichthys; species Erpetoichthys calabaricus. The sequence goes on along the minus strand of NC_041396.2, from coordinate 31,491,025 downwards.
ATATTGATGAAGGTCAAATATTTCATGAAGACACTGTGTCTGATTATTCATCAGGAGGAGAGGTACATTTTCCAAATAATGTTTGATCAAACTCCACTCTGATCAGTCCCGTGTGCCCCAATCACATTTGGAAATCCTGGTAATGAGAATGTTAGGCTGACTGAGATTCTTCATGGAACTGTGGGTGTTTTAGTCTGTGTATTACCTACCTGCAATGGCATGAAACGCCTCTTTTATTGTCTGCACACACTATGAAAACCCGAAGGAAATATTTCAGAGCCAAACAGACTTCACGAATTGCCTGGCAAACTGCACTTTTAGACAGATTTTCCGCATCACCTACAGTATATAAAAAAGTGCCGCTTGTAAAAAACCTCAAAGCAATGCATACTGTCTGTGTGGTTGTGAGAGCCCGACTTCACCGAGTTTGACTTCGAATATAAAAGTGCTAATAAATCTTTGAGGTACAATATTCCCCCTCGGCTAAAGCGGTATCTTTCGAAACGAATTTCCTCCGGGAGCAATAAAGGATCTTGCCGATCGCGCAAAACCCTCTCTATATGAAATTCTCTTCGTATAATTTGCGCACCAATATCAATTGGTCGCTCATTCATGAACGGCGAAGCCATGACTGGATGACTTCCACGCACCGTCACTGATTACGTGTGTAAACTAATGCTTGTTTACAAAGAACAAACCTGCTCCGAGCAGGTTTGAGGATTAGGATGTGTTGCTATGACAACACTTCCAGCAAGAGTTTCGAGAAACCGACAGATCCAGGATCAGGCCAAATCGTCAACAATTACATCCGGCTAAACGACTAATCCACGTACGAAAAATACCCCTCTGATGTGGAAAGGCAAGTCATTCCAAAGCCTATAGGAGCAACAAGTGAGAAAGCTCGGTCTCCCCTCAACTTCAGCCGAGATCTTGGAACTACAAGGACAAGTTGTCCAGATGACCTCAATGCTCTCGGTGCCACATAGGGGTGGAGGAGGTCATGGATGTATTTTAGACCGAGACCATGCAAGGCTTTAAAAAACAAAAAACAAGATTTTAAAATCAATGCGACACCTCACTGGTAGCCAGTGGAGAGACAGGCTAAAATGGGGGAGATGTGATCCTTTTTTCTCGACCCAATCAAGAATCTCACTGCCGCGTTCTGAACCAGCTGAAAGAGCAGACCCACATATTAGGAATTACAATAATCAAGGCGAGATGTAAGAAAGGCATGATGACCGTTTCCAAGTCCTTCTGTGACAGAAAGGATTTTAGTTTAAAAATTTGCCTCAGTTGGTAAAAACTGGACTTTACTACCGTGGAGATTGGTTTTTCAAAACTTAGTGAGGACTCGACGATGATACCTCGGTTTCTGACATCATTATGAATCATTGCTGCCAAGGAGCCTAACTGAGTGCCGATTTCAACTGCAGATGTGGTAGGACCAAAAACAGTGACCTCCGTTTTGTTTTCGTTCAATTGTAAGAAATTCTGTGCCATTCAATATTTAATATCTTCAAAGCATTTCAACAGCTTTTTTACAGTTGAAGTGATGTCAGGACTAACGCAGGTACAGCTGCGTGTCACCAGCATGACAATGATACGCAACATCATGTTTGTAAAAGTTGGCCCACATGGGATGCAGATAAAGAGAAGGGGAGCCAGGATAGAACATTGTGTGAGAGGAGCTGGCTGATAAAAATTCCTATTTATGTTAACAGACATAGATCTACCTTTAAGGTAGGACTCGAACCATTTCAATGCACAGCCTTGAATACCTATTTTATCCTCAAGCCGTTTTAACAGAACCCCATGGTCCACTGTGTCAAATGCCGCACTGAGATCCAGTAAGACTAAGGTTGCAGAAGAGCCTGAGTCCAAAGTTAATAGAATACCATTGTCACCTTCAGCAAAGCCGATTCAGTAATATGAAGTTTTTAAAAACCTGTCTGAAACACATGAGATACATTGTTATCCTCCAGCTATGAAATTTACTGCAAAGAATCCACTTTCTACAAAATTCTGGGCAGAAATGGGAGCTTAGAAATAGGCCTATAGTTTGAAAGACCTGTTGGAGGAGGTGGTGGAGGAGGAGCAGCTTGCACTGATAGCATGTTGTTGCTTCCACCACACAACAAGCTACCAGGATTAGGGCACAAGTGCAGCGGATGACACCTCAGCACCGCACTAGAACAGTGTGAGGTTTTCTATGATGGCTGGAATGCCAATCCTGACACCAACTCCCAAATTTTCCCTGTAAATTGGAAAACATGCTTGCTGAGCTGGATACAGATTAATATCATACTCAGGACGAAGAAATTACAGGTTAAGGGCATTTCTCAAGGGCCCAACGGAGTAGTCAGTTCTGGCATTTACGGGATTCGAACCAGCATCCTTCTGATTGCGGGTGTTCTGCCGATTTGTGCTTCCTTTTCAAAATAAGCTACACATGGAAATATTTACACCAAGTTTAAAAGTGAAAACGTCAAAACGAACAACATTTTATAACATTACTCATCATCATCCAAAAGTTTTTTTTCTAAGGTTGCATATACCAATCATGTTCGTCGTACAATCGCAACAATGCTGGTCAAAAAAACAAGGGAAATGCATTGGATTGAGGCATTGGATACGTTTGCTCTTAATGGTTTAAACGAGAAATAATCAATTTAGTAGGGTCTGTTTTAATACATTATTCATTTATTGAAGAAACGTGTTTATTGACGGCTTTAGAATAAATGTATACTGCGCATGCACAGAAGCACATTTCACCAGGTTGCGTGGTTCAACATAACACAGGCGCAGATCCCTAGCCTCAGAGCCGCCACTCCGCCCCAACACCTCATCGCAGACCTCCAGAATAATAAAACAAGTCCGCTTCGCCATTCTGTTTGGCACGAAAGAACAACCCCTCACCCATGTCACTCAAATCTTTTTTCGAAGGTGCGTTGTCATAGACATATATAGATAGACGCCGCATTCACTGTGTTGCCCAGTCGACACGATACGTCAGCGCATCCGCCATATTGCGAAAGGCAAAAGTGCATTTAAATTACCGTAATACAGGTAGACGTGGAAACCAGGTTTTCTGATGAAAAAACAATAACGTTTAAAACAGTATCATTTACAAACAACAGATTTTGGCGAATTGTTTAAATGCAATTATTTATATCCATTTATGCACTAATAATTATTAATATTAAATAATTCATCCCTTATAAGTAACATTTCTCGGACTGCCTTCTTCCATCTCCGAAACATTTCTAGACTTAGTCCTGTTCTTATGTAACACAGTACTGGTAGAAGTATTGGTTAATGTCCTAGTCACCTCACTGTATAGATTACTATAATGCTATTCTATCTGGCATCCCACAAAAACGTATCCATCGCTTATATCTTCTTCTAAATTCTGCTGCCAGGATAATAACCTGCTGTTCTAAATCCACTGAACATATTACACCTATTCTCTCTCAACTTCACTGTGTCCCTGTTGACTACAGAATACAATACAAAATATCGCTCAGAACATTTAAAGCTCCCCACTGTGTCACTGATCTCCTACAGACTTACACTCCTCTCGCTCACTCAGATCCTCATCTGCAGCTCGACTTTCTGTACCGCACATCAAACTCAGTTCTGTGAGAGCTTGAGCGTCTCTCATAATGCTCCTCAACTCTGGAATTCTCTTCCCTCTCATATCCGTCAGCTCGATTCAATAACACATTTTAAAACTACCCTCAAAACTTATCTTTTCAAACTGGCATACCAATTGTGAATTTTGCACTGCCAGTTATCTTTGTTTGTATTTCTTTTAACAGTGAAATGATCCACTCAATGACAATAATAAATACATTTAATGTATATAAATTGTCTTAATAATTTCTGAAAACATTTCACTCATTCCTCTCTCAATCTCTCTCTCTCACACACACGCACACACACACAATGTAGTTACTTAAATATATACAGGATAGGATCTAAAATCCTTGAAAAAGAACTGTCTTCCATAGCTTTTTCCGTGTGTTGCCACTCTAATTTGTGAGTATTCAGTCTGGCAATATAGTGCAGCCTTAGTTTGTGGAAGACAGACACAACTAAAGACATGAGCATAAAATGATGGCTGTCAATTTCAAACTGTGTTTCCTCGATGTGCTCCTTGAGAAAAAACACATCATCTGAACCAATCTCAGCCCAAACAAACTGACTGATCAAAGATACACTGACAGCTTGTCCTAATGTCGACTGTCAGATAACACGCTCAGCTACTTTGACCACCTTGACTGGACCCTCAGAAGGAATCATCAAACCTCCTTTGTTTTTTAATGTGAGCAAGTGGTAACTTTGATCATGTGATGCCGGTACAGCATCTGTTACCAAACTAGCAGGGCACACATCACAGGACAGCTTTCTCAAAATCCCGTCTAAGGCCTACCTCCCACTGCTTCCTGAGCTGGATTTCTTTGGGAAACTTTCAAAGTTTGAGAAATGTTAACAGCTAACAACAATCTACATAGTTAGTGACTAAATACGTTTGGAGGCTCACTTGAGCACATAAATGCATAGTTTTGCTAGCTTAGCTAAAGTTAAGATTATAAAACGGAATTTTCTAATGGCCAAATATAACCAAAACAATTGTTCAGCTTTACCTATGAAATGTAATCCCTGTGATCTGGTTTGGAGCGTACAGCGGTTTGTACAATCCCAGGCAGCACATGCGTGAGGAATCTTTATCCATTACTTCACTTCACAGCAGTGCCACTCGCAATATGGCGGCGACGTTGACGTACGATGCTGCTGGTCATGAGGCGTCTAGTAATTCTATGTCTATGTGCGTTGTGACCTCACAAAAAGTGATTCCCCTGGGCTGCATCCCATTCACCTCAGCTGTCCACGGTGCCGCAAGGTACCTCCCAATGTGTTTGTAGCGCAGGACACCTAGGGCCTCATGTATAAACGGTGCGTACGCACAGAAATGTTGCGTACAAACGTTTCCACACTCAAATCGAGATGTATAAAACCTAAACATGGCGTAAAGCCACGCACATTTCCACAGTACCTCATACCTTGGTGTACGCAATTTGTCCGCTCAGTTTTGCAGACTGGCGGCACCCAGCGTCAAAGCAGTGTTACTCTTCCTGTGTGATCACGCTTTCTTTCTTAGATCCACATTCCTGATGCGGCTTTATAAATACACTGAAACTAACTGCATATTGTTTATTAGTGTAATGCATCTGATTGTAATTAACCTGCAGCAATATAATGGTCCAGGGAATAGCCATAGAATTCCAAATACCATAACTGCTTTAGCGTTGTACCTCTCACTGCATCTTCTTCTTCTTTCAGCTGCTCCCGTTAAGGGTTGCCACAGCAGATCATCTTTTTCCATATTACTCTCACTGCACCACTCAGAGTATTTATATCACTGTATCTGAGTGGGGAATCACAGCAGCAGCTGATCGGAAAGAGAATTATTGGTATACAGCATGAAGCACACGCTGCCTCAGCCACGGCAAAACGCTTGAGACTTCCCAGTACAGACTTCGCAGTTTATAAAAAGTTTCATCCCAAGAACTCTAAACGCACTCAATCAGTCCATCAAGTGCTCCTTGTAGAACTGTTTACTTATAAGTACAATTACCTCACTGTAAACTTGCACTACAGTTATAATATTGCACAACCTGCGCCACTTTATAAAGCGCGTATTTACATATGATGACGGTATTCATTTTTAAGATGAAATGCAGCAAAATATGTTGATTATATTATACAGATAAAACTTTAACTTCATTTAAATAATCTGTATTGTTAATAATTAAACATGTGAGGACACAGTGCTGCAGCGCTAGCTAGTTCAGGGATTGTTCCTGCATTGCGTTGTATTCTTGCGCTGACGTGACACTGGAAAGATAGACGGATAGAATAATTAAACATGTACTACGAAGATATTTCAATGTTCCTTAAAAGTTTTGAAGAATCTGCGTTCTAAGCTTATAAATGGCTTCACGTCTATTACATAGCTGATTGTGTGGCAATTGGGTATTTGGAGAAAGAAAAGTAAGGACAGGAATTGAAGGTTAGTACGTTTGAAAGAGACAGTTACTGCTGTGATAAATTATTTTATTGAAGGTCGCGCATGGCGCAGCAAGCCTCTTGCGTGAGACATGAACAAGCACTGCGCCACCGTGTTCCCATGTTTAATAACATGCTTTCATTCCTATCATCATGAAAAAGATATCACGTATACATCTCAGTATTTTAATTATTCAGAGAGCTGTAATATCATGAATGTAATGGATTATGTGTGCTGTCGGAGAAAGAGAAAGCCCGTTTAAGAAGCAGGTAGTGATTAACACACAGAGCACAAAGAAGATCAAATACAGAACAAAGCATGTAATGTGCTACCTTAGTTACAATGGGATTTGAGAAACTAGTAAATTAAACGATTTTAAGATAAAGTTTATGATGCTCTACTTTAATGGCTAAATAAACTACATGATTAAAATGGAAATTTCGAGATTAAAGTTGACATTTCGTGCTTTTTTCCCCACTGTGTGCCTATTTTTTTGTCTGTATCCGAATAAGCTTTCATACGACACTCAGACGGTGGGTTACGACTTGCCTTTTCACGGCGACTTTGATATGTGATTTCTTTTTTATTTATTTCGGGCACTGTGCAACTTTGTGAACTTGAGCCTTCGAGTTTCTCCGACACTCAGTCACTCGATCAACTTTCTTTTGTTGATTACACCACTGTTTAAACCAACAAATAGTACGTTTTTCCTTTGCCTCCACTTGGTATTCGCTGAAATTCTTATATTTTCCCCATGCTTTTCCCATTGTCTTTTCTCAGAAGGCTATTTATATTTATTTGCATATTCAAAGAGACATAATTCTGGGAGGAGTTGGGGCGGGACAGAAGACGCGTGCACGTGCGTTACTTTTCACGCTGATCGGGATTTATGTAGTGGAAGAACGTGAAAGTTTGCGTACGTACAGATTCCTGAATCTGGATTTTTCTGTGCGTGCGCACATTCCCGCTTTTGTGCTTACGCCATGTTATAGTGTGAGTTCTACACACGGCGTTATACATGAGGCCCCTGGCGAGTACTACAAGCGTCACCCACACAATATTGTCATAAGCGCTTCAGGATTTACAGATGCCCACGTAAAATAAAAACCGTGAATACATTAATAAGTTTTTTTTAATTTACTGTTCATTATGTAAAGCACTTTGAGCTACTTTTTTGTATGAAAATGTGCTATACAAATAAATATTACTATTATTATTATTTTACACGGCTGCTTTTATAGCTTGCTGTCCCGAGAAGAACTTGCATGTTGAGCTACTGACAGAAATACGGGCGATGCAGATGCTCGGGATTTTGATGACAGTTGTATTTAAGAAACAGTTGCCCGAGTACCTCTAGGATTTTGCTTTTTGCGTTTGTTCTTTCTGGTTTTCGCTACTGAGGTCTTTACCATAATAATGTAGCAATCACACTGCAGATGATTCGCCATCTGCTCCTGTTGGGCTATTCCAGCAAATACAATAACAAGGCGTAAAGTACATACAAATGTACACGTAACGTCCAGAATTGTTAACCCAAGTTCAAATATATTTGAATATTATTTTAAATTGGAATATTTGAATCTTTATGGCTAATTTGACAGCACTATCACACTTTTAAAAATAAAGGGAGTCAGAGTGGTTGTTCAGAGCGATGCCATAGGGCAGGGGTGTCCAGTGCTCCAATCTTGGAGGGCCGCAATGTTTTCCTTCGCTTGTTTTCCTTCCTGCCCCTTTCTTCATCAGAGACCCACTTCTGCTGTTAATTAACTTCTATTCCCTTCATTTTAATTAATGTGTTTTTAAAGACTTTATCCTCTGAATTGATTTTTTTTTCTTAAGCAGCAGCCAAACAAAAATGAGATGTGAGCCAACAGATGACCGGCTAACTCCAACCTGTTTCTTAAACAGAAGATGATTCTTGTTGTTAATTTAATGTTATTTACGTCCATGAGCTGCTGGTGCTCTCATTCTGTCACAGCAGACATTTCCAAAACAGTTGATTTTCTTTTTTTCCTAAAAGAACCACCAAAATGTTTCATGTACCTTAGCAGATCAACATTACTAAGATCTTCTTCACCTTTCTTCATTTTCAGATTTTTATATGATGGTTAGCTGGACACGAGTTGGCTCACTTTGTGTCTCATTATTGTTTCACTGCTGATTAAAGAAAAGCAAACAATTAAGGGGTCTGCATCTTAAATGGCAAGTCAATTACAAATAAGGCAAAAGAAGTTAATTTGCAGCAGAAACTGGTCACTACTTAAGAAAATGGTTAGAATGAAAGCCTGCAGCCCTCCAGGATTTGAGTTGGACACCCCGGCCATTGGAGAACCAGATCTGTAACTGGCTCCATACAGTAAATAACCATGAGCAGATGGTAACAGATTTATGAAATACCACTGGGGTCCTGATTTTAAAAGATCTCCTGCTGTATACAATAACCCAGGCTAAATTCATGTTTTCTTAATCTGTCCTACCAAACATTAAAGGTGTTTTTTTTTTCCTACATATCAGGGAGTTTTCAAAGAACCAACTTACTACGCAAAGACCCTTCACAGAATGAAATGGTGCTCGGTCAAGCAGTAGTTCTGTGAGGAACCACACAACCCATAAAGAACCACTAAGTGCCATTAAAGAACCAGGATTTTTCAGAGTGAGGTTACCTGCCTTGCACCCTGGTCACCCTGTTTTGGAATAAGCAGGATGGAGAATATTCTGCCATCTTGTCACTGATTTCACCCGTGTTTGATGAAGGACCAAAGTTCTGTTTCCTCTATACATGACCCAATTTATTGTCACAGAATTTCCTGATACAGCTTTTAATTTTAAAATGCTCTCAATGATCACAAACTACACTGGCCTCATGCTGTCAAAGCAGACCCACACCACGATGCTCCTTCCCACAAGTTTCATACCAGAGATAAAGTGCTGGTGAGGTTATACAGTGTTTTTGTATTCTCTAGCAGGGGTGGGCAATGTCAATCCTGGGGGGCTGTAGGTTTTCATTCCAAACCAATTGGTTAATTAGAAACCAATCTCTTGCCAATCACAGATCTTATTTAATTTTATGGCTTGTTAGTCTGCAATGTAAGGTTCTTATATCGTACATTTTTTCCTTTCCAAAGATATCATCCAAATGATCTGAAGCCTTAAACAGATAATAGAAAAATGTGACAGACTGAAAATTATGGGTTTTATTAAATCAAACAGCACGTGATGAACACACATGGATGTAAATGGAAACAAGCTAGATGGAGCACTGCTGGCTGCTTTGTCATTTACATCTTATTGTTAATAAGAAGCCATTAAAACAGTGAATGCAGCTGTTTAAGATTTAAATAAGCAATTAAGGTTGGGGACCCTTTACAAGCGAGACCACTAAAATGAAGAATCAAAATGTCACTTAAGCAATAAGTGCTTCATCAGCAATAATTGACTTCTCATTAAGAAGGTGGGTTGGAACAAAAACCTGCAGCCACTGCAGCCCTCCAGGACCAACATTGCCCATCCCTGCTCTAGACGTTTACCAAACTCTCACCCCATGTGTGCTAAAAGTGCTCTGACACATTCACATGTTTTTAAGCAAATGTGACGATGGGCAGCAATGTCTTTGGAGAGCAGTGGTTTAGTACCAGCTAACCTCTGATGAACACAACCCTTGTTCTTTGGACTTTTATCACAGACTCAAAGATACAGACATGGTGCCAAATCCTTAACTGTCACCCTAGGTCCTTTCTCATTTCCTTGAGCATTGTAGGCATGCACACTCTGTAGTGGTCTACACAGGATGCCCACTTCTACACCTAGTACAGCGGTTCTCAAACTGTGGGGCGCGCCCCCCGTTGCCATATGTGGCGTAATTTCATTATTCGTAGGGAAATTTTACACTTGTAGCGGTGTATTGGCAGCAAAAGATCTAGGAATAAATTTTATTAGGGTTTCAAAAAAACATTAGGGGGGCACGATTAAAACTGTTTTGAAAACTCAGTTCGCAAATACTTAAAGGTTGAGAAACGCTGACCTAGTAAGAACAGTCCTGCATTTCATTGGTTTATGTGCTATATGCCTGACAGGGAAATCATTTATTATTAATTGTAGCGGGGCTTCTCAACTTTTTCAGACCAGGGACCCCTTAGAAGGAGAGAAAAAAAAAAATATAGACCCCAACTATAGGGGAAAATCCAAACATCATTTATCATAAAATGCATAGAACTCCAGAAAGTAAAAACTTCTTTTCCGATTGTTTAGATTTAGAGCTGCACTGCAGCACATTTTTGCATATGTGCAGGTAACAGTAAAGGTGCCAGAGCAGTTCTTCAGAGCAGTGCCATAGGAGAACCACTTTTTCCCCCCCCCAAAAGACCCCTCCACGTGAAGGTTCCAGAAAGAACCACTGATTTATTTTAATCTATAACAGGGTTACATTAAATAACCAAAACTAGATGGTTTTAACATATTTATGAATTACCAATGTGCAATGATTTTAAAAGGAGTCTTGCTGAATTCATAAAATAACACAGCCTGTTTTCCTAAACCTGACCTGCTAGGTAGCCTATCATACGTTAAAGGCTTCAGTAGTTTTCTACATATCACGAAGTTTCATCGTTACATTTGTTGCAAGTATACTCTGAAGCCTCAAAGACATAGCATCACTGCAACTTGATAAGAAATTGTACAAGCTCTACTTTGTTTGTAAAATAAGTGATCAAGACAACATGTGAGCTCCTCACATTTGTTGTGCAACACGCACAGTCAATCTGAGAGCTTGGCTCAGAGGTACACAGACATCAATGCACTTTGCACTCCTGATGATATGGCGAGACTAGAAGGATCACATAATGGGCGGCTATTTATGTCTGATCAATGTTTCTGGCTTCTCTACTAAAAATATAAAAATCCAATTAACACCCCAGTCTACCTTCAGCCGGCAGACCAGTGTCACATAATGACATTTTGCCAGTACCAAAGCCACCACAGACATGGAGTTGAGGTGACACAAAGATCCCATAGTGCAAGCCAAAAACAACAGTGATCATTTTGAACCATTTATGTCAGGTGAGCCTCATCGGATAACAGTCAGATTCAAATGAGCTGGTGAGGAACCTAAGTTTGTCAAAATGAAAGAGTCTGCTCTTTCATTTTGAATAGCCCTGTACAGTGCACCAACAACAGCTGGAAAATCTGTAATGATCTAAAAGAAGTGGCAGGAATGCAGCTCAGATATCCCACATCTTGTTGTTTCATTTGCAAATGGGACAGCCATGCTAAAGGGTCTCATTGCATTAAAAACAGCTGGTTGCTCAAGTACCATTTGGTTCCAGGGCAGAAATCTGTGCCACATAAAACACTTATCAACCCTGCAAATTGTTATTCCTCTTCATATAAAACTTGCACTAGTTAAAACATTTTTGAAGGTGCTGTGCAAGGAAGGTTAAGGATTTCAACATTTGAGATTTCTACAAATAACTAATGCCAAGATTAATGAAGGTGCTATGGTCCATAAATCAGACACATCATCAGTGACAAGCCATTTCAAGATCTGGTAGTGAGGCTGGCAAAAATCACATAGAAACCATTCAGGGATGTTGCTGAGAATTTTATAGGCAAATACAGAGCTAAAGTATGTCCAACTGGTTGACAACCTACTTCAAGCATAGAAATCCATGAAGTGCAACCTGTTGCTAAAGATTACTTTTCTGCCATTACACAGGGACTCCTTCCCTGCTAATCTTGGTGCAGTCACTAATGAACATGGTGAAAGGTCTCACCAGGGCATTGCAAGGATTGAACAGTGGGATCAGGGTAAGCTCAGTCCATCAATACTGGACAACTATTGTTGAACACTGAAACGAGAAGCATCAGATGCTGAATACAAAATGAAAATCAGCAGCAAAACCTTTTTAGCTCAGCTGAACTAATGTAATGTGTCAGAATCATTAAGTGATTAAACACATTACATTTAATAAAAGTTCATTACATGTTTCTCTCAATTCCTACCTGATACAGTTAATGTTAAATTGTATGTGTGTCCTGGTTAAAGCTGTCAATCATAATCACCTAAGTGTTTCAGGAAGCAAAACGTTTTGAAAAAGAGAAAGAAAAAAATATTGTCCAGTATAATCTGGGACAACACAGGGAATGAGACTTTTCAAGCATATTTTCAGATACTGAGTGAAAAATTCAACCCTTGATAAAGTATACTCCCCCCCCCCCCCCCCGAGTATGTGCAAAATATGGTCTAAAACTCTAAGCAGATTCAAAACTGTACATTGCACACAACTTCTCTGACTCAAACTATCACACAAATTGTACCCTTGTCAAGATTGTAAATGTGAGCAATGTCACCAGGATTCGCTTCACTTGGTCATGCTGTATGTGCCGGGAATGTCCTCTGCTCAAACCTTATTGAAATAAAATCTTATCAGACAGCATTGGGATCACAATAAGCCCCAGTCTATGTTCTAACAGCTCTGTTTGGAGTAACAGCTAACAGCATTTCTTAGCGTACTTAGCATTCTGCAAGCACGCTATCTTTCTTGCTTGTTCTATTTTACTTAATATTACGAAATAACAAATTCACTTTCAGGAGCATGTATGTTATAAATACTAAATTATAAAGAACAAAGTATTTTATTACATGACAGGCATTTATCAATGTTCTCAATTAACTGAATATGTTGAACTATTGCTAGCGTTCTGGATATCTAAGTGTCTTAGGGTTAGTAATTATAATTTGTTTTATTTCTTTTTCTGCCCTGTAGCTTTATATCTGACATAGCACTGCATGTCTTATTGAGCTATAACTTATTCTCTGTAATAAAATCCTAAAAAAAAAAAGAAATACCTTTGTAGCTCTTTCCAACTTTGCGAGCTTCACCAAATCTTTTGATCAGGCCATGCAGTGTTTCAACAGATCCCAGTTGCGAAAAGCAAGACATCAAAGATAGTTTTTGTTTTTAACAGGAAAAGCCGCCACAAACCCACACCAAAATGTCATCTCTTTGACTGGTAGCCAGATGCTAATTTCCCTCGATCCTACAGGTTTACATACTTTTTCCATCTCTGACCTTGAGTATTCAGACAATATGTTTAACAGAGATACAACATTGTACAGTTTTTTTTTGTGCCTTTTGTTTATCTGTTATTATGACTTAGGTCAGACCAAACTTTAGGATCCATTCATACAGTAATCCACAATATTCCATAGGGTTTACATACATATTTCACAACTGTGGTTTTGGCCAGCGCAGCTATAACCAGGCTGAAGGGGAAGGTATCTTCTATATAGTCATTGCATATTGACATTGGCCAACGGTAACTGACAACATTATGATGATACAATATTGGCTGTCTTAAAATATTAAATGCCAAGCTGATGCACAAAGAAATGTTTGATCATCTGACTTCAAGGCATTCCATACCACAGTCAACTACTATGATGTTCAACTGGGCAGAATGTGCCTACTCTTTGGTCCTGCCAGGCTAGTTTCTTGATCATCCACTGCTAACAGCCAAGTATCCCCCTTGTTGGGGAAAAAAAAAAATTGCATAAGGAAGTTTTGTTCTGATGTGTTTTGACATTTTTTTGGGTGTTTTTAGTCTACCAGTTTCCCCTAAAATTATACTGTACAACAAGCAATATCGTCAGAACAGAATAAACTTAAACTTTGTTCAATGGCTGCCAGAGCCCAAAACAAAAGTGGCATGACAACTTACTATGCCGTGATGACTCTTACCTGATAAAAGCAATCCTTCCAAATGTAGCTATTTTAGTAGGAAAAGGAACACTCAATATGAACATTCTGGCTACAGTTCTCTCTCATTTCTGTTAACCTTTTTAGATATTGAATTTAACCCAATTGAATACAAAATAAAGCATGAGGGACACCCCAAAAACTTATTTTTGTCTAAATGACAACATGAGACTAACATTGCTGTTAATCTTTGACTTCACATATTGATGGATATAATGCCATATGTATTTTGTATATTACCCATCTGAAAGATCAATGAGAGCTACCTTATAGTCTCTAAAACTTTTTATAAAACCTTTACTTCAAGCAGGTTGTTGTCCTTCCAGCCCCCACTGTTGTCCAACAGTGTCTTTTTTTCTTTTCATAAAAAAGTTCTCTGTAAACTCAACTGAATATTGTAAGTGCTCAAGAAGAGTTTTCTAGTGTTGATTGTCTCATATGCAAGAGTTTAGGCCAAGATTCTGTGAATCACCTGAAAAGAAAAAACAAATTACAGCAAGAGCATTGACAGCAAGAGTAGATCTGATGATCACTGTACAGCAGAATAGTTCATGTTAAAACAAGCACTAGAACACGCACAAACAAATTTTGCCACAGATCTCAAGACCTACAACTGACTTGAAAAAAATCTCTTGGCAAGAGTCTCGTCTCAAGATTTTCTTTTATAATAGATTTATTTAGTACAAAAGTTAAACTTGACTCCAAAAATGTTTTCCAGAATGAAGGTGCTTTTCTGGCAGCACGACTGCAGAATGGGACTTGAAACTTCAAGTCCACTAGCTCAGTGACTGCCACTAGCCTTTTCACACATAGTCTTTGACCCAGTGTATTCCCAAGACAACCATCTTTGAAATGAACAGGGGTTCTCATTTTCACACCATACAAGACATTTAAAATGTTTATCTGAAGTAGGGGAACCTGTGCAAAAGATGAGTCAGTGCAAATGCATAAATAAATTAATTGGTGCTTCTAAATGGAGCATAGATTGGTGTCAGCAGTATGTTTGGGATCATTATCATATTGTAGGATGAAGGGGTGTCCAATGAGTTTGGAGGCATTTACTGGAACTTGAGTAGAGAAGATGTATCCATAAACCTCAGAATTCAATGTGCGACCGCTGTTAGCAGTTCCATCATCAATGAAGATAAATGTGCCAGGACCTGTGGCAGCCATAAGTTGTAACACTCCCAACTGCCATGTTTAAAAGATGACGTGGTCTGCTTTAAATTTTGGCCAGTTCCTTTTCATCTCCACACTTGCCATTATTCTGACACAGATTCATCTTTGTCTCTTCTGTCCACGAGGTGTTTTTCTAGAATTCTGTAGGCTCTTTTAAGTACTTTTTCACAAACTGTAATCTGGCCTGTTTTTGTGCATCCTCTGACATGTCCAGATCTGCCTCCTGAAGACTGTTTCTGAATTGCCATACACGTGTTTAGAGCTTTTTCTTTACTATAGTATGAATTTTTCTACCATCAGCAGTGGAGGGCTTCCTTGGCCTACCAGTCACTTCGCAATTACTGAGCTCACCAGTGCATTCTTTCTTCTTAACAATATTCCAGACAGATTAGGTCACCTAAGGTTTAACTGATGTCTAGAATGGTTTTAATCTTGTTTTCAGCGTCATAATGGCTTCTTTGATTTTCATTGGCACAGCTCTTATCCTCATGTTGAACAATGGCACCTACACACTCCAAAGGTAATCTGTCCGTAGAAGCAAGCTAAGGTATCTTATGACTGCACTAATCAACCAATAAAACACACCTGAGTAATCACAGATATCTGTGACACCTATTGTCCCAAACATTATGGTGCCCTGAAACGGGGGTGGGGGACCATATATAAAAAGTGTTGTAATTTCTACATGGTGTGACCAAGATTTATGCAAATACCCTTAAAGTATGCAATGTGCACTTTAGTCATGATGTCTGAATTGTTTGATTTGTAATTTTAGACTGAGTAGCAGAGGAGTAAATCAAGGAAAAAAGTGCCTTTGTCCCAAACATTATTGGGTATATACACACACACATACACACACTATTTACAGGTCTATACAGAGATGGCATAATATATTTAAATTACAGTAATGCGTTTGCGCACCTACAGAAGACTACATTACTATGTTGTGAATGCCTCACAAAAATGAAGCTACGAATCATGATCTGAATTTCACAGCCTTAAACATTAGGCCACAGTGATATTTCTCTCACATTTTGGACAATTATGTTTTCTTCGTCTGTTACAAGTTTCTTATTTGAATATTGACACATTAAAATAGATAAGGTTTTTAATCCTCACACAAATCTTTCTATTATAAAAAAAAATCTTGGAAGGCTTGGAAAGAGAGGATACGTGATTTTCTCTGAGACACTTTAATGTCCCGCACAAGGCAGTGAGACAAAAGGACAGCTGCTGCACAGGCTTTTAAATGATCGACACGCAGTGCGACAAGCAGAACATGCAACTAAGCAGCTGATCCAACCACATATCCTTAGCGTGCGTTCAGCCCCCCCTTCACAATGCGAGTGGCAAAGATGCGAAGTGGCTGGCGCGCAGCACGTCCCGGGAGGGTTGAAGGGGGTGGGAGAGCGAAGCGAGCAGGGGGAATAGCCCTCTAGTTTTTCATAAAATTAAAGATGTCCACTGCCTTTAATGGAAAGCATACCTCTTAGGTTTCCACAAGTAGATTATAAAACACCACTAACTAAATGCAGCAGGCAAAAGAGCTATAAAAAGAAGTAGCCTCTCTTTACTGTGACAAGCAAGTGGCCATACTGACCTTTGTGCAATCTGTGTTACTTTCTTGGGTGCAACGGTACGACTTCTGCTTGAGGGCCCTGGAAGAGAAGAGTATGCCAAGAATAAAAGTGAACATTAAAACCTGCTTTAAAAAAGAGAACATTAAAACCTGCTTTAAAAAAGAAAAACCTCCAAATCCTGGAAACTTATACCTGTAAACTTTGAATCTCAATCCAAAAGAAATGTTAGGAAAAGATTGCACCAGAGAAGACTATGCTATACTATATTGCTGCATTTCAGATTCTCACTGGTGACTCTCAGACAAAGTGATGCTGGTCAGTTAACTTTTCTCACCTTGCAGCACATCCTTGGGCTTGCCAGCTCTGTTCTCCCTTGACACTCCCCTACCACGTCCCTTTCCTGGGAGCTGCACTTGATTCCCTCTGGCTGTGGTTACTGGTTGGCTCTCCATAGGCGGCTTGGGTGCTGTAGTCCGGGGTGGCAGTCTGCTCATAGAGGTGAGAACAGGGATGCCGGTCCTCCTGGCTTGTAGACTAGGTGGATGAACCGCCCCCGCAGTGGTGTTCCTGGGCTGTATTGGATGTGATTTTAGTGTCTTTGTGATCTATACAAGAAAAGATTGTTAAGATGAAAATTTGAATAGGCTCCAGCTCTCCAGTGACTGTGCTCAAGATAAAATGGGTTTAGAAAATGGATGGAAGATGAAACTGTTTATTGGATATTGATGAATGGCATATACAGTGGGGGAAATAAGTGTTTGATCCCCTGTGTTTGACCGAATATCAACCAGAAAAATCATATTACATAAAAGTTATAAATTGATTTGCATATCATTGAGAGAAATAAGTATTTGATCCCCTACAATCCAGCTAGAATTCTGGTTCCCACAGACTGGCTGTGTGCTACAATCAATCAATCACAGATACTCCTGATCTCAACTTGTTGTGTGTAAAAAAAGCACACCTGTCCACAGAATCAATTTCTTCCATTCCAACCTCTCCACTGCCATGGGCAAGACCAAAGAGCTGTCAAAAGACATCAGGGAGAAGACTGTAGATCTGGACAAGGCTGGAATGGGCTACAAGACCATCAGCAAGAAGCTTGGTGAGAAGGTGACACAACTGTTGGTGTGATTATTCTGGAAATGGAAGAAATATAAAATGACCATCAATCGCCCTCGTCTGGAGCACAATGCAAGATCTTGCCTCATAGGGTGAGGATGATCAAGAAGGCACATGTACAGGCCCAGCTGTTCACTGGCAAACTTAAGACGGGCTGTACATGTTCCTTCTTCAGCAGGGGGACCTTGTGCGTTCTGCAAGATTTCAATCCATTACGGCATAGTGTGTTACCAATGGTGTTCTTGGCGACTGTGGTCCCAACTACCTTCAGATCATTAACAAGCTCCTCCCATGTAGTTTTGGGCTGATCCCTCACCTTTCTCATGATCATCCTCGCACCAACAGTTGCCACCTTCTCACCAAGCTTCTTGCTGATGGTCTTGTAGCCCATTCCAGCCTTGTGCAGGTCTACACTCTTGTCCCTGGTGTCCTTTGACAGCTCTATGGTCTTGCCCATGGTGGTGGAAAGGTTGGTATGGAAGAAATTGATTCTGTGGACAGGTGTGCTTTATACTCATAACAAGCTGAGATCAGGAGTATCTGTGATTGATCAACTGATTGGCTGTGTGCCCATATGGCAGTAGATTATAATCAATCTGTCGGAGCCAGCATTCTGGCTGGGTTGTAGGGGATCAAATACTTATTTCTCTCAATGACATGCAAATCAATTTATAACTTTCATGTAATGTGTTTTTTTCTGGATTTTTGGTTGATATTCTGTCTCTCTCCAGTAAAACAAAACTACCATAAAAATTAGAGACTGTTCATTTCTTTGTAAGTGAGCAAACTTACAAATTCAGCAGGGGATCAAATACTTATTTCCCCCACTGTAATGGTGAAATCTTGTTTTTTTTCCTTAAAAAAGTTAAATCAGACTTAAATCTTAGCAGAATTAAGTTTGGTAATTTGCTAATCATCTGCATATGGGCAATGTATACAAAGCAATCAGAATGAGAATGATCTTACATACCTCCCTAGCAGCTTGATGCTGGCTTGGTTTTGCAGATTGAGCTGCTTTTTTCTCCTGCTGTTTTGAAATATCATTTGATGGCAGCTGATTAAGTATTAACGTGTTGGTGGACATGTCTCTGCTTCCTGACACCTGGCCTAACCCAACCTGATCTCTAACCATTTGAACTGGTCTGTAGTCTTGCACTGGTTCAACTTGTGGAGCAGATGACTTCTCGAGGGTTTGTGGGGACATGTTCAAACATGTGGCTGGTGGTAAGCAAGCTGGAGTTAATTCAGTTTTTCTTAACAGGGTTTTGCTATCAGAAGAAGACACTTCAGGAGTGCACAAGGCAGACATCTTACAAGTTTCTTCTTTAATTCTGACATTTTCGCTGTTGTGCACAGAAATACTGTCTGTAATACAAGTAGAGCAGTCACTTTCCTTGTCAATTGTTGGAAGCAAAGACTTGACTGGGCTGTCTGTTACTAGAAATGTCTTTCGGCGAGGACTTGGCTTATTCTCCTGGTTTTCCTTGAAAGCAACTCGTTTTACTTTAGGGCTGTCCTGTAGCACTACTTTCTCTAACTGCCGAGCCAAGAGGTTAGCTTCCCTAGAAATCTCCTCTAGCTTCTCAGCACTAAGAGGGCTCCACCTCAGGAGGGGCTCTTTGGAGTGTCTCTGCACATTCAGGTCAATGTTCTTGGCAACACCTCTCTCAGGGGCAATATAGATCACCTCCTCGTCATCCTCGTCGTCATCATCTGCTACTACCCGACTGCAACAAAAAGGAATCATAATTCAACATTCACATGCAATGCGTAAGGGAACAGAAAGTTCTGGAATCAGAAGGCGGGAACAACCCATACAGCTTGCTGAGATTAAGTTGTACATACCCAAGAATGTAATGTTGGAGAAGACATTACCTGTTTGAGGGAGAATTGTCTACAAAATCCAATGTTTCTTCTGTTATTAATGAAAAACCTGCAAATAGAATATTTTAAGATTTTCAACAGGCTGAAGTCTACTACAGTTACACCCTAAATACTGTATGCAGTTCTTCGCCTGCTTCTGTATAGGGGAATGTTACTACCTCTTCATTCATAAAAAATTCCATCAAAAAAGAGCACTTTTATTTGGTTGCAAATTTTAAATTGTATGAATACATTCCATGTAGAATGTTTCTTTGCTAGCATACAGTGACTAAATAATTGCTCTCTCCTATACTGCTACAATCTGAAATCATCTATAAATTGAATTTTATTGCTATTGTTTAACACCAACACATCAAAGTCAAAGTAAAATCTATAATCAATACATATTTGTAATTTAAATAATGTAAAGAATTTTCAACTGTTCACACCTGCGTGCTGTGAGGGTGTTTGCCATGAATGTGTGATAAATGCACTGTTGTATAAAGTGACAAATATTTGGATACTTAAGTGCCAAACAAAAAAAAAATCATCACGAAAATTAAGAGACACTCAAAGCACATCTAGAAGAATGAAATTTAAAGAATTCATGATGGGTAGGTATAAAACCAATCCAAACTTCAGTAGTCTTTGATAAACAGGGAAGTTATGGAACAACTGTAAATGGGGCATTAACCCGACAAAAGTACTAGTCACAGTGGCCACTGATGGTCCTGTAGCAGCTGAAGGAGAATTTCATGGCTAAAACTGAGAAAATCCAGCGTAAAAAAAATGATTGCCTAATGATTGTTTTGACAAATATGGGCTTTATGGGACTATGGTTAAAAAAGAATGATTGGATGATGATATGTAAATCACTTGGCGGTACATAAAACAAAGAAGAAGAGAATTCTCATTAACTAAATTGTCATTTCTAATCACAGTGCTATAATCACTCTTTTTTAGTGACACCATGAGAACAGCTTTGTAAGTAAGGCAGTGTTAAAACCTGCAATGGAGATTGCTTCTCTGAATCTAAAATGTGGATATGTACAGAAAAAAAATGGTTGCAGCAAGTAGTTAAAATTTCAGACAGAAAATATTTGGTTGAGGTTTAACTTTCAGCATGTTGAGGCTTCCAGGTGAGAACCCAGCTATCAGATTTCTTGTGTGATATTTTATATTGTAACAAATGTTTCACCAATAAGATTCCAAAACTCAGCCGGCTCCCTTACCTTCATCAAATGGCTCCATGGGGGCTTTTCTTGAGTCCAAATGCTAATAAAAAATAAAAGACTTTCATTCAGGATAAAAACAAGAATATAAGAAGTATATAAGATACTGTAATTAAGTTTCTTAATTACACAGACTGTATCTAATAGCAAATAACTAAAATTTCATGCAGCATTTTACTTTTTAGCAATTTAGATTGCAGACATGAGCAAAGTTTTATTGAACTGGAATTTGGGTGGAAAGATTACACCATACTGATAGAGCTGGTTTTGTGTGAAAATCTCACAGGTACAAAAGTCACTGCAATCTGCCGGCATAATTCAATTCAATGTATTGCCTCTATGCCTTACAGATAAATTAAAAGTACAGTGACAATAAAGCATTCGGCAAAATGGCACAATGGGAACACAGAGAGCAACTGCAATAATTATGTTTCAGTATCATTTAAATATGAATATACAGCACATATCAGACTAAGTTGTGCAGGTGTGTAGCTAATGGCGTCCTGAGTCAAGCTTCAGATAGACAATGGAAAGTTAAGACATTAATAGCCTATAGGTAATAACTGTTGCCAATAAGGTAGTAGTCAATCAACAACAATTACACATTTTTAAATATGTAGCTCATTTTAGAAATATTTCTGCATACATATTTGTGTGAATATGTGCATCATCCATGTCTGCAGCACACGTGTATATTTATTTTTATAGTGCACTCAGAAGTAGAGAGAAAATGTATACTGTTTCAAACACATTCTTGAAAAAAACGTTTAAAGTCATATATTATTGCAGAAGTGTGGAACACATAGTATGAATTTTTCCCCTACTTATTGTAGTTTTAATTTTATAGTATACAATGCTTTACAAAATGCAAAAAACACTGAGCAAGGCAAATTTGTCATCTAGAATTATGACAGTTCACTACAAAATATTACTGTGCTACTAAAAACCAAAGCCTGTATAAATTTTAGACACTCAATATACACAGACACGCCTGCAAATATGGAGTTAGTGTAAGGCTGCAAAGGAAAAAAAAAGATTAAAGGTTATGTTTACGCTGAAAAGTAAAGAGGGTTAAGGACACAACGTTTCAACGGTATAGCCATCAGACGTGCAAAATTTGCACATATATATGGATATTAAAAGTCTACATGCTTAAAGCCTTTGCACAAAGCATTTAATGACTTTTTAATTTATTTCCTAAAAATGGCCCCCAAGATATTGCACTTACAATATTATATAACAGATTAAAAAGGTTTGACGTGATTTGTCATAAATTTAGTCTTCATACTAACAAAAACTGAAATTTCAACACAGGCGTGTACACTTTTAATAGGCCTGTGTGTTTATTATATTCAGTGTATAAACACACACACACAATCTATTAACATAATAAAGACATTGCCATATTCATCCATTTATGTAACCCTCATAACTGCACGGTTTAGCACAAGGCTGGAACAAACTCTGGATCGCGAGGCACCATGGCGTACACACACATTTATCGGGGTTTAAATTAGAATCGCCAATTAGTCTAACACTAACTGATGCTCCACCGTAACCCCTCTTCAGGCAAGTACGTGAATGAGTGTATAGCTGTATATTATTGACATACAGTTACGTAAACGTATTAGTCCACTTTAGCTCATAAATAGGTAAAGCATTACATCGCGAAGAATATAAAGAACGGACGCGAGGCTCCCACGTCAAGAACAATGTGATAAAATATAACGTACGTTTAAAAACACTCTGAGAGACATGGAGACAACAGGCCTAATGAGCCAGATGTGACGGTCAATCCCAGTTTACTGGAAAGTGTCCTCATTTATTATGAGAACAGAAAGAGAAGATAAGAATAATTCTCACGATAAACACAAATGGCACTAACGACAAAGCCAAGAGAAACCTCAAACAAAACATGTGGGTGTGGCTGATATGGCTTAGACCAATAATAAAAGACCCAAAGTTTACTTCAGGCCGTGATTATAATAACGTAAATATTATAATATTTATTAAAATAATAATAAACCGATTGATTATACATGGTAGATGAAACTATTAAAATGCCAACTGATGGCATTCGCGGCAAACAAGTACATAAATAAAATATGTCTGTAGTACTAGGGTGTTGTTGTACCGTGTTAGTCATTATGAATGTAGTGAGAAGTCAAGCAAAAAGGGTTGCCTCAAAAGCTTGCATATTGTAATCTTTTTAGTTAGCCAATAAAATGTGTCATTTCGCTTGACTTCTCACTACATAAATAAAATATTAAAATTGAAAAACAGTGCACTGATAGTGCTTCTAATCGATATAACTAACCTGATTTAAAACACAGAAGAAGGGCTATGATCTCCAATGCAAGCCGCAGCTTTGTAATGTTTTATCAGCTTCCTGTTATCTGCACGTTGTACCAGCAGTCCTACGCCGTTTAGTACTCCACTCAGACGTATCATTCGTAAAATGCGGTGGTCACCCTCAAACCTACAAGTGAGGAATCCAACCCACGACTCGCGGAGTATTCAAAACAGCCGCCGGTGATGCTCACTTCGTCAGCGGATTGGATGGTTTGAGCAGAACGTGAATGGTGATTGGACGGTGGATTTTAACTGCCACTGATGTTGGCGTGTGTCCGCTTTAAAACCTTGTAATTTCTTCTGGTTGGAGCTAGCGAACACCATTTTCTTTTTCCGTAAAGTAAAGAAAGGGGATATTCTTTTGTTATAATAACTTTTAAGCATATACGTATAACCAATACGTCTGTAGATTCATTTTTGTATCTATCAGTTTCGGTATGGAGAACTAGAGCAATGCGCCGTGTACCTTGTCGGAACGGTTTTGGTGTGACATTCCGGTTAAGCAGCGCTTCAAAGGCTATCCGCGCGGAGCGGGTCCCGTCATATGCTCGATTTACGTTCATTTCACACAAACCGTGATGTCGGGAATCCCGCCGGACACTTGGCAGCCTCCCACGGTCACAATAGATACCACGTGAGTATCGAAATTTAGTGCAAGAAGGAAGAGGATGAAAGATCAATATAGCAAAATCAATACAGCATTCGTAAAAAATGTGGATAGAATTATGCTTGATCTGAACCGGGCTGAGGTTTGTGCTCTGTTAACAGCTTTGGGCTGGAATCATTAATCTGTCGCGTGGGCGAAGCTCTTAATTATTGTAATTTATAGTCCGCTGTTTTTAATAGTAAACTTAATAAATGTATACGATGTGCATATTTGTATATGACGCAAATCTCTGTTCTCTCATAAGTCATTCTACTTATATACGTTTTATACGGAGATTTTCTTGCTGTAGCCTAACCATCATTCTGATCGATTTACAAAACATATATTTACGTTTAGATTGCAAACACAAAAGGCTAAAGATTTATTGAGCCGGAATTTAGATGGAAGACCTAGATAGCACTAACAGAGCTGTTTTGTGTGCTCACAGGTAAAAATGTCATTGGATTCAATTCAATTTGTTGGTATCATAGCTTACAAACGAAAACCGTACTTGGTGAAATGACACAGCAGACCATTAAGCATGTTACAGTATCAGAGAAACAAACATTCAACAGATATCAAACGAAGTTATGCACATGCGTAGTCAATGGAGTCTCAGTCAAACTTTAAAAAATAACGGAAATTTAAGACATTAATAGCTTATAGGTAAAAACTGTTTCCAGACAGGTAGTACTGCATTAGACGCTGCAGTATTGTGTGGTAAAATGTGGTGGTGGAGGAGGATTGGGCACAGAGGTTGTTAAAGAGATGTAGTAGTCAGAACATCCTGTCTGTAAATGTCTAGTATATGGAAGGCGGGCAATCATTGTGGTGTAGTGGTTAAGACTTTGGACTTCAACCCCAGAGGGCGTGAGTTAAAATCCCACTACTGACATTGTGTGACCATGAGCAATTCACTTGACCTGCCTGTTCTCCAAATGGAAAACCAAAAAGAAATGTAACCAATTGTATCATAATTGTTGTAAGTTGCCTTGGATAAAAGTGTTGTCCAAATAAGTAAATGCAAGATTTAACCAACTATTGCAGGTCCTTTCAGTCTGACCCAGTGCAGTTGCCATACCAGGCTCTGACCCAGCTATCCAATATGCACTATACCAGTGGGTTCTCAACCTTATTGCTCTCAGGACCCAGTTTTATGAATTAATGTTCACGGAGAACCCCACCATGCAGAAATTAAAGAGAGGGCTTTGTGGGGTCCACCTTTTTAAAATGAGAGCAGTTAGAAAGGAGGGCGAGGGGAACTTAATTCAGCACATGGGGTCCTCTTGCTGAATCCAGCACAGTTGTGAATGGTAAATAATATTGAACAGTGTGGTAGAAGGGGGCTTAAACCTTCAGCAAGTCAGTTGCTGAAACAGCCTTTTTTTAATTAATTTTCTTTAAACTCTTGACCCAGTGTTTGCGAAACACTGCTCTACACAGTGCAATGCTAGAATGTATAAAATGTGTGGCCAATTGACTATCCTTGGCCATATAAAAAATGCAGTGGTGCTTTTAAGTATTTTTAACAAGAATGTGGGCATTGGAGACCATTGGAGTAAATTTAACGAGAACAGGCCATTCTTTCCAACTAAGCTCGCCAGTCTTATCCACTTATTTCCTCCAAAATAACATCAAGTCTAGTTCTGAAGGTTTCTAAAGTTGTACTTGGTAACTTATTCCATGTTTCTATGACTCTCTGTGTGAAGAAAAACCTTGAACTCATTTTAAAGTAAGTGTTGATCCACTGTACTCATTCTCTTCATAATTTTAAAAGGTGACATGCTTGAAGTACTTAATCTCCTTTTGCTTAAACTTAAAACATTCAACTCCTTTAATCTTTCCTCGTATGTCATGCCATGTAGTCCCAGAATTGGCCTAGTTGCTCTTCTCTGGGGTTTTCCAAGCACTACAATGTTCTTTTTTTTTTTTTTTTTTTGTGTAAGATGGAGTCTAAAATTGCACACAGTAGTCCAGGTAAAGCCTCACTAGTGCATTACATAATTTAAGCATAACCTCCATTGACTTGTACTCTGCACATCAGGGTGACTGTAAAACATAATATTCAGTTAGCCTTTCTAATGGCTTCTAAACACGTTCTGGAATTTGACAGTGACAGGTCCACTTTGACTCCTAAATCCTTTTTATGGAGTACTTTAAATTTTCAGACCACCCATTGTGTATTCAAATATAACCATATGAGGTCCTCCGTGATTTTCACCCTTAAAGGAATAGTCCATTCAAAAACAATATTTTTTCTGTGTTTCTTACACTATTTAGCTTGTTTTGAAGCCTGAGAAAAATTCTTAATTTTATGTTTTCATGGAAAATATAGACAACAAAGCTTCTGATAGTACTGGTGTCTATAGAGACTAACACTGGACATTCTGATAGTACTGGTGTCTATAGAGACTAACACTGGACAATAGCAGACAAATTTAAAAATGTTCTTGGAAAAAAATCTCTGGTTTGAGCTAGGAATTGAGCTAGGGCTCTTGACTAATGAATCATAGGGAGAAGCAGATCATAAATTCAAATTCTCAGTCCTGTTGGATTATATTTTTTATTTCTTGATAACCATTGGGTGGAATATTCCTTTAAGAAACTTCCATCCATCCATTATCCAACCCACTATATCCTAACATAGGGTCACGGGGGGTCTGCTAGAGCCAATCCCAGCCAACATAGGGCGCAAGGTAGGAACAAAACCCTGGGCAGGGCGCCAGCCCACCGCAGGGCACACACTAAGGACAATTTAGGATCGCCAGTGCCCCTAACCTGCGTGTCTTTGGACTGTGGGAGGAAACCAGAGCACCTGGAGGAATCTCACACAGATACGGGGAGAACATACAAACTCCATGCAGGTAGGACCCGGGAAGCGAACCCAGGTCTCCTTACTGCGAGGCAGCAGTGCTACTACTGCGCCACTGTGCCGCCTTTATGAAACTTGTCCTTGCAAAGTGTGTTGACAGTAGTTGTAAACAGCTGCCCTTTTTCCTTTAACTGTGTCACATTACGTGTGAAATATGTGCATATGTATATATTTTAACCTTTTCCCTCTTTCACACTTTATAGTTGGATTCAATTTACATATTGTAACTGTAAAAGACAACATAAGCAGAATCAATGTAGGATATGTCTATTCCAGAATCAAAATTTAAACACCAGTTAAAGGAGATAGTAGTGATGCAACTATGACTCAAACATTTTAAACACTGTGATTAAGCTAATGCGTCACAAAGCTCATTGTGCTGTCTGCTTTCTTCTTGATGTGATAGTTAGTTATGCTAAAAGAAGCTATTTTAATCTGGTATTTATTATAAATGGATGGAGGGCATCATTGGCAAAGGATTTTTTTCTGCCATTTATAGATTTAGGAATCCCTGCAGTAGTCCTATTTCTTTTGGAATTCTCCTGTTAAAATTTAGAAACAATCCATTTTACTGTTATGTGCATAATAAAATGCATTGCTTCTTTATTACCCCAGATGGCACACCTCGAGCATTAGTTCTGCTGCAGAGATTCTTTCAGAAAATATCATGAACACGATTAACTCGGTCATTTTGTTTTTCAGTGTTAAAATGCCACTTCAAAATCAAGGACCTCAATACACTACCAGCTAGGATCATCTCTTTAACTCCAGCTGATACGAGAGTTTAAAGGCTGATCTATGCTAAATTATGATTTCATAAATGTATGCAATCAAAAAGAAGCAGGGTACAAGAAACCTTAGATATCAGTTGTCCACACAACTAGCTTAGGTGTTCTCAGTCTTCTGCAGATACGTTTCTACTCCCTTTCTGGTTGGCCAATTTTCCTCTCAATATGTAACAAATATCTCTATGAGTAAAATCA
Source organism: Erpetoichthys calabaricus (assembly GCF_900747795.2). NCBI lineage: Eukaryota > Metazoa > Chordata > Cladistia > Polypteriformes > Polypteridae > Erpetoichthys > Erpetoichthys calabaricus. The sequence continues at coordinate 31,463,372 of NC_041396.2, read as the reverse complement.
AGGAAGGTTATTAACTTTAAAATGAAAAAGGATAAAGAAATCACAGTAGAATGTTTATCGTTGTTTGTTAATGGTAATGTAAGAACATTTAAAGAACATTTTACAAACATTTGTACTTTGATGGATGATGTGGTTGAGATTGAGATATCAATTGGGACAGAATTGCATTTGGACCATAAGATGCCTGCAACTACAGAAAGCCAGAGGGCAGTCATTTTAACAGGGTTGGCTGCCATATATTAGCAGTAGTGGCTAATTATGCAGGGTGCTCTATAAGTACTAACAATCAGAGAGTTGATTTTGAGAAATCAGAAGGAGAGACAGACAGGCAGGCAGGCAGGTGTCTGTACTCTGTCAGTCTGGGAGGTGGCAGCACAGTACCCCCTGCATTATATATTCTAAGCCACTTTATGCGGAACTGGCTTGGATAAAGCCCTTAGCTTTTTAAATGAGATTTGGGTTTCAGGACTTTAGGGATACATAGAATTGCTAGAAAGAATTTCTCCTGGATAGCCCCAGGAGTTTCAGGGGTTAGAACTAACACTATAGTGGTTAGGAGATTGTGCAAGGTCTTCAAGTCCTTAAGAATATTTGTTGGTCTGATCAGCTTTCATGGTCACTCATTCTTTTTTCCAGGGATATTCTGATCTAGGCAAAGTCATGCTTTTGCCTTAATGATGCTTTTGATTGTGTGTCCCAAATTTTAAAATGGTATGGTACCATCATTTTGTGATTATCTGTACTCTAAGTTAACGTTGGCCTTCCTCTCCCAACTATGCCTCTTTCCATTGCAGTTGTGGCAAAATGTCCGTTTTGTGAAGTCTATGCTGCACGCTTCGAATGGGACATCAACCCATTTCTTAGATGCAGTATTGGCATTATCTATTTTTTTGGGTACTGGTACGGAGCTCCAAACAGGGCTGTGGAGTCGGAGACAATTTTGGGTACCTGGAGTCGGCAAAAATGTACCAACTCCGACTCCTAATAAATTTAAATTGTAATGGAAAAAAATACAGCAAGTTCAAATGTCCCATTTCACAAACAGTAGTCATAATTAAGTACTTCTCTGATGTAAGAATAAAGCCCAGTGCATAGTTGTGTTACTACTAGTGTGGAGTTCAGCTCTGCTATTATACAACCTGACATTTACATATTGTAATCTGGACTATGGTACATTACAAAAAGTGTTTTCATTTTATTTCAGATATAATGTGTTTAACAAGCTAATCTGAGTGTAAACAAGTGTAATGATGTAGGTGTAGGTGTGTGCTATGGCCTGATGTGTGTTCAGGGGCTCTTGTCTTTTGTTTAAACTGGCCAATATGGTAGAGAGTCCGCTTCCTAGCCAGTAGTTCTGTGGTTAAATTACATGTATGCTGCCTTCCTTTAATCAACATGGAAAATACATTAGCATATTAAATACAGAAGAGTCGGAGTCAGAAGTACCAGAAACTAAGGAGTCGGAGTTGGAGGATTTATCTAACGACTCCACAGCCCTGGATCCAAATGCTGGTATCGATACCGAAGTCCAAATTTTAGTACTATTCCAACACTAATATGTGCCTGGCAATATTTAAAAAAAAAATATATATATATATATATATATATTTATCTTGTAATCCCTGCCTTTCCACAACTTAATCTTAAAGTTTTTTTCTAAAATTTCTTTTGCACTGAGGTGCATAATTCAAAGAGTGAAGATCCACAGCAGCATTTTATTCTCATATAAGTCACTGTAATTAAACTTAGGTTAAAAGACATTTAATTAAGCATTTATGTGGTATGGAAATTATATAGTTACATTTTTGATAAAATATGTTTTATTGCGATAACAATACCAGTATATGGAACTTCATTTGGTGAATCCCATACAGATACATACAGCAGTAATTATCATTCTCAGATAGCTTCCAAACAACTAATTAAACATAAATGCACTAAGAGATGTTTATCAAATTTAAACAGAAGTCTCTTACATTTTAAGATATTTACCTTAAGCAGCTTACAGCTTGTGGGTAAGTATAATTACTATAGGATTGTAGGAGAATTAATAGAACATTTTTCTATTTGGAAAGTCTGTAGCACAGTTTGTAAACCTGGGCAAAGAAAATGATTTATTCACCAGACAACATAACAGAAAAGTGATAGGGTGAATAGACTTTTGTTATAGGCACTAGGGAGTTAGCCACATGAATGATGTTAACTTTCTTGTGTTTCTATTGAAACATAGACCCCTTAGAAAATTTTCTGATGGTTCAAAAAAAAAAAAAAAATGTCATTTTAATTTTATCTTTATTTTTATTTTTACAGCATGGGAACTATTGTGGTGGAGCTATACTGGAAACACACCCCAAAGACCTGCAAGAATTTTGCTGAGTTGGCAAGAAGAGGTTACTACAATGGCACCAAGTTTCACAGGATAATCAAGGACTTTATGATCCAAGGAGGGGACCCGACAGGAACTGGTAATTTTAAAACGCAATCCTGATTACTCGAGGAGATAGAGTACAATTTAATTTTACAAGAAAATCAATGACGCTGTTATTCAATTGAATTAAAAAGCATATATATTTTAAATGTTGAAGTTCTACTGGTATTATCAAAAAACATTTCTATTTTTGATAACTTATATATATTTCTTCTGTGTGCATTCATCCATCCATACATATTCCTGTCCTCCATTTTCAGGGCAGAAACTTGGGGCATCTGAAGCTTTTCCCAGCAATCATTGGCCACAAGGCAGGAATAACACCTGGAAATTTGCCAGTCCATCACAGAATGAACACACACACTAGGGTCAATCTAGCAATGCCAATTTACCTAACCTACAAGTCTTTGGACTGTGGGAGGAAACCATAGCACCTGCAGTAAACACACAGAGATATTCGGAGAACATGCAAACTCTACACATGGAGCATCTGGGACTCGAACTCCTGTCTCCTTATTGCAACACAGCACTGCTCCCACCATGCCACTCATATCCGTTGATGTTGGGTATAAACCCCTTAATCTAAAGCATTATATTGAAAAACCTTTGCAGTGTAACTGTAGCTTAAAACACTGGATTTTTTTTTCCCCCAATTTATTTGAACAACATTATGCTTTTCTAGCACATACTCTGAATTTAACGTAAACGTAACTACATCTGCTTCACTAGGAGCAGAAAGCTGTTTATGGCATGACAGTTTTACCGTTCCTGTCTAAATGATCTAACTCGCTACTTTAAAAAATATTATGTGGACTTCTTATAACCAGGCTCAGTTACTTAGAATGGGTAGGTGTATGTAATACTTAACCTTATACTATACATAAATATCAATGATGATACTAATCAAAGTTCCACACCTGTGTTTGTTAGTACCCACCTCAACGCTCAGGATGGGCATATGTTTATATTTGTACATGGTATTTTAATATTAATTAAATACTTCATTTAAAAACACTGGGGTATTAGCATTTTAAGGAGTAATTGTGGGTGTTTTGTAATCGATGACAAAGTTTCGTTTCTGAAAGGAAGGATCTTCAGTAGAGGTCAGGGTAAAACTAATTTGATCTCCTACCCTACCCATGGAGCCTCCTGAAACTCAAATGGTGCAATCTGCATGTCAAGAAATGGTTTTTGGGAGGTGTTAGGGAAATGCTGAGACCTCTGTATCTCCATGTTATCTAGTGGAACCCATTTCAGCTTTGTTTGCTTTTTATGCTTTGCTTAATCATTAAAGTGATGCTCTTGTTACCTACCAAATGTTTGTAAATGCTGTTTATTTTATTTATGTATCTGTTTGTTCGTGTCACTTTGCTGAGCAAAATGTCACTTTGTTAACTGGTGCAGCTCATCCACAGTGTTTAACCTGCATTCAATGACAGTATCTTATAATGTAGTTTGGAAGTGAATGTTCTTGACTGACCATTCAGCAATCAGAGAGACAGCATACTGGGTTCACGCTGAGAAATGGCTTGATTACACCACAGATCTTGTGAAACAGGTGCTCCAGTAAATACTGTCTTCTCGGTACATGGAAGCAGTATAAACAGTTACCTGAAACTTACCTTTTTTATCCAATTATCAATATATATGTTTTATGTTTTTATTTTTAAAAGCGAATGTTATAATTCAGCCATTATGTCTGAATGGTGTACAGTATAGTCAAATATCTCCAAAGGGGAAAAAAATGTAAAATAGCTGTTTGTGATATTAGATTTCAACCCACATTTTTTGTAGCAGTTTGTGAAATTAGATTTCAGCCCACAATGTTTGATAAAGTACTGCTCTGGCAATAGTGCTTCACCAATAACTTCCCAAAGCAGCAAATGTTTATTATCCTGTGATTTCTCTATCACTTTACATTTCCATCCATCATTAGTTTTCATTCCCAAAATGTAATACTTTTGTATTGAGTTCTAAAATATCTCCCCATTTCCAAAGGACCTCAGTAAAAAATGTCTTGCCTGATTTACAGCATGCCAGACATCATCATCATTCATTTTTGTGTGAAATTATGTAGTATGGCAGGAAATGTTAGTATTGAACAGTCTGGCTAAATTCATATAGTATAATTAAATCTGAAGCAATAATAAAAAATTCAGCAGAAAAATGTGAACCCAGCCCATGTCACATTGGTTTGCAGTTTCTTACAAATGATCTGAGGAAAGAGAAAAAAAAACAAAAACTTTTTAAGTTTTATTATGAAAAGCCTTGCACTTTTAAATGATTAATATTAGAAGAGCAGTGTTTGTAAATGTACTCCTGGGTTTATCCATCTTTTAAATATGAATGCACTAACTCAGAAATGGAGACTTTATTTGTATTTGCATTTTTTATTTATAATAAAAGCTTGAAGTCAAATATAAGAAAAGATGTACTCGAGTCAATAGCGTCATTATTATTATTATTATTATTTTTTAATCTTCCAAAGTTTATTTCTGTAGTCTTATTATTCTAGTAACAAGCGGAAAATAACAAAACCTAACAGAACAAGAACTCCCACAAGCAACAAACAGATTCTTCGGACTTCCTTACTTTGACTAGAGAGTTTCAAGATGAGAAAAAAAGCAAAATTAATTCACAGATGATCCATTGTCAAAAGCATTTGTTTTACTTTTAAGAGCATTAGCGACCGCTCTTAGATTTTCATAATAAGGCAATTGCAATTAATTGAGGGGGGAGGATGAACTTCAGGCTGTGATGGAAATCCTTATGCTAAGCAATCAATACAGAACTGTGGTCCTGCCACATAAATCAAAGGTTAAGACCCCTCTTTTCTTTATTTATGAGGTTTGTTCAAGGCATTGTAATTGAGAATTAGCAGTAATCCATGACCAGTTAATCCGTGCTCTTGTTTTTCTGACTTCTGCAGGAAGAGGTGGTGCATCTATTTTTGGAAAACAGTTTGAAGACGAGTTACATCCAGAACTAAAATTTACTGGTAAGTATTTTAGCTGCCTGCATTTCATATTGAGATTTCATTTTACTAGGTAGCTTGTTAAAGAGAAATTAGTGGTTTACTGATTAAAAGAAAAATGTTACTTTTGAAGGAAGCCTACATTTGGTGAAAACAGGTCAATTATATTCAGTATACCGGAAAAGGCAGCAAAATGCTGGATTTTTTTGCAGGTTTGGACTAATTAAGCTGCCTGAATGAATCATTTTCATTACTTCAATTTCATGTAATACAATAATACCATTGCTCATGCATATTATATTAGTGATTAAGTTATATCCACAAAATTTGTATTTTTAATAAAACACACACTTACAATTGAAGTGCAACTAGATGCTTAGCAAGTTTACACATCATTCTGTTAAGCTTAGATCAGTAATAGGATTCTACTTTCTGTTTTTAGTTTGATTAAAAGTAAAATAATGGCACTTTTTAAGAATATGTGAAACAACAACTTTGTCCTGTGATAAATTTTCTTTTGGACTAAACTGTGGCATTTATTACACCATACGCAACATTTTAGATAAATTTCTTGAATTGCCCATTTTATTCTTGCTACTAATATGTTTAGTCTCTTAAGCAAGCTTAGCTTTGTTTAGGAAATCTCATGTTAAATGCTTCAAATTGCATATTGCATTTAACTTACTGTATACTTTTTCATTATGTGGTTTGAGAGATACCATTTTAGTTTGTTCAGTTCTCTGTAATTTTAAAGAAAATAATTCTGAGTTACTTGCATGTTGTTTAATATCTACAAAATCATGGTCTAGACATATAATTTGAACAAATTTGTGCCACTAAGGTCTCCCTAGATATTTAATTAAATCTCACACTTAATGCCATCTTGTAAAGATGCTTATCATATTTTGCTGTGCACAGCTGATTTATTGAATCCATTGCCTTGCTAATGACAGGTATTCTTAGCAGTAATTAGAAATTGACACCAACTACAGACAATGTCCAAAGACAAAAGCAGATCCATTTTAAATTTCTACACAAAAGTGTTAGAAAATTTAAGACCAAGAAGAAAAATTTTGAAAGAGCCAGAAAGGTATACTAACCTAGGAGCAGAATGTTATTTCATCAGCAAGGCTTGACACCTGTAATTACCAACAAAATTGGTTTTAACTGAAAAGCCCAATATGGGAAGACCATAAAATATTTTAACAGTCCAAGAGGAAGCAAAAAACAGTTGAACATTGTTAAAGCATCATAACCCATTTTGACTCCTGAAATGTGTGACAGAATGAATGTTAAATGTTGTAAAGGAACTGAATAATAGCTGGTAGTAATTTATTTTCCTGCTGCTTAAAGTACTAAAGGCATCTCTCGGCATTGTCCGAAAAGGTAGAGAAACATTTTAATTTTGCAAGGACAGGAATCTTTATGCTCTCTGTTAACTCTCTTCCCTTTATTAGCTTATAGCTGATATTAATTCATATTTTTCTGAAACTGAAAAGTTCTAATAGCAAAATGAAAACTACTCTTTTGTTACTACAGGTATTTGCTAAATTCTGAATTATTATTGTGTGTACTGTTAAAGGAAATTAGTATTGTTTATACTAATCTCGAGTATGTGTACTTATGGTAACACTAGTTGTTAGTTGCTGTGTCTTTGCTTATTTTCTATTATCTGTGTATTAATGTCTTATGTTTTCTACTTTCCTGCTGCAAACACATTTACTTCTGGAATAATACAGTCAACCTAACCTAATCCCATAAATTTAACACTGCTTGAAATACACCGAGCAAAAAGTAAAAAGCCTCAGTTAGGAACCATTCAAACAAAAGTACATTAATCTATAGACAAACCATCAGTTTCTAAAATATTTGCATTTTTCTCCTGTAGTAAATTTGTTTATTCATTATCAAAGATGAGATATATTAATGATAACTACTTAGTGTTTTTAATACATACACAACCCAGTAAAACTGCAAGAATCTGTATGATTTTAGATAGTCCTATTGTGTAAAAGATATAACAGAGACATTTTCTTTCTTTAAGTTTTGTTACATTTATTTAGCATTGCCAAATATCTACATAAATAACTTGACTATATAGATCTGAGTCCATTTAATATTTAAATTTATTGTCATTATTTGCACTTAGACTTATGAGCCCATACAGAGATTACAGACCAAGTGTGATTAAAGAAGTGCAACATGATCCCAACACATGAGTTTGAAAAGTAAAAAGATGGTTTATTCTCATGCAGAAAAAAAAGAAAATAATGTTAATTTTTCCTGATGATGTCTGCACAGCCAAAATATTGTCTCCAAGTTTATATATTTTTATTTTGAGAATAATACTTGCCTTTTCTTCCATTTGCAGATCTATACTGTTGTAGACCTTCACTAATTCCACATAATGTTGAAATATAAACAGAAACTGTGTGTGTGTGAGAGATTTGTTTTTTCCCTGACTGAAAGATTTCGGAATCCAGATCAATTAATGTCTCTAGTAATGATTTGCATAATGTACTAATCGCCATTAGTTTGGTAATTTACCCTCACAGTTTCCTCATTATTGCAACAAACCATAAATGAGTGATTTATCTTTTCTTTTTAAACTAAAGGTAGCCCTCGTTATCCCTGGCATATGTCCTGTTCTGCATATTTCCACTTGTCCACAGCAGGTCAAATAAGGGTCTTAAAATATAAGTACTATATCAAGCCTCACTGCTTCTTTCCATGTTTTTAAATATACTTTTGATATCTTTCTTTTAAAGACTTTCTCTTTTCATTCTGCTGAATACGAAATAATAGATTACAAGAAATTCTTATTATACATGTTTTATTCTAAATAATTTTTCATTATTTGGTTTTGAAAGCAACAATTTTTTTTTGTACATTGATGAGACAAAGCAATTATTAGGTTGGGTGGATATACTGAAACCAACTTCATTAATCTTTATTGTTTATGCAGGATGACAACTGCATTTTTCACCTTTTGCTCATTTTGGAACTCTTTCATATTTGTGTTTGATTTTCTGACTTTTTTGTTTTTACTTTATGAGCTAGTTCTTAGAGTGCATGTCTTAGCTTGTAATTCTTTCACTGCTGTAAAATATAATGATGCTTTTATTTTGTGGACATCAGCAATAGTTTTTTTTTTTTTTTTAATTTATCTTAAATGTGCTATCTTTAACTGTGGAATGAGTTATAATTTTAACATTGTTTGGTTTAGTACAGGCAACTGTGACAGTTGTATTCTTTTAAAGTGTAAATGTAAATATTTTACTAACATATTTGTAACTGAATAAAACCTAGTAATCGAGAAATGGAAACCTTTCTTTTCTGTCTCTCTGTAAAATGTAAAATGAATAATGTACTGTATGATAAACTGAACAGTTTAGCATCCATTTACTAATCAGATTTTGGAATAGTCCATAATTTCACTTTTAGAAATAAAGTTTAAATACCACATGTTGTATATAAAAGTCACCATACAGTCCAGATGTATTCTTTCTTGTATGGATTACATCTTCCAAGGTTATTTAACTAAAAAGTTTGTGCAAACAGTGTTGAGTAGTGTGTTATGTTTTGCGACTTTAAAATTGAACCATTATGAGTGACTAGGCACTTGTGTGAACGCTTCCTTTGATTGACTGGTATCCTATCCAGCATTGATTCCTGTCTCACCTTCTTCTGTTGTTAATTTATGTATGGGCTTCTTTCAGCCTGAATTGAAATAAACAGATGCTGATGATGGATGTGGTCTGTTCCGAGGTTATTCTAGTTTTGCCTTTTTATATTAAGTTTTTATTTCTATAATTTTTCTGACCCTACTTGGAAATTCAGTTTAGTTTTAGTTTTCCTTCATCGTGTATTTTTAGTTTTAGTTTAGTTTTTATTTTACAAAGACATTTCTATTTTATTTTTATATATTTTAGTTTTAGTAATTATAGTATGGTTAAAGAGCTACAGTACTATGGAGTTTAGTTTTTGCGTCACAATCGGACAGAACTGTATACTTAAATGGGTTTGGATATAATACAAGTTTAATGTTAGTGGAAGCTTACTACACTACATGACACAGTTTACTATTTGTTTTTGTTTTTGTCTGATAAAAAGCATAATCAAAACCAGGTACTGAATATAAACAATTTTATAATTTTTAAAATATTTTCTATGTCATTTGTGCTGAACAAATCTGCGCTGACTGTTGGCACTTTTTTACTTTTCCTTTTATTGCCCAGAATGGGCCAATTTGTAATGAACTTTAGGTGAATTTTAAGGTGTGAGGGTTTTTTACTCAAAATGTCTACAGCACACCACATATCCTGCTCCAATGACAATGTGCTTATGATGAATGCTTTCAATATTTCATTCAAAAATCTCAAACACTGAGCTTTGTTATTTTGTACCAGCCATATTGGTCTCTGATTCCATCTCAGGCACACACAATTTATAGACAGAATTTTGCTCCTGCAGGCCTGGAAAGATATAAAAAAGTAAGAAAAGAGATTCTACTGTGTTCTGACAGGCGTGACCATGAAAATCATGGGGGTCATGGAAGAACAAGGCTCTTAGGCTTGAATGAGTGTGCAGACCCCACCTAGCTGTATTGAGGGAAACAAAGATAAACAAGCTTGTAGTGTGAAGGTTAGGGGCAGTGAGACATGAATAGCCCACCATAAGAACAGTAAACCCTTAACGAGCAGAGTAAGTGTAGGTGATAGATGTATGGAGGGGCACAAAATGACGGCATCTGAGATTAAGAACAATATATACATTATCTAAAAATGTTAATCCAGAGAAGGATCACAGGAACCTGGAGCCTACCCAAGCAGGTTTGGATGCAAGGCAGGAAAAATCCCTGGTATGCAATAGATATGATATGGCTGATGTTAAGAACAAAAAGAACAGGATATTTCAACTATCTTATTTGAGAGAGAGAGAGAAACATGAAAAAATGAGGACAGATATTTTAAAACATAATTCTGCTACTGGATTATTTTCACAATATCAGGTATTTTGAGCTGTGAATATGAACTAAAAAAGATAATTTAATAAATATAGAATAAATACAAAAACACATTAGTATGTTTAGCTTTTCATCACTTGGCATACTCTCTTCGCCTACCTACCTGAGGTTCAGTAGAGACATTGCCAACTCAGGAATTTTACAAGGTGTGTATTGCTTCATTGTTAAACGACGTTTTTAAAGCTAAAGTGATTGCTCAGCAACAATATGCTGATCTTGTATGTTGACATTGTCAGTCTCTCGATCAGTGCTGTTTTATTTTCAAAAATCGGGAGTGGTCTCCCCTAGACTTTCTCGTGTACTCCGATATGGAGATGGATGTATGAGGAGTAAACCACAAGACGAGGATTATATTATGTACATTAAAGAACCATCAACAACCAATCAAATGAAATTAATAATATATTGAACAATTATTATAAAAGTAAACTTGAATAAATCGGACTCTGCAGCTGCATGAATAAAAAAAAAAAATCAAGTATGTGTTCAGGTAAAGTTCCACTTCCGGCTAATGGATTTGGCCCACAAGTTAATACAGATCTACAGTTCTGGTGTAACAACCACATGCCGAATTTCATCCATTTGTCTAGTTGTGTTTTTGAGATATCGTATTTATATATATATATATATATATATATACACACACACAGACATAATTCCAAATAATGGTATTTTTGGACTTGGGGAGTTCTAAAATGTCAAGATTAATCTAAATGTTGAGGTTGAATTTTTTTCATGATTAGTATACTTTCTGTGTACTTTGTATACTTCAAGTGCAAAATGGCAGGTGAATTACCGTCAACAAAAAGCAGGCACCTGAGAAATAAACTGAAACGTTACTCACTCGTGATTTTTCTGTCCATACGGTAAAGTTTTTGTTGAGCAGCACATTCCTATTTCAGGCGATTGAATTACATCTTGATATACAACAAGTGCAAAGAAAGGCGGCGCGTAAATCGCTTTATATTTCACAGGCTTTATACGCGTATTCAGCTTGCTCTGTCACTGCAAATGCTGTATGAACAACCAGCCTCCTTCACCAGCCGCCATTCACTGGATGAATATGTGCGGGCGACACGTGAGGGACAACTTTCAGTTTTAAAGTTACAAGTTATAAGGGTTAAAAACTGACAGCAAGAAAATTAATTCAAAAATGTAAACTAAAATTATGTTTATTAAACTATTATTTTATTTCAGTTAGTCTTTCCAGCTACTAATTTTGTTTAGTTCTAGTTTTTCATTTCAGTTTTGTTAATTATTTTATTTCAGTTTACAAAAATGTTTTTTTAATAATTTCAGTTTTGATTTTAGTTTTTGTTAACTGTAATAACCTTGGTCTGTTTCAATTAATTAACTTTTGTCTTAGTCTGGTTTTAAAGCTTTTGTTGTTGTAAAGTAAGAAATAACTCTGAGCTGAGCACTAGGCCATCACAGGGCAAATTTGTGCACTCTTCCATGCATCTATACAAGAACAATTTGTGTGCCAATCAACTTCAGTTCCCTTGAACTCTAGGGGAGGCCATGCAGACACAAATGGAGAAGACCAACTCCATTTAGAAGGCATCCCAGTGAGTCAAAGGCATGGCCTTCTGTTCAGATACATTTATTTATTTATTTGTAATTGCAGTTTAATTTCATAAATGAAACTTAAATATGTAGCTGGTTTAGCTAACTAATCATCATTCTGTGGGTTTTACAATTTCTTGTTTGTGGAATGCTGCCAAACTCCAGTCAGGGGTTTCACAAAGGTAAACAAGTAACCATTACCATAACAACAGTTTATATGGTTGGCTTCCTGTGTCAGTTTGGATTTCTTTTCTAGTATGTTCATTCTATTGCAGCATCTGCTCTTTCATACTCCTGCTTCTTAGAGAAAATTAAAACTCTGCTGTATTGAGATGCATTTTTGCAGTTCTTGCAAGTTTTTATAAGCATGTTTATGGCTGCTTTATCTTATCATAATGTCAATCTGTTTCAGGTGCTGGCATCTTGGCAATGGCAAATGCTGGCCCAGACACTAATGGGAGCCAGTTCTTCATCACTCTTGCGCCAACCCAGTGGTTGGATGGGAAACATAGCATCTTTGGGCGTGTGTGCCAAGGAATTTCTGTGGTGAACCGTATTGGAATGGTGGAGACAAACACACAGGACAGGCCTGTAGATGATATCAAGATACTAAAGACATACTTATCAAGTTGAAATGAAAGTATGGGATTTTGGGACTGGGTGTTAGTTTTAGAATTTTTCTTAACAATGATGTTTGAATAAACTGTCTTTTTATTTAATTTGTGCATTTCCCTTTTCTTTTAGTTTTGGAGATATCTGGGGATATGGTGTACAAATTATTTTTTTTCTTATGTCTCTAAACTCTCTTTGAAAGGATCAATATGGCAGATAGCTGGATGATGTCAACCAAATGCTCTCCATTAAGTTTATGTAGGAGATTACAGTAGTTAATGTGATTGTGTACATGAAGCATGACACATTGTTTCTTAAGGCTCATTCCACTGTCTATAAAGTTTGATATCTGTGATTTGTAAAGAAGAAGTACCATCATAAATAATCCTTTAGCTGAATCAGCAGTTATCTGCATTTTACTTTTTTTTTTTTTTTACCTTCTTTTGAGGTCTTTTGCTGCACATTTGCCATAGAGCCAAATTGCTTAGTTCTGCTTTATTTCAACTTTTGATGAATTTCACTTCATAGTTTGATGAATTGTTTCTAGATAATGTTTTGTGATTTATTGCTTTGTAAAACTTTTATATCACATGTCTGTCGCTTAGGCATATTTCTTGCACTTAATAGATTTAAAAATTTTGACAAGACTAAAACAGTGACAGAACGAGTTGATTCATTGAACAAAAATAACCTTATAGGCCCTTGATGATATGGCCCTTTTAAAATAAATTATATATATATTAAAAAATAAATGCAGATTCACTAGGTCAACAATGCCTATGGCAGATAGATGTAAACAGCAAAGCACATGAGGTCATTACCACTGCTTGAACTGAAAACTGACAATAAATAATTAAATGATATGGGAGCATAAAGAAGTAAATAAATCATGAACTATGTTTTTGTTGCTTATTTCTTTATGTACTTATTGAATTATTTCTTCATTTGTTTATTTCAGTGACACTGCGCGCACACACACACACACACACACACACAACAGGAAATTATCCTTGAAATGAAAATTGTCATTTTCACACATCAGAGTTGAGAGGTTGTGCTCTAGTGAGTGCAATTGTTCGTAGCATGGACACAAATCTTTGGTCATCAAGGGCACATTTATAGCGTATACCTCAGATGCAAACTCCTAATAGTGAATTCACAGTCAAAACATGGAGCATATGCTTCAGACAATTCACCAGTTAAAACGCAGTACTTGCTACAGCCCACCTTCTCAACTTTGATGGGTCAAAATGACAGTTTTCATTTCAAGGCATATTGAATGTTGCATGTGGTGTCACTGTAATAAATAAATAAAGAAATAAACAAGAAAAACAAACATTTCATGACATGCAAGTATAAATAATTACATTTTGTTTTATTGTCACATTTCACAATGCATTTATTTGCTTGTGTATTTAATTTATTCTGTAATATTTCTCTATACTATGCAGTCCCTGTCTAGGGTTGAATTTCTATCATTGTACTAACCAGCCTTGGACTTTAATGATAATATTTGAAATCTCTGATAAGCACAACTTAGGTGGAGGGTAGATACCCATTGGTATAGTATCTATAATATTTCCTGGATAACGTCTATGTAGAAAATACTATAATTTAGTACTGCATTCTGAAGTATATGCAATACAAATAAATCCTTTAACTTGCATTCTTTTGATCAACAGTAACTGTTTCTTACTCTGTGAGGCCCTGTTTGCAGGGGTGCAGCACAATAAAACAGACCATAGTCGAAATTTTAATGAGCACATAAAGATAAGGTTGCTTATGTTTTTAAGTTACAGTACTTTTTTTTTTTTTTTTTGTCCCCCTGCTTGTTTTTCTCTGACTATGCTCTTGTGTTCTTAGTAAATGACAGAGAAACCCGTGTATCTGAATGATACTGAAAATTGCGTGTAGATGAAAAAGAAAATGCTTTTAAAAATTTTTATGTTATCTCTATGTACTCCAATGACGAGATCAATGCAAAGATGCTGAATTGAAATGCCTCAGGTTCTGCAGGGATGCAAGTTGAAAATTCTTTCTGAAGTAACTTTGAACGAATGTGGTGAAATAAGCATGCAGCTATGAAGACTGCATTTATCCTGTTTTGCACTCCAAAGGATGAGACTGACTGATCCTTGGAGATTATTAATGATATGAAATGGATGTGAGCCAGTATGAAACACACACAAAAAATCAAGTTTCATTTCTCAGAATTTTTTCATGAATTTATTTCATTTTGATTACCTGACGCTTAAAGTGTCAGTGTTTGACTTATTAGCATCCCCTAAATTTTTTTTTTCTTCCAACTTTTATGTCTGATACATTAAGTACTGCAGAAGTTATATTTCGTGGATGGGGGGATTATGGACTGGGCTATGTCTATTCTGTGAGGAAACTAATGTCACCTGTGAAATATGTGTATGGGTGTAGTTGATATGGATATCTGCATGAAGTGGCATGATCCTAGGGTTTAAGAAACAGTGAAATGCTTTATGGTTTTAACTTTTAAATTAAAAAAAAAAAAAAATAATCTCTGGTGGGTTTATTCCCTCTTATAACAAAAAAGTGTGAACAGTGATGTCAAAGTCTCACTTAAAAGGACACCACACAGTGCAGTCATGAGGGGTTTTATTTGTCAAAAGAAGGGTTCTAGTTGGGTACAGATTAAAACAATAAACACTCGCCAATGCAGAACCTACCTATAAAATAGAATATACAATATTCTGTCTCTGGTCTACCTTCTCTTCTGCTCTTCAGTTTTTTTCACCTGGATGTGGGAAGGAAGCTTCTTCTGAAGTGTAGCCCTTGACTGAACAAGGGTTCTGGGTCATATTTTAGTCTATTTAAAGGGCCAGCTGCATTTGTATTTGGTTGCAACGTGGATTATCATCCTGTTGCTCCCTCATGGTTTGGAGTACTAATAGGTAGTCTCTAGACCTTTGGCTACCTCCACTCCTCTATCCAGGACTGGTTCTTTAATTCCTTTATCTCTGCTTTGTGTTTCTGTCCAGAATGTGGTTCTGCTTCCCGGCCAGCTGCCAAACAATATCTTGGCTGCATCTGCACAGTGGTCCTGGATAGCTCAAGAATACCCCTGGCAGTGCATGTCTGTGCCCTGCTGACCTTCACAACAGCCAGTGCTTCTTTGTAGTTAGACTAACAAAATCAGACTTGGTTTCCGACATGTACTGCAAACCAAGACAAGTGCCCTTCATCCATATTTGCTTTAAGTATGAGCACTTTGTGAAGAATGGTTCCTCTTCAGAAGCAATTAAACAGTGCTTGATGAACTCAGTTGATCCCCTCATGATTCATCTGAGTAGTCTGTGTGTGTTTTTACATTTTTAAAAATAGAATACCACCGTGATATTTAGAAATAGCCTATAGTTTACAGTTGAAAAGGGATAATGGATTATTATTTTCAAATGATAACTACATTTGGGTTCACATTTCTTTTGTCTCATCAAAGAACATGAACCTTATAAATGTTAAAGGTTGGTGTTTTGATTTGTTGTTTATTGCCCTCATTTTGTTTATTTGCTTGATAATATTCTAAATCAGCAATCCAACCCCCAAATCCAAAATTAAATCCGACAATTTACGTTTTTCCTGGTTTAGGAAATCTGTTTACCAGTAATAATTCCTTGGGATCTGTTGTTCACCCAAATACCACAAGATGGCACCATTTGCACATGGCATGGCTTTAATTAAAGTGATACAGTGCCAAAAGGCTAAAGGTTTATATGTAATTTTAATGCATGATTTGTTTAGCTCTTGGCACCTTGTTTTGATGGGTTTTTTTTCTTAGTGGCAATAAAATTAAACATGACACTATAATAGTGTAGTAATAAATGCTACTCCCTGAGCTCTGAGCTAATAACTGTTTGTGTGGAACTGACACACTGCCTTGATGGTTTTCTCTGACTAGTTTGGTGTCCTTGCACAATCCATTAATCCATCCATCATCTGATGTGCTTTATTCTGTTCAGGATTCACAGGTGACCTGAGCCTACACACAAGTCAGTCACACCCCAATGCTTCCTGGTATCGATCCAATTTAGAGTTTCTAGTTAACTTCACACACTTTGTAATTTGGGAGGAACAACCTCGCAGACACAGATAATATGCAGAATCTAGCCCATGCTGAGACTCATAACCAGGACTGTGGAGTCGTGACTTGCATTATAATCTCAACTGGCCTGGTGAGAGCGAGTGACTGAGTGTGCCTTATGATGGATTGTTGTCCTGTTAAAGGTTAGCTCCTGAGTTGAGCCTCATGCAGTTGCAGCCCCCTGTGACTTCGTCACAGCAATTACAAGTTCAGAAAATTGATAGATATGTAATCCTTCCCTCTAGCTCACTATGTCTACACCAGGGTTCTCAAGCTCTGGTCCTGAAGGGCCACAGTGGCTGCAGGTTTTCATTCTAACCCTTTTCTTAATTAGTGACCTGCTTTTGCTGCTAATTAACTTCTTATGAATTAATCTTGACTGACTTGTTTTTTAAGATTTATTTCCCTGAATTTCTTTTTCTTTCCTTTGAATTACTTCATTTCTTTCCTTAAATGGCACCCAAACAGAAATGAAATGTGAAGCGAGTAAGCCAACAGAAGACCAACTAAGTCAGGGCCTCAAACTCCAACCAGTTTCACTCCAACCATTTGCTTCATTAGGTGCTGATTCTTGTTGTTAATTAAACCGTTGTTTAATTCCATGGCTTGTTGCTGCTCTTATCGTGCAATAGCAGACATTTCTGAAATTATTGATTTTTCTCCTTTCTAAGAACTCTTTTAAAATGTTTTGAGGACCTGAGCAGATCAACATTCCTGAGACCTTCGTCTTTCTTTATTTTCAGATATTGTACGATGGACACAGTTTGCTGGTCCTGTTTTGGCTCATTTTGTATCTTATTGTTTGACAGCTCATTAATAAAAAGTAACAAGGGTCTGAGTCTTCAAGAGGAAGTCAATTGAAATGAATTCAAAAGATGTTAATTAGCAGAATATACAGGTCACTAATTAAGAAAAGGGTTAAAATGAAAACCTGCAGCCACTGCGACCCTCCAGGTCCAGAGTTTGAGAACCCTGGTCCACGCTATATATAAAAAAAACCACATCACTAAGCAGCATTAAAGTATTCTCATAAAAGTCAGACTTTTTCCCAAGTGTTTTAATTTGTCTGATTTAGAAGATGGCTTTGTATTTTCTCATTGGATAAGCATGTAGAAAGATGGTAGTGAGGGTAAGGTTTGGGGTCCTGGATGGTGTCCGATGATCTGCAGTAAAAAGAATGAATTTCAGGATAATCGAGGCAGGTGGCCATTTCTTGGATGTCATCTGGTACCTGCAGTCCTTCCTTGTCTGTGTATGTTTTACTTGCATTTCTACTTGTAACATTTTGTTGGAGAATTAGCCCCGTCTTATGTGGAATTGCTGAACAATTTATGCTTTTTCTATTAGTCCTGTTATTTTGGTATGATGACCAGAGTATAAGCCAGAGTTAACTTCCCTTGTGTTAGAGATTCATCCCTTGGTGCATATTTTGGCTTTCGGGACTTCACCTGAATGTGTAAGGAAGGTGTTTACTGCAGCCATCTGAGGTCGGGCTGTCAATTGAAATGCTATGTGGTGCTTCCAGCCGCAGCCAAGCCAGTCCTGTCTAAGATTAAACGAAATGGAACCAATTTATTAAGTGTGCAGGAGCCAACATTCAGTCCATTTCCTTTTCCGGCCCCTGAGAAGATCACGATTCAGTTAAATCTTCACTGCTCATTACAGGGTCGTGTAGTCATGCGGTCTCAGTGGTGAGACATGCATGAGCCTGACGTGCTGACCAGCATTCCAGTACAAGTTTGAAACCTATCTTGGTAAAACAGAAATCTTCTTTTGGAGGGACTTGTTACATAACGGATATTCCCTAATGAGGCCCTCATTCTCACGGTGATGGGCAACAGGTTGTTATCAGAAAGTTTCCATCAGCGAATGGATAGAAGGGAACAGAAACGTAGGTGGCTGCTGTCACAAGTAATTTGTTGCTACAGCAGCTTTTTTTTTTCATTTTTTTCCCTTCCAAAATAGAAACTCCTATACAGCGAATGTCAAATTAGAAGAAAAATGTTTAATTTGAGCCTGTTACATTTTTGTTTTAAACCATTTGAGCAAGCCTCAACATGAAAGCTTCAAGGATTATTATGAACTATTCTGTGTGGATCTTTTTTTTTCTGTTCTCTTTGTAGTCACTGCCTCCCCCTTTTTGCTGGGGTGGCAGTGTCATGTACTTTTTCCGACATAAGCCGGCCCTTTCACAAACAGGACAAAAGCACAATTAAAAGTGGTTCACTTTAAGGAAGATTAAAAATAAAAGCTTGTAAAAATGTGTTTCGTAATAATGCATAGTCAGTCATTTGCATAATAATCAGAAGAAATATAATAATTATAAAGTAGTCAAACAGAGAAGCCCTAGTAATCATTAGAACTACGGAAGGCAACCATGCAGGCATTCTGAAAGTTTCAGAAGCAAAACAGCTTCAAGTGACAGGAAAAATGGGAAAATCTACCCCAAAGTGCAGCCATGGAATTGGAAGTTTACGGGTCTGACCTGAGAATTGGTTACTAAATTGGGTTTAAAACCGCTTGGTGTCTGAACTCAGATTAGAGCCCTTTGAAAAACAAGAAGCTGAAGTGACTCGTTCATGGTACTACAGTACAGAGGGTCAGTAAGTGGAGGCTGAAAGGTAAAACCCCTAATGTCATCCATAATGACACATCAATGGCCACTACTGCCTGACATCTCAAAGTTATGAGTGTTAGGTTAAGTCAGGAGGGCCGCAGTGGTTGCAGATTTTCATACTAACCCTTTTCCTAATCAGTGACCAGTTTTCACTGCTAATTAGTTCCTTTTCCCTTCATTTTAATAGTCCTGTTTTTAAGGATTCAGTCCTCTGAATTGATTTGTTTCTTCATTAAATGGCAGCCAAACAGAAATCAAATGTGAAACAAGCCAACAGTTGACCAGCTAAATTGGGATTTCAAACTCCAGCCAATTTCACTCCAACCAGTTTCTTAATGAGAAGCCAATTCTTGCTGTTAATTAAAGCCGTTATTGAATATGAGAAACTGATGCGAGATTGGAGGAGGCAAAAAGATGTAAAAAAAAAAAAAAATGAAGTGTCATATTTTTGAATGGGTGTATAAGTTGGGGTCCGATTTTATGATCGATTTTTTTGGGTTTCAAGACCCGACTTATGAGTGAGTATATACGGTAGTTGCTGCTCTCATTCTGCCACAGCATACGGTTGATTTTGTTTTTTCTAAGACCACCGTCAAGATGTTTGGGTGACCTGAGTAGACCAACATGACCAAGACCTTCACCTTTCTTTATTTTCAGGTTAGCTGGTCATGTGGCGGCTTGTTTTGTGTCTCTTTATTGTTTGGCTGCTCATTAAGGGAAAAGGCACAACTAAGGGGTCTGAGTCACGTCAATTAAAACAGGTTGATCAGCAGCAATAATGTCTCACTAATGAAGAAGACGGTTAAAATGAAAACCTGCAGACACTGCGGCCCACCAGGACTGGAGTTGGATACCCCTGGGTTAAGTGAACATTGTAATTGGCCTGTTATGAAGAACTGCAGCTGTGTGCATCAATGAATTACAATGCAGATTAAGTGTGTTTTAAAATTGGATGGATGGTGCTATGAACACAAAGCAAAGTGAATTTCCCCTTGGGATTAATAAAAGTATCTATCTATCTAAAGTAAGGCGATGCTTTTTGGGGCTGTTGGTCTGTGGTTCTACAAGGCCTACAACCTCATAATGTCACATAGGGTCCTCTGAAATATAAAGAGATGTGCTTCTCAGGGTCATTTAGAGCAGGGGTTCTCAATGTCGGTCCTGGAGGCCCACTGTTGCTGCAGGTTTTTTTTCCAACCAGCTTCTATTATTAATCGGACTCATGGGCTAATTAAGTGAACTGTTATTTGCCAGATTTTGTTTTGGGAAAAATGTAGAAATTAGAAAACTAAGTTTGGTAAAAATATATATATATATATATATATATATATATATATATATATATATATATATATATAAATTAAAAAAAATATATATATTAAAATGTAGCAAGCAGTTATATTGGAATAGTGTATTTTTTTCCCTTTAACAATATTTTCATTGTTTTTTGCCGGGTGTTCTAATTGTTTAATTAATTCATTATTTTCTAATTAGTGGGTCTAACGCTAAAATAGTTGCAGCGTTTGATTATTCAGTGTTGTTTGCCTGGCTGTCTGCTCTGCTGCTTGTCATTATTAAGATACAATGAAGGGAGCAAACTACACAGAGAAAGGACAAAATATAATAAAATCAACAAAAGAGGGTCAGTCATTTAAATCTCTAGCAAAAATAGAAATATTTCCAAATGTCTTATAAATGTAAAAATCATGCTGCGGTGCTTTCTTAATGTAGAATAAGAGAAGAGAAAAAAAAAATACCAGCTAATTAATTGAGATCAGAGTTTGCAGTTGTCAATGATTATAAATCTGGTTGGAACAAAAACCTGAAGCCACAGTGGGCCCCCAGGACCGACTTTGAGAACCCCAGATTTAGAGCATTGGTTCCTAAAGTGTAATCCACGGGCTGACCTTGTCATTTCTTTCAGACTTTCTTGCCTATAAGGCCGCATGAAACGACTCTTAAGACACCAAACACAGAGCACCCTGTCTGATTTTCTTGCAGATGAGAACACCATTTGCTTCCACACTTTCTTCTACTTCAGTTCTGTATGATTGTAGTGATTGCTTCCTCTCTTTACATTTCTAGAAGCTCAGTCACCAACCTCACTCCTTCATTATGTAGGACCCTTTTTAAATCCAAATTGACATCCATCTCAAGAGCTAACCCTTAGCAACAGCAATGCCTTAATTCCAAGTTAATGCTGACACAAGCTGCTTCTGATCTGTTCATTTCCTAAGTCTTTGTGCTATAACATCATCTTCAGGGTTTTATTATGGACCATATGGGACTTTGAAATGTAAGGCCAGCAAGGTTAGAATGTTTAGTCTTATAATGCAGTCTTTCCTTTCAGGAAGCCAGGGTCGAGCACCTGGTAGGCAAGAGATTCAAGTAGGGACAGTGTATGCCATCTATCAGGTGAGAGGGAGAGACCTACGTATGAAACCAACAAAAAGCAGTCTGCATGGAAGCTAAACATTTACATGCTTAGCAGATGATTTTATCCAAAGCGACTTACAAAAGATGTAAACATATGAGTAGCAGTAGGGTAGGGCCTGTTTGTTCAGCAAGCAGAGCCGGACTGATGTTTACAATCAGCGGAACTTTCCCGGTGACCTGGCCTGACATTCAGAGCATCCAGTGAAATAAACTAATGGTGAGATTATATAATGTTATTATACTGGAAAACGAGCAGGCATTATTGCTCTGTAGTGGGCACAAACCCTTTTGGTGTAACATTAGAGGACTTCATTTCTGCTTTCTGGTTGGATGGTTTCTCATTTTTGTTCAAGTCAAGTTTTCACTTCACGTGAGTCTCGCGTTCTGATAGTTAAAAGGGAGCACAATGATGAGAGGTGCGTAGGTCTGGGGCTTTTGTGATTAAAGTTATATATGAAGATTGTTTAAAAGTTTATAATATACTTTGAATTATATTTGGATGTTGTATGGGTTTTGGTATTTGTTACTGTGTATTTATTTTGTTTTATTTTTGTTAATGAAGTGTAGCGTATGGTCACATCTTTAACGTTTATGTTTTTCCTTTTCCCTCAGAGTGACTGAATAGGCCACACGAAATGTTTTATATTATTAATGAAACGTGTATGTGAGTGGAATGATTTGTGTTTGTAAATGTACCTGTTGTTGTTTATTTCATGTTAAGTTTGTTCATGAACATGTCTTGTTTTCACTTTATTTTAATATTTTTAAAGTGCGTCTCTCGCTCTCTGACAGTTAAACCTTAGCGCCATGACGAGCGAGTGACTGAGAAGGCGACACAAAATGTTTCATAGTTTTTTGTTTACCAAGTGCCTTCTTTAAAACAATGCTTGACAGAATTCTGTGGCACTGAGACACTTTTTGAGTCTTTTGTCTACTGAAGAAATTCAAAGTGGTCTTTTTTGACCAACACTTCAGAACTTTGTAGACGAGTATTCAGCTTTACCATCCAGACACGGACAGCGGCTCGGCTCTGGAGATTCAGGACTCATAATCTCTGCACTGGGGATTCCACTGACAACTGTGTTTAGTGCTTCAGGTGTTTTTGCATATTTGTTTTGATATGAATATTATAGAACTACATGGTTTATTTATCTATGAAGTGTTTACATTTATGAAGAGTTGTTCCACACTTTATCAGAGATTGTCTTGAGGCTAATATTTAAGAGTGAAATGTATGTGTAAAAGTTGAATCTACTGTCTCCGCATTCATAAAAAATCTAAGACAAAATGGTGTTTGTTTGTTGGTTGAGTCTGTGCCTGTACAAGAAAACGGATGTCAATTGTGTGGCCGGAGTTAGACTTGGGATTCCCGGTCTGAATGAGCTTCTCGGTCTAGCCCTGTCAGCAAGTGTAGTAGGACGGGTAATAAAAGTTGATTGGCACAATTGAAAAGCTGTAATAACTCATACATTTACAATCAGTAAAGCAGTTACACTTACTGTAAACAACCAAGAATATAAAGTATTGCAGTGCAGAGTTGTTTTTTCCTCTCTTTTCAATTCAACAGATATTCACAAAAGAGAAGGGTATTCAATCACTTCTTAAATACATTGAGAGAGTCAGTGGTTCAGATGGGGGTGGGCAGCCCGTTCCACAAACTGGGAACTACACATGAAAAGAGTCTGGAGTAAGACTTGACGCCATGTAGAGGTGGCCTCACCAGATGTGGCAGACCTGAGCGGTTGAGAAGGAGCATAGCACGTCACTAGTGTCTCCATATACGCAGGTGCTGACCCACTGACTATTCTGTAGGCAAGAATCAGGGAATTGAACTTAATGGGTGCTGCTAAGGGGGCCGATGTACGCTGAAACCTAAATTTCTTTCTCTCTGACATTCTCACCACTAAACAAAAATCACCAGACAACGGAAGTGACTGAGCTGGCCGAGATTTCACCGGAAGTATGTCAGCAGTACAGTGTGCATACAGCCTGTCGAAACCCCAGACAGGTGGTCTCTATTGAACTCAATCTGTGACTTCTAAAACCACTGCTAATGTAGGTGGGTCATACTAAAGAGGGGGGAATACTTAATGCTTACACAATCAGTTTTTTTGGTATTTTATATTTGTACTAGGGGGTTCGCCCCCTGCTCTCTTCGCTCGCCATCCCCCCCTTGCCTGCGCTACATACCAGCCACTTCGCATCTGTGCCACTCGTGTTGTGAAGAGGGGGGCTGAGTGTACCCCAAGGAGACGTAGTTGCTCCTCCAAGTCCCACTCTTAAACAGTGATACAGTGGGAAACAAATACAGTTTTTTTTACCTCCTCTTTGTTTGATCAGCTGCTGGCTTGCTGCTGCTGCCATGCCATCGTGATCTGCATCTCACGTGGTGCTTCAAACATTTAAAAGCCTGTACAGCAGCTGTCCTACTCTTTGTCTTTTATTTCCGGCCCTGGGCATGGTTAAATCTTTTGGCACAAAGTCTTGTCTCATGGGAAGTGAGTTCTTGATATTTTTAAGTTTATAATTTAAAAATGGAATAAGAATCTGAAAATCGAACAACATCACATTAAAGACATATATATGTAGGTTTTAAAATAAGCCGGATTTAAAGCGTGACAAAAGACGTGACATAATAATGTCAACTAAAATCGTTGCACAAAATCATGCACTTTTAGGCTTGGGATTTTATATATATAGAGAGAGTAGATTTAATTTAGACCACTTTCTAGAGATTTGTTTTTACTTTGACATTACAGAGTCCTTTTTCAAAAAGCCAATTTAAATCCACTGTGATTAAATGTTGTATAATAATAAAAGGTAAAAATCTTAAATGCGGTGAATGCTTTAATGACAGTTTAATTATTATCTTCTGGGAGTCTAAAGCAGGTGTATGCCTGGACTATAAATACTTTAAGTGAAATGTGAATCAGACTGCTGTCCCAGGGTTTGTCTTGTGACACGTTCATTTCTATATCTGGTTGAAGCTAATAAAGGTGCCACAGTGGTGATCACAGGAATCATTGGGTAGAGGGGTCCTTTCATCGGATTGGCTGACTCAGCTGTGGAATGGCCAATAGGGGGAGGCAGCTTGATGGCCGAGGTCTCCAGGACTCTGAGCAAATCCAAATCGTATTAAGTGATATCATCTACTGTTGAATTCTGCTGTGTACTTGTAATATTTCTATTGCACTATTGGAGGATTACTTGGCTTATGTTCTGTGTATTGTGTTGTATTGTCACCACTTTTTTTGACACCCACTGCACGGCCAATGCACCTGGAAAGGGGTCTCTCTTTGAACTGCCTTTCCCAAGGTTTCTTCCATTATTTTCCCTACAACATTTTTTTTGGGAGTTTTACCTTGTCTTCTTAGAGAGTCAAGGCTGGTGGGCTGTCAAGAGGCAGGGCGTGTTAAAGCCCATTGCAGCACTTCTTGTGTGATTTTGGGCTATACAAAATAAATTGTATTGTATTGTATTGCAAGTAATTAGCGCTGCCCCATGACTCTGTATTTCTGCTGGTCCCTTCCTGTGCTTTTCAGTCCCTTTTTCATGGAGTTGCTCTGGGTGTTTGTGATAGGTGGTCCATGGCATTGGGCAGGTTTGCATTTAAATAATCAAGTCCATGCTGGCTAAGAATGGGTCGAGGTGGGCACATGATGGCACTGCCCCCAGGTTGATTGCGGTGCTTGGCTGGCATGCAAATGAGGGTGGATCAGTCAGGTGCCACATTCACACCTCGGAGTCGGCGGAGGGTTACATCTGTACCTGATTGGGCAGTATAAAGAAGCCTGCCCGGCAGACACTTGGGAGAGATAGCAATAAAAGGGAGAACAGAATGAAAAAAAAAAAAAGAAAGAACGGAGGTGAAAGCGAAACAAAGAGAGAATGAGAGGCAGGATCGAGAGAGCCCATGTGAAAAAGGAATGAAGGCAGGTGGTCAGGGACGAGCCTGGAGCTGAAGAAGAGGCACTCCTATTGGGCAATGCTAGGGAATAGTTGTGTCTTCCGAGGACGGTGAGGGGCTGGTGGCGGGGAACAAATGTGTGGCCTGGCACGGCGACCCATGGATGCTGCAGGCCTGGCATTGGGGTTGACTGCACCTGTCGGCGGTCATCTCCTTTCACTGCAAGGTCCAGATAAGTGGGAGAGATGCCAGGATTTTAGACGGAAGCTTTGGGGTTTCAGTTTTTAAAGTAAAAACTGTCTCTGGATTTTAACCTCATTTTATGCATTATTTGCTGAACTGGATTTTTTAACCTCCACAGATTTCACCAGTTTTACGGATTATTTATTTAATTATTAAGAGTAAATTAGATACACTGCAGTTTAATGTGAACACGGTTGGACTTTCTGTTTTGATTCTGTTTAAGAAAAGCACTAGACACTTTTACATTTACCCCTTTGCTGTAAGTGTGTGTCCTTATTTGCCCGACTCATCTCAGTTTATGACTAATGATGGTTCGGGTTCAAGAGGCTCCCAGATACAACAGGGATCATGGAGCTGACTCGGACCACCACAAGTGTTTTTTTATCTCACTGTGTAGGTTAGACCACCATATGTCTCTGTTGGTGTTTCTTGAGATACTCCAGTTTTCATCCCACAAGCTGACATGATAGGTCAATTGGCCCAGCATGTACGCACCCACTCCAGACATGGTAACAGTCTTATAGCCAGTGATGCCAGGATAGGCTGCAGCTCCCTGTGACCCTGAACTGAGTAATGAATGTTGTAATGACAAAGTAAAGAAATATGAAGACAATTTAAACTTTAATATTTTACGTTGTCAGCTGACTCATCACTTGGCTGTGGCCAACTAGAACCCCACTGTCCATCTGAAAACTGTGTCCAAAAAGATAAAACCACCTGCTGCTTGGGTGATAATCAGCCCCCTCAAAGTTTGATCATAATGACAAAGCAGAATGATTGCTTTTGGAGTAAGTAGCATTTGGATTATGTGACTGCCTGACACTTGTAACAGTAAGACAGAAGGTCTTGGCTCACCTACATTCCTGCCGGTCTCATTTTTACATTAAAAACAAATAGCAAGGCAGCTCTGGGCTCGAGGAAGTGGCAGTGCTCCATTCTCATTTGACGTGCCTCATTGCCGAATCTCCTTTTCCGTGCCGTCTCTTTTCAAAGGCCTTCCCTTGGTGGCTTTTTTAAAACAGAAGTGGTAGCTCACTGTGCTTTGAACACATAAGATCAAAGCTCTTCACAGGGTAAATGATGAGAGGAAATTAAACACGCCATGTGTGCAAAAGCCCATCTCATCCTCGGTCCTGGCGGCTCGCTCTGCCTGTTAATATCAATTGCATTCTGTGCGTTTGCAGACGCTGGTGATTTTGTCAAGCCAGAAATTCATAATTGGCAAAATGACCTTAGACAGATGTGATGTGCAGCTGTAGTTTGCTGCAGATTCAATCTCCAAATTAGCTTCTTTGTTCTTTCTTGTTTCAGCCTCTTGAATGATGTGATGAGTGTGTTTACATCGCCTCTGCTGTAGGGTTATTGAAAATGTTTAGAAAAAAAAAGAAGCAAAACGCTGCTTCAACTGTGGGGCACTGGTGAGTGAAAGCCATTGTACAAAAGCCTGTTGTCTCACGGTGTCATCTACTTAACAGGTGA
This sequence comes from Erpetoichthys calabaricus, assembly GCF_900747795.2. Taxonomy (NCBI): domain Eukaryota; kingdom Metazoa; phylum Chordata; class Cladistia; order Polypteriformes; family Polypteridae; genus Erpetoichthys; species Erpetoichthys calabaricus. The sequence goes on along the minus strand of NC_041396.2, from coordinate 31,435,973 downwards.
CAAAAACTGCAGCTGCCACATTTGATGACATCAAACACCAAAGTGCCAATTCTGTATGTTATTGGTATGGTTTTTAAAGTTGTTTTCATAAACGATCTGCATGAGATCCTCAGAAAACAGAAACGATCAGTCTGCCTGCCAGGGTGCTGAGATTTGGCCGATGATACAGCTGGACAGAAACCTGGAGATGCCAGAATCTGACAGCCTCCAACTTCAAAAGGTTAAACATATTTACTATTGAAATATGAAGTGGCATGAAACAGTTCACTTTTCAAAAATATTCTTTATTTGGAAAGGGATGCTTGTTGCTGAAGTGGCAAGAAAAAAAAAATAAGACACTTAATACTTTATTCTCACATACAGTATACTGTATTGACAGACTAATCATAGTGCTGCAGTAATGAATAGATAGATAGATAGATAGATAGATAGATAGATAGATAGATAGATAGATAGATAGATAGATAGATAGATAGATAGATAGATAGATAGATAGATAGATAGATAGATAGATAGATAGATAGAAGCTGTCCTGTTCTCCATTTGCACCAACGAAGAGCAGTGAGCAGTGATCCAATTTTTATGAGCTGAAGGGGTATCACAGGCCAAAATCCATGGAAGGCTTTGTACACAATATAGAGACAGTGTTTTACCATGGCAGAGTGTTTATGAGTGGATTGAGAAGCTCAAAACTGGTCAGACAAGTGTTAAGTGCAGAGAAGGTGCAGGAAGCCTGTCCATGTCCACTACTGATGACAATATCAAGCAGCTTCAGCCCATAAAAAGCAGATCACTGCTTCCTTATAGATAGATAGATAGATAGATAGATAGATAGATAGATAGATAGATAGATAGATAGATAGATAGATAGATAGATAATGTGAAAAGGGACCTTAGCAATGTGGTCTAAATTAATTCCAAACAGAAAACATGAAATAATTGATCACATTAATCTTCTTCTTCTTCTGCTACTCCTGTTAGGGGTTGCCACAGCGGATCATCTTTGTCCACATATTGATTTGGCAAAATTTTACACCGGATGCCCTTCCTGACGTAACCCTCCCCATTTATCTGGGCTTGGGACCGGCACTAAGAAACACGCTGGTTTGTGCATCCCCTGTGGCTGGGGTTCATTAATATTCCCCTTTAATATGACGTACCTGAATCGTCACTGGTGGAACCAATGGGTTTTAGAAGTCACTGAATCAGCTCAAAGGAGGTCACCTGTCTGAGGTTCCAGTTGTTTGTTGGGCCAGCTTGTTGTGAATCAGTATGGTGGTCTGACCTACACAATGAATGTTCAGGAAGGCTTTTAGCTCTACTTGACTTTATTACCCTTCTCTCAGTTTACCTCTCTGTCAAGATGCTAATGTAACCTGTATGTGTGTGTGCTATGCCATCAATTATGTTGTCTGGTTTTTTTTCCAGAATTCACTGTCTTAATCTTCTTTATTTATTTATCTGGTTTGTACAATGCTTTATACTGTATACACTGCCATTCTTTATTATATTCTGTAAGTGCCTTGAGCATGGGAAAGGCGCTATATAAATAAAATGTATTATTATTATTATTAATGAAGACAAAAGAGCACTCTGAGCTACTCAATGAAAATGTAATTGAAAACAAAAGTCAGGGGATGGAGACAAGAAAATATCCAAGTCACTGAATACCCTTTAGAGTCCAGTTAAATCAGTAATTAAGAAAAGCTGTAAACTTAAATTTTCATTTACATTTATTTACTTAGCAAACATTTTTATCCAAAGCAACTGAAAAAGGAGGTTAACATCATTGAGTAGCATAAGTCTGGGGGACTGTTTTGCAACATTTGTTACAGGACAAGGGTGCAAACTTCATCCCTAGGTACTGTAATAACAGCTATTCTGAGTTAGACAAAAATTCACCAAACAGGAGGGTCTTCAAATGTGTCTTAAATACATTGAGGGTGTCAGAATTCCGAATGAAAGTGGGCAGCTCGTTCCACCAGCTAGAAGCTACATATGAAAAGAATCTGGATTGAGATTTGATGTCTTGCAGAGGTGGCATCACCAGATGCCATTCATCAGCAAGACCCGAGTGGGCGAGAAGGAGCATAGGACTTCACAAGTGTGGATGCTGATCCACTGACTAATCTGAAGGCAAGCATCAAAGATTTGAATTTAATGTGTGCTGATACAGGGAGCCAATGTAGTGATCTGAAGAGAGGAATGACATGTGCCCGGCTCAGCTGATAGAACAACAGACATGCTGCTGTATTTTGAATCATTTGCAGCAGCTTAGTGACCCATGCCAGTTATTCTGCCAGCAGAGAGTTGCAGTGGTTCAGACATGACAAAACCAAATCCTGGACGAGGGGTTGTGCTGTATGATAGATACAGTCTGGTTTTGTGGAGTGAATCTGTAAGACCACAGCAACATGGTCAGTGAAGGACAGCTGGACATCAATCACCACCTCAAGGTTGTGTACCAAAAGGCAGATGAATGAGCCACACTAAACAGGGATGGAGTGCAGAACAGATGGGCACGCTGGAATAACAAAATCTGCTAAATCTGCTAGAGCAGGCCATCTACAAAAACTGAGTGATCAAGCAACAAGAAGATTAAAGAAACCATTAAGAAATCCGAAGGAGTTAAAAGCTGCAGTGGTTTAGACTGGAGAGACTGTGCAGATAACAATTGTGCCTGAGTGCTTCACCAGTCACAGGTTTAAGGGACAGTGGCGTAGAAAATCTCAGCTAGAATTGGCCTGAAGGCACATGGGATACTCAGAAGTTATGTAGAAGAAGGTTATGTGGTGTGATGAGCTCAAAATTGAGCTTTTTGGGCATCAGATTAAATGCCATGTTTGGTGTAAACCAAACACTACACATTATCAAAACACACCCTCCCCATTGAGAAGTATGCTGATGGCAGTATCATGTTGTGGGGATGCTTCTCAGCAGCAGAACCTGGAAGACTTCTGAGGTAGATAGGAAAATGAATTCAGCAAAACAAAGGGAAATCCTGGAGGAAAATTTGCTGCAGTCTATAAGAAACCTGTGGTTTGGGAGAAATTTTGTGTTCAGCATGAGAACAACAGTATGTCTCCTTGGAAGACTCCTTGCTCCAAGGATACGTATTGGCACCGTTTCTATTTACAATTGTGATTGACTATGTCTTGCATAACTCGGAAGAACGATTTGGCCTTGTTACACATCCTAGACAAAGCTCTCAAATGCCTGAGTAACGGCTCAACAACTTATGTCGGTCTCAAGTTAAATACTAATAAACCTGAACAAATCATAATAAGTCCTTATTATGACCCTCACTTCTCGTTAGAGCTCAAATAAGAACAAATCAAGATTGTGGATGAATTTCAAATACTGTATTTAGGATCAATAGTTGCCAATACAATCAATGACTTTCATATTCGAAATGCCCAAGTCTGGGAAGCCTTCTGGAAGTTAAAAAGTATCCGGCATACCAACCTGCCAATTCAGCTGAAGATCTGGATATTTAATGCCTCATGCCTGAGCGTTCTTCTGTATGGTAGTGAAACATAGACTCTGAGTGAACAAATCAAGAGAGCCTTAGATAGTTACGCAATGAATTACTACAGAATCATGCTGAAAATAAAATATAGTGACTACATTTCAAATACTGAAATCTACAGTTGTCTAAACCTAAATTTAGTATCAGAAACCGTCATCAAAAGGCAACTCACATGAATAAGACACATATGCCGACGAAACCCTGAAGAACCCATAAGAAAGTACTTCCTAAACGAACCATCACAGAGACTCGGAATGCCTAAAGTCAGCTGCCCAATAACAACATATATGCAGCACATCTCCAATACCATCAATCACGATATTAAACCGTCACCAGCCAAAATCAAACAAGAAGCGCAAGTCACAGAGTCACGGAGGAAACTTGTTCTCACCTGCACAAACTCAGTCTAATGACAGCAGCAACAAGCAGCCAGCCGATGATGATGATGATAATAAGAACAAGCCCAAGTATGAAGCCACAGGACCACATCAATGGCTTCAAAGTATTAATGTTAATGTCCTGGAGTGACTGAGTCAGAGTCTGATTGAAAATTTGCAACCTGGACTTGATAAAAGCCGTTCATCCACGATCACCATGCAGCCTGACAGAGTTTGAGCAGTTTTGGAAGGAAGAATGTAGGGACATGTCAGTGTGCAGATGTGCAAAACCGTTAGAGAGAGACTTGTCCTCACAGACTCAAGGTTGACTGACAAAGGTGCATCTACTAAATACTTACTGACTTGTAGGGGATGAATACTTTTGTAATCAATTATTTTGCGTTCTCTGTGCCGTGTAAGGTCCTTGCTAGGATCACTTGCTCACCTACCAGCAACCGGAGCAGTCTGGTTTTACACCTAAGAAGTCTACCATTGACCGCATCCAGACACTGAGGGTTCTCATGGTGCGCAAATGCGAATATCGGCAGAGTTTCTTTGCAGCCTTTGTTGATTTTCATAAAGCTTTCGACTCAGTTGATCGAGCTGCCCTGTGGGATATCCTGAGACTGCGCAGGATCCCCTCAAGGTTGCCAGATATCGTGGCTAGCCTGTACACTGGTACTGTGAGTGCTGTGCAGAGTGGAGGCACAACCTCTGTGTTTTTCTCAGTTGATTCTGGGGTTCATTAGGGGTGTGTTTTTGCTCCTACTCTGTTCAGTACTTGCATGGATTGGGTGTTGGGCAGGGTCGTGGGGTCCAGCAGCTGTGGGGCATCTGTTAGTGAGAAAGATTCACTGATCTTAACTTTGCTGACGATGCTGTAATCTTCGCGGTGTCAATGAAAGCTCTAATCAGGGCTCTCAAGAGACTAAGTGAGGAGTCTGAGTGTCTGAGCTTGCGAAAGTCTTGGATAAAAACCAAGATCCAGGCGTTTGGTGACCTCTTAGGCACAGCCATCAGTAATGTGTTGTCTGCAGAGAGAGTGTCGACCTTGTCATTAGGTTCCTGGAAAGGGGTGTATGGCGCTTCAGATATCTATGAAAAAGGATGAAGGTCCAAGTCTTTAGAGTCCCGGTAATTCCTGTCTTGCTATATGATTGTGAGACATGGATGCTATCCAGTGACCTGAGATGAAGACTCCTTTGGTACTGTGTTTCTTCAGAGAATCCTTGGGTACCATTGGTTTGACTTTGTGTTGAATGAGCAGTTTTCTCACGGAGTCCCGAATGAGGCACATTACCTACATTTTGTGGTAGCGTCAGTTACAGCACTACGGCCATGTGATGCAATTCCCCGAGGGTGATCTGGTTCACAGGATCCTCATTGTTGAGGACCCGAGTGAATGGACCAGGCCAAGGGGACGCCCACGTGACACCTGGCTGTGGCAGATAGAGGGTCATTTCAAGAAGGTGGGACTGGACATCGTGTCTACCTATGGGGTTGTCAACCAGGATGCCGTGCTCTTTCATCATGTGGTGGGTGTGGCAACACGCTGCTCCCAAACCTGACCTGACCTGATATCTGTATTTCATTTGGACCACTTAACAGAGATCTGTTTTAACTTTGAAGTTGAGTGCAACTCTGGAGCAGGTTTTCTTTAATGACTGCTCTGCAGTTGGCTGTATTCATCCTTCACTCCTTGTCCCTGTGAAGCACCCCCATAACATGATTCTGTTACCACCCTGAGATGGTATTAGGCAGGAGATGAGCAGTGTATGGTCTTCGCTAGACATTAGTGCTTGGAGTTCAATTTTGACCCTTCAGACCAAAGAATCTTTCTCTTCATGTGCTCAGTGTCAAAGTGGACTACCATATGCTTTTTACGTATGTGTGACTTCCGTCTAGCCCCTTTACCTTAATCACCTGATTGATGGAGTGTTGCTGAGATGGCCATCCTACTGTTATGTTCTTCCATCTCTGAAGATGACTTCTGAAGCTCTGTTAGAGTGACCATTGGGTTCTTGGTCACTTCTTGACCAGATGGATACCTCTAGGAAGAGGCCTGGTGGTTCTGAACTTCTTCCATTTCACAATTGTCAAGGCCACTGGGAACACTCAAAGCTTTCAAAATAGTTTTATACCCTTGCCCTGATCTATGTCATACCACAGTTTTATCTAAAGGGAGTTCTTTAGACCTTCATGTTTTTTTTTTTTGTCCTGATGTTCCGTGTGAATTGCTGGACCTTCTGTACACAGGTGTGTGTCTTTCTAAATGATGTTCTATCAATTCAGTTTGCCACAGGTGGACCCAATCAAGTTCTACAAACATCTCAAGGAAACATAAAGCAACCAGGATGCACATGACCACAATCTGGAGTGCCACAACAAAGGGACTGAATGCTTATATGAATGAAAAATTTCAGGTTTGATTTTCAAAGTATTTTCATAAGTTTCTGAAAACATATTTTCACTACATCATTATGGGCACTCGAGTGTAGATTGATGGGCAAAAAACACAAATGTATCCGTTAATACCAAATCTACAACACAGTCAAGTGTACAGAAAGTGAAGGGGTCTGAATACTTTTGGAATCCCCTCTGTACAGCCTGATCCTGTCAGATCACATTAGAATGTCCTCCATCTTTAAATCTATTTAATGTAAGGAAGTGAGATGCTTTTATCTTACAGTGTTATGCACTTAAAAAGTTTCTAGCCAGCTGTCAGATCTAAGTATAACTCACGTTAAACACTCACATTGGATGCTTTGCTTTTTAAACCTGTATGTGTTTAATTCCATTTTGTACTATTTTCACGTTTGGCTTGCCTTTTCAATTCTGATGCTTCCACACAGCTGTATCATGTACTCCAATTTTAATAGTTTGGGTTTAGTTTTAAGTATTCTTAATTCCTTGAGGTTTGATGTTGCGAGGGATCGTTATCACACATTTTAAAATGATGATGGCAAACGGCATCCCAAAAAGTTAAATATACATTGTAGGAGGAGAATGGGCATCCTAAATGAGATGGGGAGAAAAATCCATTACCTGGATGGGAGGCCAGCGCGACGATGGAAGCAAATTGGCCAGCGGATCGGAGAAATATCTTTGTTTCCGACCAACAGGAAATAATGGACGGATCAGTGGAATCTGAGATTCGGAAGTGGTTCCATCTCTCCTATGCCAGGCGGCAGTGGTCCTCATATAGCAACCCAGTTGGGACACCCGGAGGGGTGCTTGGGAGTTGGAGTCCTGTTGGGGTCCCTGGGTCTCTTTAGAGAGTGCTGTCGGAGGAGGACCTCCTTACCTTCTTTTCAGCCTGGAAGTGCTTTCCAGAAGACATGGCATTCCTGGGACTGACTTTAAAGGAGTCCGCTGCTTCAGTTCCATTGAGTCAGAGTCGGGAGGCAGCAGGCAACACTCAGCGGAGTAGAGAAGGAAGAAGAATTGGTGATTTATAGTATTTGTGGCTTATATCTGCAGAGGTGATCATTGGAAAGGTGCTGGTATTGAAAAGTAAACCCTTTATTTTATTTATATAACGTGTGGTGCTTTACTGTGTCTGTGGTTTGGGACTCTCTAGCGCCGCTTTGTGGTTGGTTACAACATGCTAATGTGATTTGACAGGATCAGGCTGTTATCAAATGGTTAAATATTAAACACTTACCATACTATACTGATCATTAAGAGGACCAAACCTCTTATGGATCTAAATATTATATAGACTGTAATATAGAAATGCAAAAACATCTGAATCAAAATTGTTGACCCTTTTGGGTCTGATGGTGTCTGTTCAACCATTTGGAAGCTAATGTTGCTGGAGCACACTTCTTGTATGGTTTAATCATTTAGAGTCTGATTCTTCTGGGTATCAGCAAATCTACAGTATATTTAAAGATGCATATGCTGATGCCCAAAGGAGCTGGACTCCATGTTTACCCAGAAGGTAACTCTAATAGGGCCAGTCCTGCGGTTTTCGAAAATACAGCCTCATCATACTGTCGAAGGGTCAAATGTCTGTGGTCCTTGACTGGCTCCATAAGGCTAATCTCACATTCTACTCATGCCCATCACGATCTGACCGCATCAAAACGTAAAGCTGCAGTCCTCTGAGACCATACAGAATGCCAAGATGGTTGTGGTGGAGGGTTAATGTGGTCTGACAGGTTCAGTCTCTGACTTTTCCAAAGCCACTAGCTACCAAGTATCGCTGTGATCCCAGGACCCTGTTTTTTAAATGTCCAGGATTTGGGGATCCTGTAGAATAGTTCCTCATGCTGCTGGCATTTTAAAGCTGCAGACTGAAAAGCAACTCTTCTTTATTAGTTAGCTGTTTTTTTTTGTTTTGGTCAAATATGTGAAAGAAATGATAACAAATATGAGGGATGGAAGCCCTGCCTTTGAGTTTCTGGTGCCCTGTCAGAGCCCATGATGAGGTTGCTCTGTTTAATGATTTTGACAGACACAGAGATTATCTGGCGCAGGCCCCTCTGCTCTGCGGCGCTGCTGGCAGCGCTGCCCGCTTTTCTTGCAGATGCATAAATGTTTAATGAAACAGTTGCAAGCTCACTGCTTCAATTGATTTTTCTTTTTTTTTTGTGAGATTCTGGAAAAGGCAGCTTAGTAAAGCCTGCAGATCAGAGGACTTTGGCAGGATGCTGACATCAGCAGGAACTCGGTGTTTGGGGGCTGTGCCCCCTCTGAGCTGGCACTGTTTTTAGTCTGCAGCCCACACTCAACTCTTCAATCCAGTTACCATCAAAACTTTACTTTTCTGAGAAATTCAGTCGTGCAAAGCGGTCACTGAATCTGGACTCGGTTAAGATGTGTCTCTTTCATCTCTGTACTTGCAAACTGCTGACATCCCGTTTCTTTTTAAGGGGCATTGCACTTCAGTCTACTGCTGTCATTTTCTCCCAAATGGGTGTTGGATTTTTCCAGAGTGGTGACTCGCCTTTTTTACGTCTTGTCATGTTCATGTGATTTACACATTCTCCACATGCTCTTAAAGAGTTGTCCTGGTTCCCCGGTTCCCTCCACTGGTTTGACGATCACACTTGAGTCCCATTCAGTGGGTCAAAGACACTTTTATGTGAAAAAGTGGAAGAAGGGGAAAGAGTTTCATGGTTTTGTATGATTATTGGCTGTGCATATTTGTATAAAGTGCTTGGTGGACTAAAAATCTATTATATTTTTTGTTCTTTATTTCGCCTTATACAATTTCTTGTATTAGGAATTTGTTAGTTTTCACATACCCCTTGGGATCAGAGCGCAGGGTCAGCCATTGTACAGCTCCCTGGAGCAATTACAGGTTAAGGGTCTTGCTCAAGGGCCCAGCAGAGTAGGATCTCTTTTGGCAGTGACGGGGATTCAAACCGGCAACCTTCGGGATACCAACGCAGATCCTTAGCCTCAGAGCCACCACTCTGCCCTGATATATATATGAACCCGTGACTGTGTTGGACATTATTGGGTCTGGAGTTTGGGGCTCAGTAACCCCATACTGGTTACAACACCTTTATTGTGATTTATGACGTAGACGTGTTGATCACCTCCAAAGCTGAAGTGATCATTCTGTCCTGGAAAGAGTGGTTTTAGTTTACATTGCAGGCGATTCATTGGTGATTGCAGTGGATATCACAGTTTTGAAAAGTGGGTTTGGGTAGTTGGAGTGCAGTGATATCTACTGTTGTCAGTCAAGGGTATGACAGGAGTCAAGAGGAAAGGTTGTAGTGTCTACTCAAAAATATTTAAAGTACCAAGTGCTCGATGGTGGAATAAGGAAACAAAAGCAAAATATAGCCGTTGGATCTGGAAAGTGGTCAGGCTTCACGGTTGGAGTTCCATAGCTCAGGTGGCTCATCTTCTGAATGAGACACCTCCTTCCGGGAGCTCCTTACTTTTCTAGCTCCTGGACTGGAAGGGATGGGGTATCAGTTGCCCTCAATAGGCATCTCCTCTGAGCTGTGGATGTCAACAGAGTCAGAGATTGTGCCCTCTGCTGTCCAGGGGTGATAGTGCCTAACTCTGATGAGCCTGGAAGGTAATCCTCTGACATGCATGCATGACATTGCATTGGACTTTGTTGGCTAGTTTTCAGACAAATTTTTCAGCGTTCCCCTCATGGCTCTATAATATCGGGATGTTTATACTCTGTAATAGGATAACAAGCTCAACAATCCAAATAATCTGCTGCTCCTTTAGTTCAAGAGGAGTCAGTTTGGTTAGTCTGTTCATCTGGTGTGGGCGCCTCCAACTCAAACAGACGGAGAATATGCTGAGGGAGTTGTAATGCCAAGACTGCCAGGGAATCTTGCATAGGGGAAGACATAATTTACTTTCCTGCTTAACTTAATTTTCTCCATAACACTCACTAGATCTAACTGGCTTATTTCTGTGCATCTCCTGCAGTAAAAATAGCAAAATAGCACCTACACCCCCACAAACGTCTTGGCACCACCCTCACGAAGCCAAGGACAGCCTGCAAAAATGAACTGCAGCCGAATGCCCTTGGCCAATCAAGTTAAATAACTTTATAAATGGAAAGAGATGAAAACCTGAGAATCAGACAGGAGGAGGGCTCATAGACTGATGCCCGCTGGATTACTGTAAGCATTTGACAAAGCACGAGTGTTATGTGTTGTGGCGGACGACTGGCAGCTCATCCCGGCCAGGGTGCCCCTGAGATGGAAGGATGGGGGAAGGCAGCTTTTCCAGGACACTGCCTCCCCTAAAACGCTAGATGGCAGCTCCCCTGGAGTGTAACGTACCCCAGATTCCCGCAGGGTATCCTGAGACTTGGAATGCAGTTTCTCAGCCCTGTTGAGTACCGTGGGTGCCACCAGGAGGAGCTGTGAGAGGACAGGAGGAGCCATGCCTCATCCATAGCCTGGAAGTACTCCTTAGTCACGAGGATAGGAGCCCCGAAATACTTCCGGGTTGAAGAAAAAGCCAATTCTCCATCTGACCCGGAAGTGCTAGCAAGTCACGTGGGTGGAAGAACAGAAGCCCTTCTGGGTCAAGAACTATTTAAGGGACTGTTGGAGACCCATCAAATGAGCCGGAGTCAGGAGGAGTAGGACAGAGCTTGCTGGGAGGTGTGGAGGAGAGATTTAGAAACATTATATTGATTAGTATGTATTATTTGCCTGTTCATTGTGGCTGTGGTGCTTTGGGCACTGTTTTGGAGAAGAAAAGTATTAAAAACTAACCATGTGCGCCCAACTACGTTGCGCATGTTAAAGTTGTCTGTGAAGGGCATCCTGTTTAAACGCGGCTGCCAGTCGTGAACTGGGCCCTTCGTCACACAGCATTATGATTTTTTATAAGGGAAACAAAATTAGAAAACAAAACCCTTGGACATTGATTCGATAGGAACAGCCTACTCGGAATCACTGTCCGAATAGTAATTATGTGGTGGTGTAGGAGCATTTCTGCTTCTCTCCGTTCACAGTCCGTCTCGTTTTCACGACGCTGTCTTTTCCTCTCAAGATCTCTTCTCAACCTTTCTCCAATCTCGCAGGTTGCTTTGTGGCAATCCAAAGAGTAAGGCAATATACATGGAGCAATGGTTATAAAAGGGGGACACATAGGTATCCAGGCTCTTTAAAGCATAAATAGGGATCACTTCACTGACATGTGAGCAAGCCACGGTACAACTGTGAGACGCGCAGCACTCGCCGGCTACAACGTAACAATAATGATGTGCTGTTACGTTGTCATTCATTTTACCCACTGTCTTTCTTTCATTCATATGTTACGTAGGCACGTACCTTTTATCTTCGGCAATCTCATTATCTAACCAGGCCTCAGAAGCTAACCAGCGTAACACTGTCCACCACCCCTTTCATTATTCCAGCACATTGTTGACATCCGTGAGTAACAACAACGTACTAAACTGGAAGGTGGTCTACGCATGCGTGGAATTCACAGACAAACAAAGATCAAGATCCAAATGAAGATTATATATAAAGATACTTTTAACCCGTGTCCAGAGTGTCTGTCTGTTGGGTTTAAGGGGAAACAGCGACCCCTAGCGTCTGACAGTGTGAAACGTGGCTCTAAAAGACCCTGAGGTTTTCCCGCTTTCACTAGCGCTACCCAAGCTATCCTAGCCTACCTGAAAAAAGTGCTAATGCCAAGAGAGACCTTTAAAGCCCCCTCAGTTAATGCAGTGCCAATTGCCATGTAACTCATCCTGGTTTAAATATTCCCAAGTTTGCCTTTTTCTTGCCATTTTCTGTTCTCTTTGGAGATCTGGCAAATGCCCGATTTCTCATTATTATTAATAATTCAGAATATGATAGAATGTGATGGATATCCTTACAAGAGATTGTAGCATATAAACTGATGCCTGATCGATCAAGGACTTGCTTGATTTATTGTGTGCTTCCTTGCCAGTGCTACCCAAAGACAGTTTGGAGTACATGCATCTCTGATGGCTGGCTCTGCTTGCTGCCAAGAGTTGGTGCAGATTCCTCTATTTGCTTCTTTCAGCTGAACTTTTGTGCTGATGATCTGGGCTGCGTGTGTGTATACGCGTGTCCTTCTGAGTGAAAGTGTGCATGTCTTTGTGTGGGTTTGTGCATGTGTGGTGATATACAAAATCACCAGTTAAAATCATCACCTCCTGCGGTGGGTTGGCACCCTGCCCGGGATTGGTTCCTGCCTTGTGCCCTGTGTTGGCTGGGATTGGCTCCAGCAGACCCCCGTGACCCTGTGTTCGGATTCAGCGGGTTGGAAAATGGATGGATGGATGAAAATCATCACCCAGGGCCTCACGCTTCTCCATTTTAATTGATTGTCGGCCCTTAGAATCAGAAAACACTTGCTTAGCCAGTTGAGCAATAAGGGAACTTCTGACTGTCTCTGTGAGGATGTCATACTATATGATGGGTCTCCAACTTTTTTTCAGCCTCGCTGCCTCTTGCTATATGTGTGAATGTGCTTGAGTGTGGTTGTGTGTTTATATGCTCAAGACATATGCTGACAAATGCACATGTGTGTTCTGTTTTGTTTGTGTGTTCTTATATACTGTATAGGACTGTATGTGTGCATTCCCCCTCGGGGAATTAGGGTTAGGCATCACTTCATCACTATCTGGTTTGGGATATGCAGTGCCCCTCATCCTACAATGAAGTGTGCACACAGCAGAAAAGATCATCGGGACCTCTCTGCTCTCCATGAAAGACATCTTTGAAGATGAGTGAAGACAAGGACATATCCAAGTCACTGAATAAACTTGGACTCCAGTTAAATCAGTCATTAAAAATATGAAAATAATATGGCAGAACTTTAAATCTGCTTACAGCGGGCCATCTGAGTGACTATGCAAGAAGACAACTGGAGAGTGAAGCCAGCAAGGGAATCTATGAGAACTTTGAAGGAGTTACAATTTACAGTGTAGGACTTTGGAAAGACTGTGAAAGCAACAAGAAGTGGTGTTCAGGTGCTTCACCAGTCACAGCTTTCCACATGAGTGGAAAACAGAAAGCCACTCGGGGCAAAAAACACATGTGACATCTCAGCTACAGTTTGCTAGAAAGCATATAGGACTCTGAAGTCAACTGGAAGAAGATTTTATAGTTTATTGAGCTTTTTGGCTATCACACTACACACTCACCTCTTTATTAAGTACACCTGTTCAACTGCTTGTTAAAGGAAATATCTAATCAGCCAATCACATGGCAGCAACTCAATGCATTCAGGCATGTAGACCTTGTCAAGATGACCTGCTGAAGATCAAACCGAGCTTCAGAATAGGGAAGAAAGATGATTGAAGTGACTTTGAACATGCCATGGTTGTTGGTAGAAGACAGGCTGGTCTGAGTATTTCAGAAATTGCTGATCTAATGGAATTTTCGCACACAACCATCTCTAGGGTTTACAGAGAATGGTCTGAAAAAGGGAAAATATCCAGTGAGTGGAGCAGTGATTCTCTGGTTGTAAATGCCTTGTTGATGCCAGAGGTCAGAGGAGAATGGCTAGACTGCTAGAAAGGCAGCAGTAACTCAAATAACAACTAATTACCACCGAGGTATGCAGAAGAGCATCTCTGAGTGCACAACACGTTGAACCTTGAAGTAGATGGGCTTTCGCAGAAGGAGACCACACCAAGTGCCACTTCTGTCAGCTAAGAACAGGAAACTGAGGCTACAATTCACACAGACTCACCAAAATTGGACAACAGAATATTGGAGAAACATTGCCTGGTCTGATGAGTCTTGATTTCTGCCACGACATTTGAACAGTATAGTCAGAATTTGGTGTCAACAACATGAAATCGTGGATCCATCCTGCCTTGTATTAACAGTTCAGGCTGGTGCTGGTGGTGTAGTGGTGTTGGATATTTTCTTGGCACAGTTTGGGCCCCTTAGTACCAACTGAGTATCATGTAAATGCTACAGCCTACTTGAGTATTGTTGCTGACCATGTCCATCCCTTTATGACCGCAGTGTAGCCGTCTTCTGATGGCTCCTTCCAGCAGGATAACTCACAATATCACAAAGCTCAAATCATCTCAAACCGGTTTCTTGAACATAACAATGAGTTCACAGTCCTCAAACATCCTCCACAGTCACTAGATCTCCATCCAGTAAAGCACCTTTGGGATGTGGTGGAAATTGAGATTCGCATCATGCATGTACAGCCAACAAATCTGCTGCAACTGTGTGATGCAATCATGTCAGTATAGACCAAAATCACTGAGGAATGTTTCCAGCACCTTGCTGAATCTAGGCCATGAAGAATTACTGCAGTTCTGAAGGCAAAAGGGGCTCCATCCAGGTCCTTGCAAGGTTTTTTTTTGTTTGTTTTTGTTCTTTATTTCACCTTATGCAATTTCTTGTATTAGGAATTTGTTAGTTTTCACATACCTCTTGGGGTCAGAGCGCAAGGTCGGTCATTGTACAGCACCCCTGGAGCAATTACAGGTCTTGCTCAAGGACCCAGCAGAGTAGGATCTCTTTTGGCAGTGATGGGGATTTGAACCGGCAACCTTCTGGATACCAGCACAGATCCTTAGCCTCAGAGCCACCACTCCGCCCCATAGCCACCACTCCGCAGGTGTACCTAATAAAGTGAGTGTATACATCATGTCTGAACACTGCACTTTATCTAAAACACAGTGTCTCCACCATGAAGCATCATTTTGAGAGGATGCTTCTCTTCAGTAGGCCCTGAAAGACTTGCAAAGTTGAGGTTCAAATGAATGCAGCAAAATACAAAGAAATGTCGGGGGAAAACCTGATGCAGCCTGCGAGAAACCTTCACCTTTTCCAGGCAGACAACAAGAACAAGCAAAGTTTTACAGGAATGGCTTCAAAACAACAATGTAAATGTCCTGGAGGGGCCTCATGTATAACGCCGTGCGTAGAACTCACACTATAACATGGCATAAGCACAAAAGCGGGAATGTGCGTACACACAGAAAAATCCAGATGCAGGAATCTGTGTGCACGCAAACTTTCACGTTCTTCCACTACATAAATCCAGATCAGCGTGAAAAGTAACGCACGTGCACGCACCTTCTGTCCCGCCCCAACTCCTCCCAGAATTACGCCTCTTTGAATATGCAAATCAATATAAATAGCCTTCTGTGAAAAGACAATGAGAAAAGCACAGGGGAAAATATAAGAATTTCAGCGAATACCAAGTGGAGGCAAAGGAAAAACGTACTATTTGTTGGTTTAAACAGTGGTATAATCAACAAAAGAAAGTTGATTGAGTGACAGAGTGTCGGAGAAACTCAAAAGCTCAAGTTCACAAAGTCGCACAGTGCCCGAAATAAAAAAGAAATCACATATCAAAGTCGCCGTGAAAAGTCAAGTTATAGCCCACCGTCTGAGTGTCATATGAAAGCTTATTAGGGTACAGACAAAAAAAAAATAGGCATACATTGGGAAAAAAGCATGAAATGTCAACTTTGATCTCAAAATTTCCACTTTAATCACGTAGTTTATTTTGCCATTAAAGTAGAACAT
Source organism: Erpetoichthys calabaricus (assembly GCF_900747795.2). Lineage (NCBI taxonomy): Eukaryota > Metazoa > Chordata > Cladistia > Polypteriformes > Polypteridae > Erpetoichthys > Erpetoichthys calabaricus. Next base: position 31,420,089 of record NC_041396.2, on the reverse strand, counting down.
CATAAACTTCATCTTAAAATCGTTTAATTTACTAGTTTCTCAAATCCCATTGTAACTAAAGTAGCACATTAAATGCTTTGTTCTGTATTTGATCTTCTATGTGTGTGAATCACTACCTGCTTCTTAAACGGGCTTTCTTTTTCTCCGACAGGACACATAATCCATTACATTCGTGATATTACAACTCTCTGAATAATTAAAATACTGAGATGTATACGTGATATCTTTTTCATGATGATAGGAATGAAAGCATGTTATTAAACATGGGAACATGGTGGCGCAGTGATTGTTCATGTCTCACGCAAGAGGCTTGCTGCTCCATGCGCGACCTTCGATGAAATAATTTATTGCAGCAGTATTGTCTCTTTCAAACGTACTAACCTCCAATTCCTGTCCTTACTTTTCTTTCTCCAAATACCCAATTGCCACACAATCAGCTCTGTAATAGACGTGAAACCATTTGTAAGCTTAGAACGCCGATTCTTCAAAACTTTTAAGGAACATTGAAATAACTTCGTAGTACATGTTTAATTATTCTATCCGTCTATCCTTCCAGTGTCGCGTCAGCACGAGCAAGAATACAACGCAATGCAGGAATAATCCATGAACTAGCTAGCGCTGCGGCACCGTGTCCTCACATGTTTAATTATTAACAATACAGATTATTTAAATGAAGTTAAAGTTTTATCTGTATAATATAATCAACATATTTTGCTGCATTTCATCTTAAAAATGATATCGTCATCAATATGCAAATACGCGCTTTATAAAGTGGCGCAGGTTGTGTAATATTATAACTGTATCCCAAGTTTACAGTGAGGTCATTGTACTTATAAGTCCAAACAGTTCTACAAGGAGCACTTGATGCACTGATTTAGTGCGTTTTAATAGTTCTTGGGATGAAACTTTTTCTAAACCGCGAAGTTCATACAGAAACTGTAGAACTGAGCCATGGCTGAGGCAGCGTCTGCTTCATGCTGTATACCGATAATTCTCTTTCTGATCAGCTGCTGCTGTGATTCCCCACTCAGATACAGTGATATAAATACTCCGAGTGGTGCTGTGAGAGTAATATGGAAAAAGATGATCTGCTGTGGCAACCCTTAACGGGAGCAGCTGAAAGAAGAACAAGATGCATTGAGAGTAACAACGCTAAAGCAGTTATGGTATTTGGAATACTATGGCTATTCCCTGGACCATTATATTGCTGCAGGTTAATTACAATCAGATGCATTACACTAATAAACAATATGCAGTTAGTTTCAGTGTATTTATAAAGCCGCGTCAGGAATGTGGATCTAAGAAAGAAAGGGTGACCACACAGGAACAGTAGCATTGCTTTGACGCTGGGTGCCGCCAGTCTGCAAAACCGAGTGGAGAAATTGCGTACGCCAGGGCATGAGGTACCGTGGAAAAGTGCGTGGCTTTACGCCAAGTTTAGGTTTTATACATCGCGATTTGAGCGTGGAAACGTTCGTACGCAACATTTCTGTGCGTACGCACCGTTTATTCATGAGGCCCCAGATCTCAATCCAGTTGAGAATTTGTGGCCGGACTTGACAGAGGTCTGTCCACTCACAGTCTCCATGTATCCTGACAGAACCTGAGCAGTTGTGCAAAGAGGAATTGGGAACATGGCAGTGTGGAGATCTGCAAAACTGATAGAGCACATCTGAGCGCACAGACTCAAGGCTGTCATGGCTGCCAAAGGTACATCTACTAATTATTGACTCGAATACTTATGCAGTTCATTGTTCTGGGTATTATATTAATCATATTAATTTAGAGTACTTTGGCAGAGATCTATTTTGACTTTGATATTAAAGAGTTGATCAGTGTCAAAAAGCCAAATGAAATCCACGGGGGCTCAATGTTACACAATAAAATGTCAAAACATCTAAAGGGGTGAATACATTTATAGTCACTGTGTTTGCGCATACTGTATGAGGCATTTGCATAGATGCTATATGTGTGTGTCCATGTACAGTCATATGAAAAAGTTTGGGAACCCCTCTTAATTCTTTGGATTTTTCTTTCTCATTGGCTGATCTTTCAAAGTATCAACTTCCTTTTAATATATGACATACCTTATTGAAACAGTAGTATTTCAGCAGTGATATTAAGTTTATTGGATTACAGTAACAGAAAATATGCAACATGCATCATAACAAAATTAGACAGGTGCATAAATCTGGGCACCCCAACAGAGATATTACATCAATACTTAATTGAGCCTCCTTTTGCCAATATAACAGCCTCTAGACGCCTCCTATAGCCTTTGATGAGTGTCTGGATTCTGGATGGAGGTATTTTTGACCATTCTTCCATACAAAATCTCTCCAGTTCAGTTAAATTTGATGGCTGCTGAGCATGGACAGCCTGCTTCAAATCAACCCATAGATTTTCGATGATATTCAAATCAGGGGACTGTGACGGCCATTCCAGAACATTGTACTTCTCCCTCTGCATGAATGCCTTTGTAGATTTCAAACTGTGCTTTGGGTCATTGTCTTGTTGGAATATCCAACCCCTCTGTAACTTCAACTTTGTGACTGATGCTTGAACATTATCCTGAAGAATTTGTTGATATTGGGTTGAATTCATCCGACCCTCGTCTTTAACAAGGTCCCCAGTCACTGAACTAGCCACACAGCCTTACAGCATGATGGAACCTCCACCAAATTTGACAGTAGGTAGCAGGTGTTTTTCTTGAAATGCGGTGTTCTTCTTCCACCATGCAAATCGTTTTTTGTTATGACCAAATAACTCAATTTTTGTCTCATCAGTCCAAAGCACTTGAATCTGGCTTGTCTAAGTGAGTATTTGCATACAACAAGTGACTCTGTTTGTGGCGTGAGTGCAGAAAGGACTTCTTTCTCATCACCCTGCCATACAGATGTTCTTTGTGCAAATTGCGCTGAATTGTACAACGATGTACAGATACAGCATCTGCAGCAAGATGTTCTTGCAGGTCTTTGGAGGTGATCTGTGGGTTGTCTGCAACCATTCTCACAATCCTGCCCATATGCCTCTCCTGTATTTTTCTTGGCCTGCCACGCCTGGGTTTCACAGCAACTGTGCCTGCGGCCTTCCATTTCCTGATTCCATTCCTTACAGTTGAAACTGACCATTTAAACCTCTGAGATAGCTTTTTGTAGCCTTCCCCTAAACCATGAGACTGAACAATCTTTGTTTTCAGATCTTTTGAGAGTTGCTTTGAGAATCCCATGCTGTCACTCTTCAGAGGAGAGTCAAAGGGTAGAACAACTTGCAATTGACCATCTTAAATACCTTTTCTCATGATTGGACACACCTGTCTATGAAGTTCAAGGCTTCACGAGTTAATCCAACCAATTCTGTGTTGCAAATAATCAGCATTGAGCAGTGACAGGCATTCAAATCAGCAAAATTACATGGACCCACATTTTTGCACAGCCAGTTTTTCACATTTGATTTAATTTCATACAACTAAATACTGCCTCACTAAAAATGTTTGTTCGGAAAACACCGCAGCTCTTAGATGTTCCTAGGAAATGAAAGACATACCACTGTTATCTTTTTTGTTGAAAGTAGAGTAAATCATTATGTAGGCTGAGAGGGGTTCCCAAACTTTTTCATATGACTGTATGTCTACGTGGTTCAGAAAGCCTGTGAATGGATGTCTACTGTATGTACTGTATGTGTATGTGTCTGTGTATATGTGTGTGCATATTCATATTTTTAAATGTATCAGCTTGATTTTGTGCTTTATGTCTGTGCATCTGTTTTTGCATACATGTAGTCATGGTTGTGTGTGGGTGTACTTTGTTCCATATTATTCTGCGAGTACCTACAGTATACTTCTGTGTGTAAGTGAGTGTGTGTGTACATGGAAGTTTTTTGTATGATCTTGTCAAAGCACTTCCGTTTTCTGGCCCATGCACATGTGTGATTTCCCATGTATAAGTGTGTATGCATGTTCGTGGGTGTGCATGTGGCACACATTTGCCTGATTTCACTTTTCTGTGTGTGTGTGTGCTACGCGTGCCCTACTTCTCGTGCCTCTGACTGAACGATCCTAAACTTTCTCATAGCACAGGATTCCCTGTATCAAATTCAGGGGATGGCTGGCTGGCAGCATCTGATGCTTACCTCGCCGAATTCATTTTTAATAAAGCTCTTAGGGCTGCTTTAGTGAAACATCTGACGTTGTCGGACCACCTCTTCAAAGACATTACCATTCCACAGAAATTCCTTCCCCATCAAAATTACAAAGATAGGAGAGATCAGTGCATTTCAACAAGCCCTTATTCCAGAGAGGTGATGACAGAGAGAAAGAAAGAAGAGGGCAGGAAATAATAGAAAAAGAATAAAGACTTGTAAAAAAGCGCAGCGAATGTGTGCACATATTGAGGGGTGGGGGTGTCTTTGCAAGAAAATGACAGGCTTCTTGATTTTAACTCCTTCTCCGTACAGCCCTTTTGTCTTCTTTTGTTGTACTCACATAATTACCATGACAAGGAAGAAAGCGCATATATTTATGAGTCGCATTAATGGGTGCAGGAGGTTTCATCTCTGTTTATTGTTCTTCTCCTTTTTTTTTCTTCTAATTGCTCGGTTATTGCACACTTTTATTTTCTTTTCGAAACGCACAGGGAAATCAGGCAGCTCCCTAATCCTATTTTGTGATAAAAGCTCCAAGGCAGAAATTTCACAGAGTTTCCAGATTGACTGACCGCATCCTCCGCCCACCCGGACTCACTGGCTTCTCTGAGCTAACAGCCATAAGTTTGCTATACCCCACCAAATTACACCACCCCTGTATGTTTCAGAGGTTCTGCTCTTCGTTCAGCCACTCATTACCACATTTCAGATTCCACCCACATCTCTCTGTGTGACCCCATGTCAGGAAAGCAGTGGGTCCATCTTCTCATGCATGGCAAAATTTGACTACTGACAGACGGAACGGTGCAGTGTTTTTGAGCAACCTACTTAAAAGTCATCCCTGTGTTTATGGCTCTTTACAGCTTTCATGAAGAAATGCCAGCAAATCACCCTGTCTCTGCTTCTCCATCTTTTGCAGTTTGACTCTGTCCTCTAATTTACAGCTCAATGTCAGGATGATTTCGTCTAGTAACAATATTAAAATCTGAAGGTCAAGTACTGTATTTGTCTGGAACAGTTGATTGGGTGGAAAACTTCAAGTGGTAGGAGAAAAGATTTATGTTCTGATATAATCAGACAGGGCGAGCCTCCCAGACTGCAACTCAGACTTTTAGGAGCTCTGGTGGAGACTGTAGTGAAGGGCAGATGGGGGACACTGAACCTTTCTGTAACTTGGACTCTTCCAAATGTTTATCATATTGCTATAACCCTCACACCAACCCGCCTCACACGCCCAAGGTTAGAGATGTCTGCATGGTAAGATGGCTGTCTTTGTTGTGGGTTCTTGTGATACCCGGTTATGATAAGAACATTAGAACCCTCATCCAGGTGTGGCCCATTTATTAATTTATCTGTCTTCATTACATCATTTTTGCAGTTGCAAGTGATCAGGAGCCAGTCCCCTCATTCATTGGTCAAGAGTCCTGTCTTAAATTCCAGTGTGCTTCCTCTGTGTGCACTATTCTAGCTTTTCACACATTCCATGTGCCCCGAGACCTCAAGTTTCATTTCTGTTTCTGAAATATCTTTAGGATTGCAATCACTAAGACTCTCATTTTACAGAAATTACCGAAGTAAGTGCCCTCTTACCAGAACCGATACAACAAATGTCTGATCACTCAATAAAATATCTAGACGTGACAGGAAATGAGTCTGGTGATTGTTTTATAAGCAGAGATCTTCATTTAAATAATAAATGGCATGCAGACACATGCGGAATTAATGCATAAAAATCTTCAGACAGGACTAAACACATTTCTTACTAATTAAAGGGCATGGATTTCACAGGAAGTGAAATGCCATTTGATTCACAAATATTTTTGAAAAGAGAAAAACTGAGTTCAATTGCAAATTAAATTCTGAGCAAACTGTTTCACTCATTATCAGTAGTGAGACTCGAGTTAGCCACTTTTGTTACCTGAAAGCTCCTTTGTTATTCATGCAGCACTACAGTCTCTTTGCCATTACAATCGCAGCTTCTTCACTGAGGCAGATGACCAGCACTGAAGCTATGATCTGTAGAGTTGACTCTTCTGGACAGGCCAATACTGTAGACTTCCTGTCTCCTACGTCCCCAGGCAAGTCCTCTGCTCCCAGCTGAGAACTGGCCAAAGATGCCCTCAAGGCCTACCTTGGGAAACCAGCAGATCATATTCACTAGTTAGAAGACCCCAGCCACAGAAAGTCTCCTATGGTGTCCCATGATTCATCGAGTTCAATTTGAGACTGCTTCTCTGATACAATGGATAAATACCTGAAAGGAAAGAGACTGGAGGAGAAATCACTCTTATCCAAGATGCTCCTAAATGGACCCAATTGCTCCTGTTGTCCCCAGACCTGTACTCAGCCATCATAGGACACCAAGATGACCCCGATGTCACTGCACCGTGCAATCAACTTTGCAGATACGTTTGGAAAGAGCATCATTGGCTTGCACAACAGAGTCAACAGAGTCAATTTACTAACTTCACCATCAGGTTTATCTGCTTCTCAAAAATGACAAGGTAGTTGAAAGAAGAAGAAGATGAAGAAGGAAGATAAATCAGCAATGCCTTCTCAACAGGAACTATTATTTCATAAAGGGTAAAACAGCAAATGTACATCCTGTGACAGATAGAAAGGCAACAATAACTCAAATAAGCACTTGTTACCACTGAGGTATCCAGAAGAGCATCTCTGAATGCACAACACTGCACAAAGCTCAAATCATCTTAAAGTAGTTCCTTAAACATGACAAGGAGTTCACTGGACTGAAATGGCCTCCACACTCACAGGGCACCTTTGGGATGTGGTGGAACTGGAGGATTGCATCAGGGGTGTACAGCAGTAAAAATCTGCAACAACTGTGTGATGCTATTATGTCAATATGGAGCAAGAACCCTGAGGAATGTTTCCAGCACCTTGCTGAATCAATGCCATGAATAATTACGGCAGTCCTGAAAGGCAAAAGGGGATCCAACTCAGTACGAGCAATGTGTACCTAATAAGGTAGCTGGTGAGTCTGTGTGTATATATGTGTGTTTACATATGATTACATATATTATTACAGTTTTACAGTATATACATATATATATATATTGTGGCAAAGGAGCTATATAGGCGTCGATCCGACACAGAGTGACAACGGAGGCACGTGTAGAAATAAATGAAAAGGTTCATTTTTCTTCAGCTGAGGTCCACATCTTCCCTGAGTCCCTCAGCCCTAACACAGTCTCAAAACAACACACAAAGTAAATCACCCCAAATCACACTCTTCTTCCTCCACTACTCTTCCCAGGCAGCTTTGTCCTCCTCCTCTCGACTCTGGCGCCCTGAGTAGTGGCCGCAGGCTCCCTTTATAGCCCACCCAGAAGTGCTCCAGGTGGCAATTAACGTAGAATAGGCTGCCCGTCCGGTTATGGCTGTGTTGCTGCCCACTCTGGTTCAGGGAGCCTTGCAGCTCCCCCTGGTGGTGGCCATGGAGCCCAACAGGGATGAGCTCCGGTGTTCCTAGGTATTGGCCCCGATGCAACCCATGGGGGCTGCCACCAAATGTTCCGGGGAATGTAGTGTGCATCCCATGGCTGCTTCCCCAGATCCAGTATCAAATGAGTGTCCCGGCCGTCCACCACAATATATATATATATATATATATATATATATATATATATATATATATATATATATATATATATATATATATATATATATATAAAAATTTATATGTATATATTGTGTTGGATGGCCGGCAACTCAACCCGGCTGGGACGCTCAAAGAATAGAAGAATGGGGGAAGGCAGATACTTTGGGACATTACCTCCCCCAGGATGCTAGATGGCGATTTCCCTGCAGCATAGCAGTGCCCTGGATTCCCACAGGGCACCCTGGGATTTGGAGTTCGGCTTCACAGCCCTGCTGGGTACCGTGGGTTCAACCAGGAGACGCTGCAGGAAGACTGTGGAACTCGTATCTTGTCCAAGTACTCCCACATCACGAGGATGGAAGCCCCGAAGTATTTCCGAGCTGAAGAAAAAATCAAGTTCTCTATCCAACCCAGAAGTGCCGACAAGTCACACGATTGGAAGGACTAAAGCACTTCTGGGTCAAGAATTATTTAAAGGACTGTTGTGAACCCAGCATGCGCGCCAGAGTCGAGAGGAGGTGGATAAAGCTTGCTAGGAGGTGTGGAAGAATACTTAGAAAGAGAATTCTGTATTGTTTAAATATATGTCTGTGCTATTGCTGCGGTGGTGCTTAAGGCACTGTCAATAAGAAAAAAGTATACTTCACGGTAATTTTACTCGGTGTCCAGAGTGCTGGTCTGGTCTGTTGGGGTTAATGGGACGACGACAGAGACCCCTAACATTTACAGTGTGTATATATATATATATATATATATATATATATATGGTTGAAAATAGTTTTACTGTCAAATAATACAGAGTACGCGACACGTGTTTCGCCCTAATTCTGGGCTCATCAGGCGTACACACTCACTGCACTCCCTCTCAGGAATCGAACCTTGGACGTCAGCGCTAGAGGCAAAGCCTTTAACGTTGCACCACGGCGTGTGGTTCGTTCATTTGACAGCATGTAGATCGGGGTAATTACATTCATGGCATTCGTAGTCTGAATCACAATCTGATTGTATGGGTGGTTACCTACCAACCACAAGCGTTACCTGGTAGGTAACCACCCATACAATCAGATTGTGATTCAGACTACGAATGCCATGAATATATATATATATATATATGTATATATATATATATATATATATATATATATATATATATATATATATATATATATATATATATAGTCACACACGCGTGATTAGGGGGCAGCCAGAAGGTCCAATGAAGCGCGGAAACTCACTGGATGGGTATATGAGGCAGCGTGTTAACATTTCTCTCCTTGTTTTATCAGAAAGACCAAAGAGCAGAAGAAACTCGATGTGTGAGGTCTCCATTTCAAAACAAGAGCAAACAAAGAAGCCCTTCCACATTCCTGCCGTCCCCATGTGACACTTCAACCCAGTCACCTTCCGATGACCTCATCTCTGTTCCTTCCCATCCACCACTGTGCATCAACTCCAATTTCCAGTCCATCTGCCATAAAAATCAGCCATCATTTGCACTGACCCGAATGTATATGGAAATACTTGTGTCTTGTAAAGAAAGTATTATTCTGGTTCACCTGACAGTATATGGGGACGGTCCCCCAACCCTTAATCTGTCTCTTTGGTTTCTCTTTATCACAATATACTGTATATATGCACACACACACACTATATATATATATATATATATATATATATATATATAAAGGGCCAGATTAAGACGAAATTGGGCCTGATGCTGCAGCGCAAAAAAGGCCTATTTTTTCTCACCATTGGTGCATGTGCATTTGACACTCACCGTACATGTGCACTCAGACCAACCAAGGAGCCTTAATTGCTTGTGACGCAACCAGCCAGCCTTTATTGAACATGAATAATAATAACGACGTAGTATCGTAACAGCTCGAGATTAACATCAAACTATGTAACATCAACATTCAATAGCAATTGTCTGAAAAGTGCACTTAATGCAGAAAACCTAACAATGAAATACACAAAATTTCACAATTCTCTTACAAAACAGAGTAAAAAAAAATGAATTTGCAGAGACATTGGGTCAAAGTGACTCAGTTCAGGCTCTTGAGGGTAAAAATTTGTCCACGATTTAAATTTTATAATAGACCAGAATCCTGTCGAGGATTTTAAAAATTCTAAACATCCGTGCCGGGCCCGCAGGCCGGCTTTTAGTTTTACCTTTACAGATAACCATTTAAATAGCCATCGATTTTTACTGTCCAACTGACTTTCAAGGTGAAAAATTTAGTATGTGGCACTTACTGAACAACAATACAGTGGCAAGAATCCCCAAGATATTGCAAAAAACTCAGCTAAATTACTAAGTAAACTGTTTAACATAAAATTGATAGCATTAACTTGAAATCTTTGGTTAACAATAAACACAACAACGTTATAGTTACGTCACAGCACAAAGAACAATAGTAACTGTATAATAAGTAACGCTGTGTCTAGGCGCCCGAAAGTTGGACTCCAAATTTCATTCTAAGAATTATTTTGAGGTTAATATAGCAAAGGAAAACTGTTCAGCTTCTGGAACATTCTTGTCTGTTTTCATCTGGGCCTATTTCAGGAATGGGCCTAATGCTGCAGCATCAATAGCACCCACCTTAATCCGGCCATGTATGTATATATATATATATATACTATGTAACATATATATATATATATATATATATATATATATATATAATGTTACATAGTTTACTGTCAAATAATACAAAGAGTACACGACATGTGTTTCGACATGGAGATTGAACCTCGGTCTGCAAGTTGGCAGACCCACCACATGCGTTACCTGGTACGTAACCACCCATACAATCAGATTGTGATTCAGACTACGAATGCTATGTATGTAATTTCTCGATCTCCAGGCGGTCAAATAAACGAACCACACGCCATGGCGCAACGTAAAGAGGCTTTGCCTCTGATGCTGACGTCCAAAGTTCAATCCCCGTGAGGGGTGCAGTGGAGTGTGTACGCCTGATGAGCCCAAATAAGGGCAAAACACGTGTTGCGTACTCTTTGCATTATTTGACAGTAAACTATGTAACATTCTATGATCTGCTTCTCGCAACTGAGAGGGCACCGTGGAGGATAAGAACATCACACTTAATTAATATGGGATCAGCTTCAGGTTAACAGATTGCCTGGAAAGGAATGAATACCCAGGATCTTATTGGTGAGCCACTTATGGATATCATTCCATTTAAAATAGTTGGAATTCACTGCTACATATGTTGCATAACATCTCAGAGAACTGTCACGTGTTTAATCTTTATCATTGTAGACTTGATGGTTTGATCATTAGATTCTTTGATTCTGTTTGGGGCCTGAAATTTCTTTATCTGGGTAGGATGTTGTTTAAGGGGTCTGCACTGCTACTTAGCAGCTCCGGCATCATGGGTTGAAATCTCTGTGAGAAGTTTATACTTTGACTCCATGTTCATGTGTTTTTTCCTTTCTGTGTCCTGTATTCTTGCCTTTGATTATTCCCCTGTACCAAATCTACCGTCAATTGGCCCCGATGCTCTGGCATTGGAAGATGAGGGATTAGAATATGGTCAGAGAAAGGCTTGGGATCTGATAGATAGATAGATAGATAGATAGATAGATAGATAGATAGATAGATAGATAGATAGATAGATAGATAGATAGATAGATAGATAGATAGATAGATAGATAGATAGATAGATAGATAGATAGATAGATAGATAGATAGATAGATAGATAGATAGATAGATAGAACGATAGAACTTTCTTTGCCCCAGGAGGGAACTGGCTTTTTACAGAATCTCTTTAGGCAAATAAATATGTGTAAAACACAAAATACTGAATTGCATAAGTATTCATATAACACACTTGAATCATCATGGTGCAGTCCAAGGGTTTTAGAAGTCACAGAATTATTTCAATGGAGGTCATCTTTATAAGGTTTTAATTGATTGTCCTATAAATGTGCCTGCATGTGGCAGGGCCATCTTGTGGTCTGTCATGTCAGTATGCTGCCCTATCCTACACAACCAAAGAACACTCCAAACAACTGTGTGAAAAGCCGATTGAAAAATATAGGACAGGAGATGTGGAGAGGAAAATATCCAAGTCGCTGAATATCCCTTGGGATCCAGTTTAATCAGTCATTAATAAAAGAGTTGGACAGAGCAGTAAATCTGCTTACAGCAGGCCAGCCACAAAAACAGAATGACTGTGCAAAAAGAAGACGACTGAGAGAGGACACCATGAGACTTCTGAGAAATGTAAAGGAGCTAGAAACTCCAGCAGCTGAGATTAGAGAGGCCATGCAGAGAACAAGTGTTGCTCGAGTGATTCACCAGTCACAGCATATGGCAGAGAAAGCCACTATCAAAAAATGCACATGACATCTTAGCTGGAGTTTGCAAGAATTTGCAGTCATCGGGAAGAATGTTCTATGGTCTGGAGAGGCGGAAATTGAGCCTTTTGTCCATTAAACATCATGTTTGAACACTGCACATTATCAACAACACACTTACTTACTCGGCTGACGCCTTTATCCAAGGCAGCTTACAACATTTGCGATACATTTAGTTCCATTTCTTTTATTGTTTTCCAATTGGAGAACAGGCAGGTCAAGTGACTTGTCAGGGTCACATGGTGTCAGTAGCAGGATTTGAACCCACAACCCTAGGGTTTAAAGTCCAAAGCCTTAATCATTATGCCACACCATTATCACTGGGTAGTGGGAGTGTCATGCTATGGTGACGGTTTAAGGCTCTGGAATATGAGGGGCCATAATTGAAGGCTTTTGACGATGGAGGATGAATTGAATGCAGTAAAACAGAGAGAGCTCCTGGACGAAACCCTAATGCATTTTGGGGGAAAATTTGTTTTCCAGCAGGACATCAGTCCCAAGCATAAAGCTACAGGTAAAGCTACTGTACACATAAATGGCTTCAAAAAAGCAATGTTAATGACATGGGGACTCATGTATAAATGGTACATACACACAAATGTTACATACAAACGTTTCCACGCTCAAATTGCAATGTATAAAACCTAAACTTGGTGTAAAGCCACACACATTTCCACGGTAACTCCAACCCTGGCGTACGCAAGTTCTCTGCTCGGTTTTGCAGACTGGCAGCACCCAGCGTCAAAGCAGTGCTACTGTTCCTGAGTGGTTACCCTTTCTTTTTTAGATCCACATCCCTGATGCGACTTTATCATATACACTGAAACTAACTGCATATTGTTTATTAGTTTAATGCATCTGATTATCATTAACCTGTAACAATATAATGTTCCAGGGAATAGCCAAAGTATTCTAAATACCATAGCTGCTTTAGTGTTGTTACTCTCACTGCACCTTCTTCTTCTTCTTTCAGCTGCTCCTAGTTAGGTGTTGCCATAGTGGATCATCTGTTTCCATATTACTCTCACTGCACCACTCGGAGTATTTATATCACTGTATCTGAGTGGGGAATCACAGATCTACAGCACAGAATTATCGGTATACAGCATCAAGCACATGCTGCCTCAGCCATACTGTCTATTGAACTGCTCTCACACGGCAAACGCTTCAGAGCCTTTCCTGTACGGACCTCGCAGTACACAAACAGTTTCATGCCAAGGACTCTAAATGCGCTCAATCAGTCCATCAAGTGCTCCTTGTAGAACTGTTTGTACTTATAAGTACAATCACCTCACTGTAAACTTGCACTACAGTTATAATATTGCACATCCTGAGCCACTTTATTAAGCGCGTATTCACATATGATGACAATATCATTTTTAAGATAAAATGCAGCAAAAAATGTTTATTATATTATACAGATAAAACTTTAACTTCATCTATATTGTTAATAATTAAACGTGAGGACACAGTGTCGCTGTGCTAGTAAGGATCTGGTGCTCCGTTCACAGATTTTTCCTGCCTCGCACTGTATTCTTGCTGGGTCTGGCACGACACTGAATGTATAGAATAATTAAACATGTACTACGAAGATATTTCAATGTTCCTTAAAAGTTTTGAAGAATCTGAGTTCTAAGCTTACACTCTATTACAGAGCTGATTGCGTGGCGATTGGGTATTTGGAGAAAGGAAAGTAAGGACAGGAATTGCAGGTTAGTACGTTTGAAAGCGACAGTACTGCTACAATAAAGTATTTCATAGAAGGTCGCGCATGGCTCAGCAAGCATCTTGCGTGAGACATGAACAATGACTACGCCACCGTGTTTCCCATGTTTAATAACATGCGTATACATCTCAGTATTTTAATTATTCAGAGAGCTGTAATATAATGAATGTAATGGATTCTGTGTCCTGTCGGAGGAAGAGATAGCTCGGAAGCACGTAGTGATTCACACACATAGAGCACATAGAAGATCAAATACAAAACAAAGCATTTAACATGCTACTTTAGTTACGATGAGATTTGAGATACTAGTAAATTAAGCGATTTTAAGATGAAGTTTATGATGTTCTACTTTAATGACAAAATAAACTACATGATTAAAGTGGAAATTTCAAAATTAAAGTTGACATTTTATGCTTTTTTCCCACTGTGTGCCTTTTTATTTTCTCTGTACCCTAATAAGCTTTCATATGACACTCAGACAGTGGGGCTTTTCAGGGCGACTTTGATATCTGACAACTTCTTTTTTATTTCGGGCACTGTGCGACTTTGTGAACTTGAGCTTTCGAGTTTCTCTGACACGCTATGTCACTCGATCAACTTCCTTTTGTTGTTTATACCACTGTTTAAACCAACAAATAGTACGTTTTTCCTTGCCTCCACTTAGTATTTGGTGAAATTCTTCTATTTTCCCTCGTGCTTTTGTCATTATCTTTTCACAGAAGGCTGAGCTCAAGGGCTATTTATATTTATTTTGCATATTCAAAGAGGCGTAATTCTGGGAGGAGCTGGGGCAGGACAGCAGGCACGTGCAAGTGTGTTACTTTTCACACTGACTGGGATTTATGTAGCAGAAGAATGTGGAAGATGGCGTACGCACAGATTTATGCATCTGGATTTTTTTGTGTGTAAGCACATTTCCGCTATTGTCCGTACGCCATGTTATAGTGTGAATTCTACTCACGGTGTTATACATGAGGCCCCTGGAGTCCACAGCCTGTATATATCAAGCATCTCTGAGTAGGAACATAGTCCTAACTTGTTCAAAACTTTCAGAGTGACACAAAGTTGGTCCTACTCTTTAGAGTTGGAGTAAAATCATTTTTTTATATCCCTAATTTAGGAAACTGCTCCTAACTTCAGCAACAAAGTTCACGATCTGCCCTAACTCACTAGGAAATCGGCACACACATCCTGTGAAACTTGGAATGTCGTGGAAAACTTGGGCAACCATGAACTCATAAAAAGATAGTAATCTGACAGAGATGGAATCATATTCAAAACAAATCTTATGCGTTAAATGTGAATGTAAGAGAACGACACAACAAAATGAAAAGACTTTGGAGTCCAACCCAGCACCCCATATATTATGGTTGCAAGACAAAAAATAAACAACAAAAGGTCTTTTCAGACTTGAGTATTTAACTAGTTTTCAGCCATCCGGAGAGGAAGGGGCGTGTCCAGATGGACAGACACCAGAAGTGATGTCAGTGATATCATAGCTGTCAATCATCCTGTCTGCAGATGGGAAAAGAGAAAGGCATTAAAATACAGCACCAAGCCTTGGTGAGGTGGCATAATTACAGTCACTAGAGCCCTTCAGGTGTCCCCCAAGTGCATGTGCGTGACAGATCAATCCATTCTCGTGGAAAAGCCATGCACATACTCCAGCAGCAGCATACTGATAAAAACAATATTAATTAAAGAGCAATAAACCATTTTTGGAATTTTGCGCCAAATGTTCAACGTCTTTAAAATACATGAGCTAATAGGAAGGTTCGCTACTACACGTGAGGTAATGTTAAGGCGGTGATGCAGTCATCTACATCGGCACATACATCAACATTATTGTGTGTAGTTGATCACACATATGTCAGTCACAATCGATAGCACAGGATCAACACGCATGTGCTCAGGAGTGCAAACTCTACTATGGTAGCCAGCATATTACCCTGAAGATAGGCGGGGCTGGCTGGGTGATTGACAGCGAAATGTCACACAGATACACTGAGCTCTGCATTCCACAAACCCCTGGAACATTCGCGTTACTCTTTACAATCCCAGGACGGTTCAAGAAAGTAGGTAGAGACTCCTGGGGCACTGGATAAATATGAACATGAAGAGAGCAACGGCACATAAGAACAGTGGAAGAGTGAACACAAGTTCATCGAGTTTCAGCAACTGTTACAGTACAAGGTGTTTGCCATGGCCATAACAGTGGGAAGGTGATTCTTCCGGAAGTCCGGCTGTGGATCATTCATTATGGCATGTTAACAGGCTTAACTGTTATTCAGTGTGTGTGTGTGTGTCTGTCTTTCCATCTCTGTGATTGTTAGCGTTGTTCTTGATGTTTTTGAGAAGTTGCATTAAATATGCACTGTGCAATATCCTAACTTATTTTAATTTCCTTCTTCTCCTACTATTTTGAAAATTTTTGTTATAATTATTATCATTATTATCTTTGTGGTGAAACCTTCAAAAACTACCAAAGTCATCATGGATACCGCTTTGTAAAATTGTGACGTCATTCATTCTCAAACATGGCGTCTTACTCCTTTCTGCGGTGGGTGTAGGACGGTTTGTAACAACGTCTCACGTTCTACTCTGAGGTAGGACACATTCTGATCCTAGTAAGACTTTTAGTGCAATTCCTAGAAGCAGTTTTGAGATGCTTGATAAATACAGGCACGTATCTCAATCCAATTGGGAAATTGTGAGTGGGCTTAACAAAGGCACGTCATGAATGATCTCCAAGCACCTTGGTAGAGCTTGAGCAGACCTGCAAAGGAGAGTTCAGACGTGATAGAGAGAGACCTGAGCACACAGACTCAGGGCTGTCATGGCTGCCAAAGGTGCATAGACTCAATACCGACTGAATACATGCACAATGAATTGTTTTGTGTTTTATATTTGTAATTACTTAGATTACTTTGCAAAGATCAGTTTTCATTGTGACATTAAAGAGTCTTTTTCTGTTGATCAGAGTAATAAGCCAAATGAAATCCACTGTGATTCAATATTGTATAATAATAAATTGTAAAATCTTCCAAGGAGGTGAATACTATTATAGGCGCTGTATTACCTGTTGTGCCCTTTTTGGATACTATTACCTGTTTTGTTTTGTTTCATTAAATAAATTGCTTTTTTGTGCACACACTGATGTGTGATATTTCGAAAGTCCGAGCCAATCAGTAGGTCTGGATGAAGCCTAATCCTGGGCCCACTGAATCCTTTCAGAATCTTTCCACTTTCTTCTTGTTATCCCATGATTCAGTTGCTTGTGAGGGTTGTCTAGTGTGGTGCGCCAGGTGTCAGGGTTAAACCACAAACTATCAGTTTAATACTTCCTGAAGATCAGAGCAGTAAGCAAACAGAAAGTGCGTTCAAGCAGGATCAGGCTATTCAGCTGAAGACATTACACTCGACCCATGAATGATGGGGTAAGGTGGATGCTTCCTTGTTGCGCACTATGATATTTATTTAACACTGTTTAAGCAAAAATTACATGTACGAGGGATGTTCAAAAAGTTTTACACACTTTTTTTTAATTCTATTTATTAAGAATTTCAAAAACAAATGACATTACTTTTCTACATAGTCACCTTCCTTTGTGATACAATTTTCCCAGCATCGTGCCAACTTTTTCATGCCATCAGCAAAAAATGTTTTTGGTTGAGCGTGTAGCCACTGATGCACTGCTGCTTTCACATCATCATCACATGTAGCTGGATGTCGGGAGCGCTCCGCATCCCTCACACTAGTGCGACCATTTTCGAACATTTCAATCCATTCATAGACAACTCTACAAGAGAGAACTTTATCCCCATACTGAGCACACATGCGGAGATGAATCTGTGCTCCCGGCACACCTTCTGCCCATAAAAACCACTCTTCCTCTTTGGTGCAATTTATCAGTTTCACAGCCATCTTCACCACAGGGTGACAACTCTTATGCTAAACTGCAAGGACAGCCAGCTTGCCAGACAGAACTAGTCACATGATACTCTCGGACCAATTACTGCTCCTCCCGCCTTTACCGTTTCCAACGAAAATATAAAAGTGCGGAAACTTTTTGAATGTCCCTTGTATTTTACCTGTTGTGAGTATAAAACTGGATAACTGATATGTGGATTATACAAAACAAGCAACTTAAGTTTCTTTTCATGGATGTTTTTAATTTCAGTTTTAGATGTTTTTCGGTTTTAGAAGTTTTATAATTCAGCCAGGATCATGGCTGGGGTACAAATGCTGTTTTTATTGTGTCCATAGTCTTTCTAAGCAGTGCTGATTTGTTTCTTTATGTCACTGAGTATTCTGTTACGGTCCTTGTGTTTTGTGGGTGGTTCCTAAAGAGGCGGGGCCACCTGCCCATTGCCACAACTCTGTAAAGATGGAGAGTATCCCACAGTGCCTTGTGGTTCATTCGAATGCACCAGGGAGTGGTGAGTGTTTCTTTAGATATTGCTGTATCCATATTGCGATTTTTTGGATTTTTTTACTATTTTGCTCTAATTTTAGAATTTGCTTTGGGTTTCATTTTAAAACTTTGATCACATTGAATTGCCTCTGTTGATTCAACCAATTTCATTTGTGTTTTGTGCTCCACAAGGCTTTCTTTTTGCATTAGAATATTTTTGTGAAAATAAACCTTTTATTTGTTAAAGATCCTGTGTTTGCCCTTATATCTAGCTGGGGTTTGATGGTAAAGCCCCCTCCTAGTTGTCACTTGGGAGAATTGCGGGTCTTTCTTTGTGGTTTGGAACTCCTAGCTCATAACAAATATTGTTTCCTGTTGTTCTCCCACAGGCCCCCTTTGAAGCCTATTATATCATAAAGTTTGTGATTTCTGTTCTCCTTGAAAACAGAAGATTTTTCTTGGCCATCAATATAAACAATATTGGATAAGAAAGAGATCAAAATGAAAATATGTTGGTGTGAAATTCCTTTACACTGCCTCAGCTGCAACTACATAAGCATGTATATGACCAATTATAATGCTGTGATCTTGGAAATGATGTTGTTTGCCAACTATACCATAATACATACATGACCAAACTGTCTTACACTTTTTACAATTCACAAAAAGTTTTGAAAAATTTTTTTTAACATGCACTAGGGGGTGCTGTGCCCTGCTCACTTTGCTCACCAAACCCTGGGGGTGGACACTGAGTGCCCACTATGTCACGGCTCAGATGCTCAAAGGGCATTGGGGCACTCGTCCGTTAGAGAATGTGATTGTATTTAAAGAGATGATATTTAGAGGAGTATGTGGGACGCGGGAGGAAGACAGTTTGGTCCTTAGTTATTATAAATAGAAAATCAGTTACTTGAGTATTTCACTTCAGCTGTCTATTTTAAATACCAATGAATAATACAATGTAGTAAAAAGTAAAGCGTAATAAAACGTCCTAAAAAGTTTACAAATTACTTAAAAATTATATTAAATTAACGCCTTGCAATATTATGAATTAGATAGATAGATAGATAGATAGATAGATAGATAGATAGATAGATAGATAGATAGATAGATAGATAGATAGATAGATAGATAGATAGATAGATAGATAGATAGATACTTTATTAATCCCAAGGGGAAATTCACATACTCCAGCAGCAGCATACTGATAAAGAACAATATTAAATTAAAGAGTGTATGATGGACGACCGGCTATGGACTCTGGTCGCCACCCCCAGGCCACTAGGAGGAGCCCTCCGGACAGCATATTCGTGCCCCGAGTTCCAGCAGGGCCTCATGGACTTTGTAGTGTTGTGACACAGCCCTGCTGGATACCTTGGGGGCCGCCAGGAGTCGCTGTAGGGGGGCTAGTGGGCTCTTGCGTGCCCTATAACCCGGGAGTGCGTCACAGTCACGTAACTGGAGGAAGCGACGTGTTCCCGGGATGAAGAAGAGGACTGTTTGCCCTGACCCGGAAGGAAATGGACTTGTGGGTTGTGCTTGGAACC
Organism: Erpetoichthys calabaricus; assembly: GCF_900747795.2. Classification (NCBI taxonomy): domain Eukaryota; kingdom Metazoa; phylum Chordata; class Cladistia; order Polypteriformes; family Polypteridae; genus Erpetoichthys; species Erpetoichthys calabaricus. The sequence goes on along the minus strand of NC_041396.2, from coordinate 31,400,253 downwards.
ACTTCCGGGTCAGGAGCTATAAAAGGACTATGGGAAGCCCAGAACATTGAGCTGAGCTGGGAGGTAGGGTGGTGAAGTGTCTAGGCGAGGAGGATTGTGTTTATAGAGAAGAGTTTATTGAATATATGAGTGTAGTGTGGAGAGTGCTTGGTGCACTGTGTGACAACAAAATAAAATATTGTTGTACTTTTACCTCGTGTTCAGAGTGGTACCTGAGGGTTCAAGAGGTGGCTCCACGCCTTAACTGCTACAAGTGATAACAATGCCGATAACAATGCAGGTATACAGACAGACAATAACTTTGTATAATTTTAACGTTTACCCCCCTGGGTGGAATTGAAGAGTCGCATAGTGTGGGGAAGGAACAATCTCCTCAGTCTGTCAGTGGAGCAGGACGGTGACAGCAGTCTGTTGCTGAAGCTGCTCCTCTGTCTGGAGATGATCCTGTTTAGTGGATGCAGTGGATTCTCCATTATTGACAGGAGTCTGCTCAGCGCCCGTCGCTCTGCCACGGATGTCAAACTGTCCAGCTCCATGCCTACAATAGAGCCTGCCTTCCTCACCAGTTGGTCCAGGCGTGATGCGTCCCTCTTCTTTATGCTGCCTCCCCAGCACACCACTGTGTAGAAGAGGGCACTCGCCACAACCATTTGATAGAACATCTGCAGCATCTTATTGCAGATGTTGAAGGACACCAGCCTTCTAAGGAAGTATAGTCGGCTCTGTCCTTTCTTACACAGAGCATCAGTATTGGCAGTCCAGTCCAATTTATCATCCAGCTGCACTCCCAGGTATTTATAGGTTTGCACCCTCTGCACACAGTCACCTCTGATGATCACGGGGTCCATGAGGGGCCTGGTCCTCATAAAATCCACCACCAGCTCTTTGGTTTTGCTGGTGTTCAGGTGTAGGTGGTTTGAGTCGCACCGTTTAACAAAGTCCTTGATTAAGTTCCTATACTCCTCTTCCTGCCCATTCCTGATGCAGCCCACGATAGCAGGACTCCGAGTTGTATTGGAAGTCCGATGTATATAGGCTGAACAGGACCGGAGAAAGTACAGTCCCCTGCGGCGCTCCTGTGTTGCTGACCACAATGTCAGACCTGCAGTTCCCGAGACTCACATACTGAGGTCTGTGTGTAAGATAGTCCATGATCCATGCCACCAGGTATGAATCTACTCCCATCTCTGTCAGCTTGTCCCTAAGGAGCATAGGTTGGATGGTGTTGAAGGCACTAGAGAAGTCTAGAAACATAATTCTTACAGCACCACTGCCTCTGTCCAAGTGGGAGAGGGATCGGTGTACCATATAGATGATGGCATCCTCCACTCCCACCTTCTCCTGGTATGCGAACTGCAGAGGGTCGAGGGTGTGGCGGACCTGTGGCCTTAGGTGGTGAAGCAGCAGCCACTCCATGGTCTTCATCACATGTGACGTCAAAGCGACAGGCCGGAAGTTGTTCAGCTCACTAGGACGTGATATCTTTGGGATGGGGGTGATGCAAGATGTTTTCCAAAGCCTCGGGACTCTCCCCTGTTCCAGGCTCAGATAATTACATTATCCTCTAACTTACATTCTATAAATGTTGCTGTTTTGCATTTCTGTTTGCATATTATTTGGGATATTTTTCTCTTTCTCATTTATTGTACAGTTCTGTTTGTTCTTTATTCTTATTATGTGCTGCTCTTTTTTGTTCATTTTCTTTTTTCTACGTTCATTATCAGCTCTTGCCGCTCTTTTTCTATCAACATTCTTGAATAGATAATTTGCTTTTCTGCCCTGCCATAATAACCGACTGCATTGATGGGCGAGTTATTTTTGAGAGTGTGATCGGGTGGGATGGAGAGAGGATTTGTGGGGTTGGAGTAAAGACTGAGTGAGCAGTGCGGAGGGGAGTTGTCAAGACTAAATAACACGGACATGACGGAAAACGTTTTTAATATATTTTAATATATTAGATATTTCCATATAAATCAGAATATTTTTTGCAGAGTTTTCCTTGACTGCAGGGATTAAGCAAAATTCACAAGAAGGGGAGATTTCAGTGTGGAACATCCATTCTGTGTTTAGAGGTGTTAGTATCTGCATGCAAGGCCCCACCCACTCATTATTTTAACCAATCACCAATGACGTCTGGTCATCTGGACAAGTTCATGCGGGCCTACACTAACCAATCATGTTTTTTTTAATTTATTTATTGTTTTAATTTTTTATAAAGTTTGTGCTCAGGCCAGAAGAACGTCAGATTTCTATCACTCATACATATCAAAATTTTTCATGCTTGATGCACTTTTGCTTTGGTTCACACATGATCAGGCAATTCTCAGTATTGACAGGAGTTGAGATCTGAAGTGACACCATAGAAATCTGATCATCTATAACCCTTCCAACCTCCAGCATTAAAAGTCACATTTGATTTGAAAACAGTCAAATGGGAGTATATGACCAGACTGCATTGCCATCTTGAACAACTGTAAAAGCCTGGTTACACATCATTAGGAGTGTCAGCAATTATTTCTAAACTCTTCACAAAGAAGTTAAAGGTGGTGTTATTTACACTTAATACCACCTATCTTGTATAGCAGCTTTGATCAGTCCCTTTCTGACAGTTGACTCATGTACACTGTCATTGATTTTGGCAAGAGATGCCTTTCCACCAGGAGACACCAGCCGACTTGGCATATTTAGCAGAAAGACTGACTCTACCCTGGGACTGTGCAGACTCCACGCAGACAGCAAACAGGTCAAGATTCAGACCTAAGACAGACCTGGATTCTTAGACAACACCCTCAGCCATCTTCTAAAGTACATTCTACAGTATATATTGTAATGGATGGCACACATGAGATGGCTTCTTAGCCAGAGTTGAACACGGACCTTTACCTGGCCAGGAGGCCAGTGTAATAGAAAGACAGAGACAGCGAGAGATGATGACTGGTGACCTTTTTTCTCTCCCAATACACTAGATGGTGGCATCTCTGGGCTTTGATACCCATTCACTGGGAACTGGAGTCCTGGAGTACAGTCCTGTTGGGTTATGTAGGTGCCTCCAGGGAGTGCTGCAGGGGTTCCCAGCATCCTGACCTGGAAGTGCTTCCAGCAGACCATGTCCTAGCACTGGAAGTATTCCCAGGTCTGAAATAAAAGGAGCTGCTCTGCCTCTCTTTGGCAAGTCAGAGTCATGAGGCAGATGATGATGATGATTATTATTATAAGAACACAGAAGGAGGAAGAGAATCTTGTGCATATACGTGTGCTTTTTTGGCTGGTGTTTATTTGGACAAGTGTTGGTTTAAAAGTGAAAACACTTTATTTGAACCTGGAATTGTTGTAAGTGACATTGTGTCTGTGGTTTGTGGCTCAGTGGAGCCCCCTTATGGTTACCATACCCATAACATGCAGTGTTTTACATCATTATTTTTCTGGATCAGGTCACATGCAACCTTTGGAATCGATGCAGCCCTGCAGGTATTGCAGACTCTGGCAAGTGAACCCTGCAGCAAGCACTATGAGCACTCAGAAAATCTATTCTAATGATATAAAGGATGGAATTATACTTCTGTGATGTAAGATGAGCAATTATCACTTAACTGGACAATACTGACTCTCACTCTTTAACAAAAGCATGTTTCATGGTAAAACAAAAACACTTCAGTTTTGCTGTGACTTTCATAAAACATCAAAAGAAGCGATAGGTGTGTGAGTGTGCCCTGTCGTGGACTGTTCTCCTTTATATGGTTGGCTCTTGCCTTAATCCCATTGGTGCTGCATTAGGCCCTGCCCCTGCCTCACCAATCTTGGTTTAAGTTTTGTGATGGACAGCACACATAGGCGGGAATCCCAAATGGGATTGGGCAATTATCCTTATCTGGTTGGGAGAATAGCCATTTGGAAGCATGAGTAGGAAGGTCAGGATTGTCCTGCCTTGGCCAGCAGATGGATGCGAGATGCCAGTGCGGAAGTGGGTACTTCTGAATCAATAGGCTAGTATGATGGAAACACAAGGGAAGACAACTAGATGGCAGCATCACTGAGCAACACTACCTGTACGGACATTCACAAAGCGTGCTGGGAACTGTAGTTCCATGGGGCAGCCCTGTTTGGTTCCTTCGGTTCCTGCCATAAAATGGTGCAGGAATATGTGATCCCTGCTTTGTGGTGCTTCCGTTTGACCCAGAAGTGCTTTCAATAGGCTGTGCCCTGGCACTAGATGTACTCCTGGGTCTAAGATAAAAGAAGCTGTTCGACTTCACCCAGGCGAGTTGGAGTCGGGTGGAAGAAGAACAAAGCTCACCTGGAGGAGTGGAAGGGGAGAGAAAAAGAGAAGAACTGTATTGTGGTTATGATAGCCAAAGCCTTTTTGTAAGGTACTTGTGTAATAAACCTTTTCATTGTAATTGTATCATGGAGATTGTGTCTGGAGTTTGGGATGCTGCCATGCCCCCTACAGTCACAGCGTATTTGAGAATATTGTGTTGTGTCTTAAAGTGGTCAGTACTGCTGTCCTACAACTTCAGAGTTATGGGTTCAAACCTTGGTCTAGGAACTGCATGAGTAGACATTGTATGTCGTATACAACCAATCATGTAGAATAGACATTGGCACCCAGTGACCACCCACTGAACTACAAAGGGGCTTTGTCTGAGAATCCTTTAATTTCTCTGGATATAGTCTCATTTTGTGCTGTAATAGTCTCTATTGTTTAAATGCAGAAAGGATTTTGATTCCTGAAACAACTTACAGCTTGGGAGCTGTTACAAGAGAAGATGAAGATGAAACTGGCAGGGAGACAAGTTAGGAGAGAAATGTAATCTTTTATTTTGTGTTCAGTTACAATGGACTTCTCACTCCTTAATCCTCTTCTTTTTTTCCTTTTTCGGGAAACAGATCATTGTTTAAATACAAGCCAGTCAATTTCTTCTTTTAGACCATCATCTGTATTGGCGTGACCCAAAATCAAAGCAAGGATTCCAGTTGTAATCTATGTGTATGGGAAACAGTAGCCATGATTCCAGCTCATATGCTCTTGCAGGTATTCGTTGAGAATTCAGAAAATGACATTATGAAGGGCCTCTTCCTCCCAACCTTCTTTTAAGGTATCCAATAGACCCTGGGGTTGACGGCTATATTATAATTCAAAAGGGGAAAACCCTGTGGAGGCTTGAAGGACCTGCCCATAAGCGAAAAGGACTAAGGGAAGTAACTGGTCCCAGTTCCTTCCATCCATGTTGACCACCTTGTGTAGCATTTGCTTGAGGGTCTGACTGAACCGCTCCACGATACACTGCGGTATTTAAATTATTAACTCGGAGTAATTTGGTAACTTCCCTGAAGGCGGAGTGGTGGCATTGAGGCTAGGGATCTGCACTGCCAATCGGAAGGTTGCTGGTTCAAATCCTGTAAAATGCCAAATAAAGGGACTCTGCTCTGTTGGGCCCTTTAGCAAGGCCCTTAACCTACAATTGCTAAGTGCTTTGAGTAGTGAGAAAAGCGCTACATAAATGCAAAGAATTATTATTATTAAGGTATCTGAGATTAGGATTCTATTAAGATTTCTTTAGGGATGCCCATCCACGTGAAGACCCCTGCCAGTGCCCGTGCGATATCCTTAGAATTAGCCGTCCGCAATGGGACAGCATCAGGAAAGCAAGTAGCTTAGTCCACAAGGACCAGTATATATTTATATTCTCGTGGTGAGGGTTCAAAGGGTCCCACAATTTCGACTGTGAAATGTTCAAAAGGGATCTCAATAAGGGGAATGGGAATTAAAGGAGCATGGCCCCTCCTTGGATTCTGTCATAACTGGCATTCTGGGCAAGAACTACAGAAACGACGGACCTCCTCATTAAAAATGAGAACTTAATTCTCTCCAAGGTTTTGTCAGCTCCCAAATGGGCAGCCATTGAGGTGGGTATGGGCTAGCTCACAGATCTGCCACTGGAAGGTCTGTGGTACTAGCAGCAGTGACCTCAACCTTGCATTCAGCTACCGTATACAGTAAATCATTGTTAATAATGAAGTGAGATCCATTAGGCATGGGAAGGTTAGTACATTGGCCATCTATGGAGACTGCTGCATTTCCAGCAAATTTCAGGGACTCCACTGCTCACATTTAAAGGAGGCCAGCGTTTGTCTAAATTGGAAAGTCAGTGAGGTTAAAGGATCAGTGGTGACCTCAATGGGCGGGGCTTCAGGCCGAGATGAGTTGTCACCAAAAGATGATGTACTCGGCTCGTCTGTCTCGGTTTCAACTCCGTCACATTGAATTCCCACGTGATCTCTTAATGCTAGCTGATTACATAGCATGGAGACAGTGAATCTCCGATTATTTCTTCGGAATTGAGGGGTGTGTTACCGCTTTTACTATTAGACCAATCTCTTACAAATATCACGGGAAAAGGTGGGTTTAGAAGGGCCGTCATTTGCAACATCGTCTGGATGTTGCCCTTATAACTGATCACGCAAGTGGTGGACCTATACCATTGAGTTTCCCCGTGTATACAGGTTAGACTGGTCATTATTTTAAGCCACTGTTGCGGTAGCACATATCGGCGAGCTGTAATAGAAATTTTGGGGCCGGAGTCTATTAATGCTGTTACTTTAATCCCATTAACCACCACCACCACTCCCGTACAAGGACTTGACAAGGGGTTAGCACCTGCACAATACCCTCCTCCTCTCGCCCAGCTGCAGTCCATTGGTTCCATGTTCAACGGGCAGTGGGTTAGTGAATGTCTAGGCTCTCCACGTTTATAACAGCATAGGACCAGGGTCCATTTTCTTTCGGCTTGGCCATGGGCTCTGCATCACAACGGGCATGCTCCGACTGAACCACACATCCCATCCGGGTTTGGTGAGTAGGCTGTTCCGAGCACTAAGCTTGGTGGGCCACCTGATGACATTCAGTTATCTCGGCCAGTTCGTCCATGTCCTTGAAAGGCTGCCCGATGGACCAGCTGGGCAAGAAATTCCGGCAAGGCATTGATTAATAAATTGCAAGCGACCCACTCCACAATTTTTCGGGCATCATTAATGTCTGGCCTTAGCCAGCGCCTAGCCATTCCCCAGATCTCATAGGTTTGTGGCCAGGTGGAGCAAGTCAGATCAAAGCACCACTCATGACATAACCATGCCTGTTGGTCCTCCTTGAGGACTTCAGCTTTTAGAATGTCATAGTTAGTAGCCTCCTCCTCGCTAAGGTTGTAATAAGTCCGCTGAGCTTCCCCCTTCAGGAATGGGGCCAATATGTTAGCCCATTCCTTGTGTTCCCAGTGGTGCCGAACTGCAGTTCTTTCAAAAACAAGAAAATAGGTTTCAGTATCATCATTCTCTTGCAAAGTTAGGAGGACCTGTGAGGGAGCCCGCACTCGTTACTCCTTGATGGCTGCTCTGGCTTGTGCCCTGGCCTCGGATTCTGCAAGCCTGGTCTGAGTCTCCCCAGCTATAGCTTCACCCTTTGCAGCTCTGTGGCTGTATTGGTCAGGACGGTATTCAGGTCCTGACTTCGAACATCCTGCCGAACAATCCTGCTGACTACGCTACTGTAAAATAAGAATACAAAGACTATCAATGGTTTGGGGGATCCCCCCGTATATTGTAGAGTAAAAAAAAAGGAAATAACATCTTTATAGACAGAGTTCAAAATGGAACTAACAAAAGAAAAAATGGAGACAGTATATATAGTTGGCTGCAGGAAGTGATGTCAGGGGTGAATGGCATTCTGGAACTGGAAGTGATGTCAGGAAGAGGTGGGGTCTTGAGGGTTGGAACCGGAAGTGACACTGTTAGGTTTTAGATTCTTTGGTTGTTCTGCAGGGAGAGAGGAGAAAGAGTTAGAGGGCAGCGGTAACCCCTGGCTCGGTGGATAAATGCACCTATTTGAACCTGTAAACTGTCTCCCAAACACACCTGCAAGCTCCATACAAAGATTACTGCTGCAGTGAAATCAGGGACCAGGGACAGCATACGGATGAGCTTTACTTGTCAAAAACTAATTATTTTCAAATTTTTGTCATTTCTCTTTTAATGTTTTCTGATTTTATTCAGTGTCATAGGCTTGCTTTTGACTAAACTGTTATCTTCAGAGCTTATAGTTGTTAGCTGGATTTACGTCAGATACCTAGGATGTCTCATTTACTATTATGTTTCAACCATGGTGTACTGCCTAACTTATGATTATTTTCATCTTTCATTATTTTGCTTATTCTGATGTATTAGTTTTGTTATACAGTATTTTTTTAAAAATGATGTCAATTATGTTTAATTTTTTTCTGTTTATTTATTATCTACTATTGTCACTCATGCACATCAGTGGTCCACCTTCTGGGCTCTCTTAGGTTGGCACCCCAACATTTTCAAGTGGTGACTTGCAGTTCCTTTACTTGACCACACTATCTAGTTTTCATGTACACTCTTGTGTTTTTGTATTTTGTGGGTGACACCCCAAGAGGCAGAGCTACCCTTATGTCACAGCTGTATATATTGGGAGGCTGGGGAGTAAATTCTTCATTAATTTATTGCCATTTGATGTGCTGATATCATGGTGGGTATCCATTTTCTGTTTTTTTTTTAATTATTTCTTTGGTTTTTCATGTTTGGGACTTGCTCTTGGTTGCCTTTTTAGACAAAACCATTTTGCCTTATTTTGTGACCCTTTTTGCCTTTCATTTTTGTTCCTTTGCTAAATCCAACTAAATTCTTTTGATTATAAATATTACAGCCAGAAATGTTATGGTCCCTCTCCCTAATTGGGCATTTATTGGATATATATGTGTATTTTTGTATATCTTGTGACATTTAAAGAAGTATTTTGAATGTTTGGAACCAGATCCCCATTCGGTCCTGGGTAGGCCGAAGCCTGTCAGAAAAGTTTGAGGTCTAAGATGACGTCAGACTGCAGACATGCCACTGAATATTCTAACTTAATTTGAGGGTCTTCTTGTGGTCTTGCACCTTTTTTTACGTTTTTTAGCACACTCAGGTCATAACAGTTTGCTGACACTTCAAAACAGGCACCTGTATGTCAGATACAGAACAATCTAAAGTAGTCATTTTCACAATTCTTTGAGTCTTCTTTGATTATTGTTGCCCCAGTGCCTGGACTAGGGTGACTTGCTTTTTATGTTAGTGATGTTAAATTTGTAGATAATCCATTACACTGGCCAATGATCAATTTTTTTATCGAAGTTCCATACATTAATTGTCAAAACCGTTCTGGTTATAGTGACCAGGTACATTGAGAACAAAGCAGGAAATGGCTCTGCCTAGGGTGCCATGCCATCGCACTTTCACTTGTACTCAGAGGGACCAACTTGGAATTATCAAATAACCTAATCTACATGTCTTTTTGGGAGTTTGGTGGAAAACTGGAATAACTGGAAAACCCAGACAAGCATGGGGAGAACAAGCAAAATGCTTATGGACAGCATCTGTAAATGTGGTTCAAACTCAAGATGCTGGACTCTTAAAGCAGCAGGGCTAACCACTGGACTGATGCACATAGACTGGTGCAAGTTGTTGCAGCTGATTTGGGTGTAAAGTTGTGAGAAGGTAAGAATCATTTTTAGAGAAGATTTATTTAGAGTCCTTAACACTTGTAGAGCTCTGGAGATGTACTCCTTCCCCCCAATGTTCGTTTTCCAATGTTTTATTACCTCAACAGGTGAGTAGTAATGCCTGCAGTTAGAATGCCTTTAATTACACTTAATGGAACATCACAGCAGTGTTTTCTTGCTTTTTTGTTTCTGAACAATATGAACTAAAGTCTGCAGATTAGGACAAGATGGGGAAAATGTAACAATTGCCTGAATTTGTATTGTTTTGTGTAAATCAAATCCAGCAGGTAGGCTGTCACTCTGCAGCAGTCTAGTGCTGTCAGGGTACCAAAGTGGACAAGCAGCCCATTAGTGTTGAGTTTCTCAAGCATACAACTGCCTCACTGTGTCACCTTAGCCTTACAGTTAAGAAATGTGAGATTTGAGTGCTGTGGTTGTTTGGAAGATGTTTTGGATGGAAACTTTATACATTTGGCACACGTACTCAGTGATCTGATTTGTATTTAAAAAATGTTGTACAACATCAACACCACATGAGTAGCAAAACAAAAGAGAAGGAAAAAATGCATTAACTCAGAAAAAGACAACATATGCAAGTCCCAGGTTGTTAGTACATTTAACTTTGAAATGTGTCTGGAGATATACAGGTGCCCAATGGCATCCAAACATTATACAACAGCACCATCAGGGAGGCAGTCTCACTTAAACCATTTGCCTGGAGACAACCGTGAGTAAATTTTGCTTAAAAGTGAGTGGGACCAATTAGACGGCTCATGGAGTGTCACATTTCTAAACCAATCCAACTCCTCATGAAGATATCGTGGACTATTTTACAGACAGACCTCAGTATGTGCGTCTCGGTAACTGTAGGTCTGACATTGTGGTCAGCAACACAGGAGCGTCGCAGGGGACTGTACTTTCTCCGGTCCTGTTCAGCCTATATACATCGGACTTCCAATACAACTCGGAGTCCTGCCATGTGCAAAAGTTCGCTGACGACACTGCTATCGTGGGCTACATCAGGAGTGGGCAGGAGGAGGAGTACAGGGACCTAATCAAGGACTTTGTTAAATGGTGCGACTCAAACCACCTACACCTGAACACCAGCAAATCCAAGGAGCTGGTGGTGGATTTTAGGAGTCCCAGACCCCTCATGGACCCCGTGATAGTCAGAGGTGACTGTGTACAGAGGGTGCAGACCTATAAATACCTGGGAGTGCAGCTGGATGATAAATTGGACTGGACTGCCAATATTAATGCTCTGTGTAAGAAAGGACAGAGTCGACTATACTTCCTTAGAAGGCTGCCGTCCTTTAACATCTGCAATAAGATGCTGCAGATGTTCTATCAAACGGTTGTGGCGAGCGCCCTCTTCTACACAGTGGTGTGCTGGGGAGGCAGCATAAAGAAGAGGGACGCCTCACGCCTGGACAAACTGGTGAAGAAGGCAGGCTCTATTTAGGCACGGAACTGGATAGTTTAACATCTGTGGCAGAGCGACGGGCGCTGAGCAGGCTCCCTGTCAATAATGGAGAATCCACTGCATCCACTCTACAGGATCATCTCCAGACAGAGGAGCAGCTTCAGCAACAGACTGCTGTCAATGTCCTGCTCCACTGACAGATTGAGGAGATCGTTCCTCCCCCACACTATGCAACTCTTCAATACCACCTGGGGGGGTAAATGTTAACATTATACAAAGTTATTGTTTGTCTGTATATCTGCATTGTTATCACTCTTTAATTTAATATTTTCTTTATCAGTACGCTGCTGCTGGAGTATGTGAATTTCCCCTTGGGATTAATGAAGTATCTATCTATCTATCTATCTATCTATCTATCTATCTATCTATCTATCTATCTATCTATCTATCTATCTATCTATCTATCTATCTATCTATCTATCTATCTATCTATCTATCAAATCAGCAAAGAACAGCAATGCTCTTGTTAACCTGGTTTGATAGGCAGCAAACTTCTGATTACAATAAACAGTCAACAAGTATCTTAAAAAAACGTATTAAACATTGTGGCAAAAGCATTACATAGACATCGACCCGACGCAGACTCACACTGGAGGCATGTGTAAAAATAAAATGTTTCTTTTCTTTGTCTTCAGCTGTGAGGCACGTCTTCTGTGTGCCGCAGGCCCTACAGAGTCCCAAAACACACCAAAGTAAATCAAACAACCCCAACACACTCTTCTTATCCTCCACTCCTCCCAGGCAGCAGCTTCGGCTTCGGCTTCGTCTTCGTCTTCGTCGTCGTCGTCGTCGTCGTCATTGTCCTCCTCCCGACTCCGGCGCCCTGAGTGGTGGCTGCAGGCTCTTCTTATAACACACCCAGAAGTGCATCAGGTGATAATTAACCTAATTAAGGCAGCACATCCAGGTGTGGCTACAGTCCAATCCCCACGTCTCGTTAAGCCGTGCAGCTCTGTGCAGCTCCCCCTGGTGGAGGCCTTGGAGCCCAACAGGGCTGAGCTCTGATGTCCATACTAGAAGCATCAAGGCAACCCAGGGGGGCTGCCACCACGTGTTCTGGGGGAAGTAAGTGGCCTCCCATGGCTGTTCCCCCGGATCCAGTGTTAGAGGGGCGTCCCGGCTGAGCATAGAACCCCGCCGTCTGCAACAGCATACAAATGTGTGCTTTGTGTACAGAAGGCACATTGCACGTGTTAAAGACAAACATAATGTGATGCAAGCGAAAAATCTTTTTGTGGCATGAGGCTATACATTGGCAGTTGAAGACATTAATGGATGAGTGGTACATGTGAACAAAATGCTGTCGTAGGTTCTGTGTTAGCTCTCTGTTGTTCAGCGTTACGATAGTGTAGGAGTCAAGGTAAGAACTGTCAGCTATGCTTCTGAAAATATGAACAAAGAGGCACAGGAGATGCAGATTTCAGTACTCAAAATGCCTGAAATGACAGATTTATCTAGTAAAAAGCATGCACAAGGTTGCACAGTGCCCACCGTCTGATCGCCCGTCTAAATGAATAACTAAAGGAAGTTAACATTACAGTCTGATTGGAAATGCAAACGTGCCAAGCCAAAATAGCTTCAGCTTTTTAATACGTTCTGGCCAAACACAATTAGAAACAGAGCCAAGACAAATGAATATTTGGGATGCCAAATAGGTTGTCACCTTTTGATTTGTTTTATCCTTTTTCTAACTTAAAGTAAGTGCTTTCTGGCAACAAATGGCATAAGCCCGCAGGGCAGTAACACAAAAGAAAGCAGGGCTCTGATTAGCCTCTATGAACAAATAATGGGTCTGCCATGGAACTCTGAAGCCATCAGGTATCAGTCATGAAAGACTTCAGTGGAGGCAGTCTGGCCTCTTATAATAGGAGGACTGGAAGGGGCGGAACTAATTTCCCTCACTGGGTGGCATCTCAGAGCTGTTGGAGGAAAAGTAGAAGACAGAGTTAACGACAGCGCCATCTTTCCCCCTGGCTGGTTACCACCTACCTAAAGTGAGCCAGCAAGAAGCTCCTCTGAGATCCATAGAGCACAATGCTTATC